>NW_026652277.1:12973581-13361828 GCF_009828535.3 Hylobates moloch
ATATTTATATATTATATAAATATATAACATATAAATATTATATAATATGTTTTTATAATATTTATATATTATATAAATATATAACATATTATATAATATGTTATATAATATTTATGTATTTACTTTTATATATTTTTATATATATTATTTTATATATATTATTTACTTTTATATATTTTTTTGAGGCAGAGTCTTGCTCAGTCACCCAGGCTGGAGTGCAGTGACGCGATCTCAGCTCACTGCAACCTCTGCCTCCTGGGTTCAAGCAATTCTCTTGCCTCAGCCTCCCTAGTAGCTGGGACTACTATGGACATGTGACACCGTATGCAGCTAATTTGGTTTTTCTGTGTGTTTTGTTTTGTTTCAAAGTGAAACAGGGTTTCACCAAGTTGCCCAGGCTGGTCTTGAACTCCAGGGCTCCAGTGATCCTCCTTCCTTGGCCTCCTAAAGTGCTGAGATTACAGGTGTGAGCCACCGCACTCAGCTGGCAATGCACTCTTTAGGGACATTCATCACATTTCAATTATGCTTCGTTTAAAAGCACTAACCTCCCCCAGCAGTGATAACCAAAGAAACAGGACTGTGGTTGCCATCTGGAGATGGGCTGAAATATGCTTCTTTAGGCTGGAGGAGAAGTTGGTACCAGCATTTTTCTGAGTGGATTTTTAAGCTCATCTTCCATGACCTATCACTGTACTAGGCATATAGCCGATGCTCAGAAAATTATTTTCTAATTAGTTACTTTCTAAGAGAGCAAGGATTTGCGTGTTTCCTGAGAAATCACCGAATTTTGTTGCCTACACTGCACTGAGAACAAATCATGACATAAAGGAAAAGGCTTAAAATTTCTGCTTTATGGGTGTTCTTGGGAGGGTGCAGGTCTTGTCCAAATTGGTCTGGGAGCCTCTGCTAGCCAGGCATGGTGGCTTATACCTATAATCCCAGCACTTTGGGAGGCCAAGGCGCTTGACTTGAGGCCAGGAGTTTGAGATCAGCCTGGGCAACATAGCAAGACCCCAACCCTACAAAAAAAAATGTATTTAATTAGCCAGGCATGGTGGCACGCACTTGTAGTCCCAACTACTTGGGAAGCTGAGATGGGAGGATCACTTGAGCCCACGAGTTTGAGGCTGAAGTGAGCTAGGATGACACTAGGGCATTCCAGCCTGGATGATAGAGACCTCATCTCTTAAAAAAAAAAAAAAAAAAAGTAGTTTAAGTAATCATCCTTGGGCCACATTTGCAATTTAGGTCTAAATGCTATTACTCTTGTTGATATTGAAATAAACAGTCTTTATTCAATATCTTCAACATGTTTTGCTAATGATCAGATGACATCATCTCATCTGTAGGTGGGAGAACCAAGCCAAAGCCCAGAATCACATTCTAGAGGACAGCATAAATATCAGCCTCAGACTTACAGAGCTCTCATCCTTACCTCTTAGTTCGATTGATGCAGGTTTAGAGCATGCCCTTGTAGGACAGAGGGAGTATGAGAGAAGGACAGACAGGTACCTTCTTTTTCAACTTTCAAGAAACAAACTTACATGGATCTGTCGTCTTGGCTGTGCCCATGACCTCTAAAAGAATGATTCCAGGTCAGGTGCAGTAGCTCACAGCTGCAATCCCAACACTTTGGGAGGCCAAGGCAGGAGGATTACTCGAGCCCAGGAGTTCAAGACCAGCCTGAGAAACATAGTGAGACCCCCATCTTTACAAAAAAGTTAAAATTAGCTAAGCACGGTGGTGTGTGCCTGTGGTCCCAGCTACCCAGGAGGCTGAGGCAGGAGGATCACTTGAGCCCAGGAGTTCAAGGCTGCAGTGAACTATGATGGTGCCACTGCACTCCATCCTGGGCAACAGAGCAAGACCCTGTCTTGACAAAAATAAATAAAAGTAAAAAATTTTTAAAATAGAAGTTAATAAAAGAGCGATTCCTTGAGATACTGACATGGGCTGTCTACGGTGGGGTGGACAGCATGAGAAATCCCAATGCGGCAGAATTAGGGTTGCGGCTGAGCATGAGTGGCATTCACCTCTTGGATCATTAGACAAACATGAAGTGACTTGATGCTGAAAAACTGGCAGAGGACTAAGAATGAGGAATTGTGCAAGATCGCATCAGTCTCATCCTGCACCACAGCCCCTGTTTGCCCCGGGGGCAAATTTGCGTAGTTATGATGAGTTGTGCAATGAGGCATAGAGCCACAAGAAGTGAGCAAGTTGGGCTAAATATGGGTATTGTGTCCCACTTTAATGATATATGGTGTATTAGTCTGAGGGACAGAACCTATAGGATATATATAGATATACAGAAAGAGACTTCTTATGAGGAGTTGGCTCACAAGATCATGGGGGCTGAGAGATCCCACAGTCTGCTGTCTGCAAGCTGGAGACCCAGGAAAGCCAGTGGTGTCAGTCCACTGGCTGAGTCCAAAGACCTGAGAACCAGGGAGCCAGTGGTATAAGTCCCAGTCCAAGGACAAGAGAAGATGAAATGTGATGTCCCAGCTCAAAAAGCAAGGGACAAAAAGAAAGAAAGAAAAACGAAAAAAGGGGCAAGGTCCTCCATCCTCCATCTTTTGTTCTATTCAAGACTTCCAGGTTTGGGTGATGTCCACCCATACTGGGGAGGGTGATCTATTGAGTCCACTGATTCAAATGCTGATCTCATCCAGAAACACCCTCGTAGACACATCCAGAAACTGTTCAATCTGGGCAATTCGGGGCCGGACACAGTGGCTCACGCCTGTAATCCCAGCACTTTGGGAGGCCGAGGAGGGTGGATTACTTGAGCCCAGGAGTTCTAGACCACCCTGGGCAACATGGTGAAACCCCATCTCTACTAAAAATACAAAAAGCTAGCCGGTTGTGGTGATGGGCACCTGTAATCCCAGCTACTCAGGAAACTGAGGCACGAGAATCGCTCGAACCCAGGAGGCAGAGGTTGCAGTCAGGCAAGATGGTGTCACTGTGCTCCAGCCTGGATGACAGAGCAAGACCCTGTCTCAAAAATAAATAATCTGGGTAACGCTTGGCCTGTGAAGTTGACACATAAAATACACCACAGACATGGTGACCAGTACACACACACACACACACACACACACACACACACACACACACTACCCATCTCTTTTAAAACAAAATCTTAGTAAAGAGTCCTATAAATGCTAAGATATACTAAAGAACAAAGGCAAAACTGTGGAGTTCAGATTTTCTATAGATACTCTTCAGCAGAAATAAATAATATAGACCTAATACTTGTAGTGTGTTTTATAGTTTCCAAGTCACTTCTCCATTTATGCCTCACCAAACCCAGTAAAATAATTGGAAAGGAAATTGTTATCCCCATTTTACTGATAAGGAAAATCAAACTCAAGGTCAGATGGTTCAGTCCACATCCCCAAGGCATTAGGGGGTTAAGACCAGAATATGGGATTTTCAGGGGACAGTAGAAATAATCTTAAGGAGAATGGCGTGTCACTATCATCTTTAGATATTTTGCTGGTGAGAATTCGTTAGGAAAACCCTTGGTGGCTTTCCTAACCCTACAAGTGGTTCCAAGTGGACTTTGCAAATATTGTCCTTGTCAAAATCTTCTCAACCTACTATATGGTTGTCAATTACATTTTCTCATGGAATTATCTCATTCGTCTTACATGAGAGTTGGAATTCCTGCAATTCCGGACCATGGTGGGCTGCTTTTCATTAAGATTCTTGGTTAAATGTAAAGACCACCACCAAGTCCCTCTGAGCAAAGAGGCCCTCCGGCTCTCCGGACTCTTGGAGAACATCCGTAACACCTGCCATTTGGGGTTCCCACGGGGCCACTTGTTAGAAACACTTGGAGATCCTCAGATGGAAATCTTTCTGAGAATATTGTTAGCCATGGTGTTGCTGATAAATGACCTCAGGCCTCTTCCTTCGGCAGTTCAGTCACCTGGGATAAAACAACACGGCGTGGGAGGAAGTGGGGCAGCCCTTCCCACCCCTACTCAGAGCACGTACACGCACACACACACACACATACCTGCAGACGGTCACGGTTTGTCTTTCCATACCATTTCTCAAAAGATCAAAGGAAGCAGCATGCATTATTCAGTAGTAAGGAAAGCAGATGCCTAAAGTACACACCCAGTGGCCACAGTCACCAAAGGAGCTTACATTTCCTCCTGCCAGCATCGCCCTGGGCTTCTCTAGAGTCTCAAAGCAAAGTTATTCCATGCCCGCCAGACAGCCCAAGATTCCCAGGCAAGATTCCAGCTCAGTCAACGACCCTGCAGAAACCCCTCCTCCAATGGCCGCAAGAGCACTGGGGGCTTCAGCACAGAGCTGTGGATTGCATAAGCACAGAGGAATGTTACACCTCGGCCCCTGCATAAGGCAGATGGAAGCCACCCTCAAGCCTCTGGGAAGTGTCTTCTGCTCCTCCTTCTATGATCCCATTTTGTCCTTAGTTAAGGGTAAAGCCCAGAATCCCAGGAAACAAATGGGATTTTTGCACACTCTGTGTGGTCTCCTTCAGTGTAGTTCCTTTGCTTGAGCAGAAACCCATGAAAGAAGCCACCTCTGGCCAGGCACAGAGGCTCACACCTATAATCCCAGCACTTTGGGAAGCCAAGGTGGGTGGACACTTGAGGTCAGGAGTTTGAGAGCAGCCTGGCCAACATGGTGAAACCCTGCTTCCACTAAAAATAAAAAAATTGGCCAGGCGTGGTGACGCACACCTGTAATCCTAGCTATTTGGGAGGCTGTGGCACAAGAATTGCTGGAACCCAGAAGGCAGAGGTTGCAGTGAGCCCAGGTTGCACCACTGCATTCCAGCCTGGGTGACACAGTGAGACCCTGTCTCAAAAAAAAAAAATGAAAAGCCACCTCTGGACCACTGGAGAAGTCGGATAAGGAAAAGGGAGGGTCACTTTCTTAACGTTATATGGGAGCACATTTCTGCTAGGAAGACCCCTAAAAACATCTAATAATTCCCCTGTGTGGAACTTGGCTTTCAGGGGTGTTTTGTTTTGTTTTGTTTTTTGAGATGGAGTCTCACTCTGTCACCAGGCTGGAGTGCAGTGGTGCTATCTCAGCTCACTGCAACCTCTGCCTCCAGGGTTCAAGTGGTTCTCCTGCCTCAGCCTCCTGAGTAGCTGGGATTACAGGCACGCACCACCATGCCCAGCTAATTTTTGTATTTTTAGTAGTGACAGGGTTTCACCATGTTGGCCAGGATGGTCTCAATCTCTTGACCTCATGATCTGCCCTCCTCGGCCTCCCAAAGTGCTGGGATTACAAGCTTAAACCACCGTGCCCGGCCAGCTTTCAGGTTTTGAAGTACCATGGGAAATTTTCAGAGTGAGCCGGAAGTCTAGAGCTCTGCTTCATCGCGATGGAATCTTAAGGATAAAGCCACCTGGAAGGATGAGGTGTATAAGGGGGAAACAGTATCATGAACAAGTGACATTGGGGAATTGGGCAAAGACTGTCAGGAGGTCTTCCCACCACCCTAGATTGGTTCTTATCCACACCCTTTCAGTCTTTGTGTTGAGTCCTATGAGAACATCCGATGAAATGATCCTTAAATTCAATGCATGTTAAATAGGCGAGGTCAGAAATAATAATACAGCCCTTTCCATCAGATTTTGTAACCATGTGCAATGCCTGGGGCACTTGATTCTTTAATCATTTTCCCTCCCACTGGCCACATTTCAACTCTTCCTGTTTTTGATATCTTCACTGGGAGATAGATGGTCAAGGTCAGACTTTTCACCCGAAAAGTCACCACAGTTAAAGGTGCCAGTTCTCACTTACCCCGAGAACAACTATGGTGAGAGAGAAGTTGAATCAATCAGGTTAGATATTTGATGGTGCATTTTTGGTAGCTTTCCTGTGGATTACGTTACAGTTAATGTTCCCCAGTGATACTTTGCTGGAACCACATAATGGGCTGTGTAAAATAGAATAAAAGACCTTCCTTCACTTTCCCTGCCTCCACGCAGGTATAGACATTTCATTTAGCAGATGAATCAAATAGCAAACTAAAAGCTATGTTCGCACTTAAAAGTGTTATTTTCTGATGGTTGGTTTTGAGTTGCGCATCAGATAAGCCTCTCAGCAGATGTTAAATATTAGCCCGCAGTCGACCATTGGCTTTAACATAGGTGTAAATGTTTGACAGAAAAGCACATACAACAGTACACTAACAAGTGCACCCCAAGGCATTCAGGTGGGAATGGAAACCATCTATTGTGGAAACCCTGGACAGTGTTTCTGTGAAGCCATTTGTACACTGTTCAATGATTTACATTCTGATGGGAACTGCTAATCCCAGAACTGCAATTCCAAACATTCTTCCGCATCCCAGCACCGACAGCCTCTATCAATTCCAACCGCCATAAACTCTTTCAGCTGGTTGAACATAAGGAATTATTGTCCCCAATTCTTCCGTAGGCTCTCATGAGTTCTTTTAACCCGTACTTCTAAGGTGGTTCCGGGGCAAATATTAGTATCCAACTTTGAAATTCCCAGGCCCAAAGAGCCTGAATGATATCTCTCCTTTGAAAGATCCAGGTGTGCTTGAATGCATTGTTTTAAATTGCAGGAGCCAATTCTGGACCTCTCGAAAAATAATTACAAAATCCATGAATCAGCCGGGCGTGGTGGCTCATGCCTGTAATTCCAGTACTTTGGGAGGCCGAGGTGGGTGGATCACCTGAGGTCAGAAGTTCGAGACCAGCCTGGCCAACATGGTGAAACCCCGTCTCTACTAAAAATACAAAAAAAAATGAGCCAGGCATGGTGGCGGGCGCCTGTAATCTCAGCTACTCGGGAGCCTGAGGCAGGAGAATTGCTGGAACCCAGGAAACGGAGGTTGCAGTGAGCCGAGATCGCACCATGGCACTCCAGCCTGGACGACAACAGTGAGACTCCGTCTCAAAAAAAAAAAAAAAAAAAAAATCCTTGAATCAGAGTCTGGCTTGTAATGCAAGTGAATAGAAACTCTTGCTAAGCAAACTCAGATTATAAATATTGTTCTGAGAATACGTTGGCTGAAACTGAGTCTCTATTGATTTGAGTGGAAATGTAAGTCCTAAGGGAGGTCACACACTGGACAAGTAGTTGGGGGTCTGTTCCCGGCTCCTTAAGTGCCATTAAGGCCCTGTGGTTTTGCAAAGTCTACCTTAATGTTTTTGGGTTCCATTCTCAGTAAAAGCACAGGGTCAGGCTGGCTGGTCTCTAAATCTCTTTTACCTCTAGCTCTCTGTCATCCAGTCAGCCACTATGGGATCTCGTGATATTAGGGAAAGAAAAATAAAGATGGATATTTGTGCTTAAGCTTGACACCAGACACAGGATATCAATTAAATTGTGTATTATTCTGGCATGCTGATGAACTCCGGGCTTCTCTTTGTCTTTAACGTGTGAGCTGTGTATAATGAGAGAGTGTTGTGCACTTAGAAGACTTAGAAGTTTATTAAGAAGGTAGGTCGGCCGGGCGCGGTGGCTCACGCTTGTAATCCCAGCACTTTGGGAGGCCGAGGCGGGTGGATCACGAGGTCAGGAGATCGAGACCACGGTGAAACCCCGTCTCTACTAAAAATACAAAAAAATTAGCCGGGCGTGGTGGCGGGCGCCTGTAGTCCCAGCTACTCGGAGAGGCTGAGGCAGGAGAATGGCGTGAACTCGGGAGGCGGAGCTTGCAGTGAGCCGAGATTGCGCCACTGCACTCCAGCCTGGGTGACAGAGTGAGACTCCGTCTCAAAAAAAAAAAAAAAAAAAAGAAGGTAGGTCATGTCCTCATGGTTAGTGAGTTTGTTGTTGTTGGGTTTTGTTTGTTTGTTTGAGGCAGGGTCTCTCTGTCACCAGGCTGGAGTGTAGTGGCATGATTACAGCTCACTGTAGCCTCAACCTCTGCAGGCTCAGGGGACCCTCCCACCTCAGCCTCCCAAGTAGCTGGGACTACAGGCATGCACCACCACTCCAGGCTAATTTTTGTATTTGTAGTAGAGATGGGGTTTCACCATGTTGGTCAGGCTGGTCTCGAACTCCTGGGCTGAAGTGATCCATCTGCCTTGGCCTCCCAAAGTGCACGAGCCGTCATGCCCAGCTAGGTGTTTTTACCATACACACACACACACACACACACACACACAGAGAAATCTTTGGATGTGATAGATATGTTTATTACCTTGATTGTGGTAATGGTATCATGGGTGTATGCATCTGTCCAAACTCATCAAATGGTTTATATTAAACACATGCAGTTTTTTGAGGTGTTTTAGTTATACTTCAATAAAGCTGTTTTGGCAGGGTGCGGTGGCTCATGCCTGTAATCATCCCAACACTTTGGGAAGCCAAGGCAGGCAGGTCACCTGAGGCTAGGAATTCCAGACCAGCCTGGCCAACCTGGTACCCCGTCTGTATTAAATAAAAAAAAATTATCCGGGTGTGGTGGTGCATGCCTGTAGTCCCAGCTACTCGGGAGGCTGAAGCAGGAGAATCACTTATACTCGGGAGGAGGAGGTTGCAGCGAACCAAGATCGCACCACTGCACTCCAGCTTGGGTGACACAGCAAGACTCTGTCTCAGAAAAAGAAAAAAGCTGTTTTAAAAGATATGAACTATATACATTTTGAAATATATATTTCAAAAATATAAATCTAAAGAGAGAGAGAGAAAAGGAATTTTTTCAAAAACCAAGGAGAGGTTTAAGTGCTTTGAAGACCACGTCCCTAGATCACAATTAAGTATTTGGGGGAAGAACTAATAGGCAGAAACATTGTTAAACTTACACTGTGTAACAGTGCTGACCAACAGAACGTTCTACAATGCTAGAAATGTTCTGTATGTGAGCTGACAGCACGGCAGTCACTAGCGACACTGAACTATTGGGCACATGAAAGAAATGTGGCTAGTACCACCGAGGAACTATATCTTTACATTTTATTTGATTTTAAGGAGTCACAATCCCACTATAACATTCCTTTCAAAAAAAGCCTTTCAATAAAGCCTTTCTTTCAATAAAGTTCTGAAGTTTAGTTTTTAAAGAAAATGCATTTTGTTGTCAAGCATCGCTATTCCAGTGATTAATAATATTAACAAACAGGTTTGTAAAATGCTGGGGCCTAGTCTGCCTCTTAATTTCTCGAAAGATTTAAAGGTGAGGCCTTTGAGATAGTCGGGTAGGCCCAGGCCCTCTAGTCCATCCCAGCTAAGAGCAGTAAAAAGGATGTTGGGAGTGTTTAGGACTGAATAATTCAGGGCGTGGTCTCAGAGACTCAAGATGTTCTATGAATATTGGAGATTCTGAGCAATTCCTCAGAAAAGGAGGCATTTTTTTTTTCTTTTTGAGCCAGGGTCTTGCCCCATTACCCAGGCTGGAGTGCAGTGGTACTATCACAGCTCACTACAACCTCAACCTCCCAGGCTAACCTCAGCCTCCCACCTCAGCCTCCAAAACAGCTGAGTCTACAGATGTGCACCACCCTGCCTGGCTAATTTTTAAATTTTCTGTAGAGATGGCATCTCATTTTGTTGCCCAGGCTGGTCTCAAGCTCCTGGGCTCAAGTAAACCTCCCGAAGAAGAGCTGTCATTTAAAATAAAAGAAAGAAGTGCTGGTTAAATACCAAACTTGTCTTCTTTTGTTGCTTTTTCCTTTCAGGAGCTTATCGATGTTGACAGCGAAGTGGTGTTTGAATTAGCTTCCTATATTTTACAGGTAAGTTGTTTTTCTCCTCCTCTTTGTGTCCTATGGCCATACACAGAAGAAAGGAAATAAGACTTACCGGGCATAGCCAGTAGCTGTATCTACTCACTATTTGTCGTCTTACCTTTTTTTAGCCACAAGCTGCATAGAGCTATTAGAGACACTGATGGAAACCATAGCAATAAACAGGGGCTTGTAGTATTTCAAAATGTTAAGACAGCAAATCCCTGTAAAGCAAAGTTGTGTGTTTAACCTGAGCCTGGGAGAAACTGAGATCATTTACTGACCCCATTTTCTTTGGGTTTGGTACTTCCACCCTGGAGAAAGCCAAGTGAATAGCTAGAGTTAGTGGCCAAAAAATCATGTTCTGCCCCCTAGAAAGACAAGGTAAAGCCCCTTAGGTTATGCAAAAAAAAAAAAAAAAAAAAGGTGTTATAGAATATTAGCTTAATAGTGGCAAGATGAGTTAAAATGATATCATTTCTTTATTCCTTCAATAAGTATTTATTGAGCAACTACTATGTTCAAGGCATTATACTGGATTCACTAAAGTTTCCCTGGTCCCTACCTCCAGAGTCTTCAGTATAATTGGGAACTAGCATAAAATACAAACCAAAACAAAAAGTGACCCTAGAAATAGACATTTCTGTCCAGAAACATGTTCATATTTAGGATCTTTAAACTATGACATGTCAGACCCAGGCTTAGAGGTGGAGATGTGCATGTTGTCATTATGAATCACTTTCTTTGTGTATAACTTTCTAGAGTTTAATTTCATATCTCATATTCAAATGGCAAAGATATGCATTCTGTTTGAATTGTATTCCTGCAGCAAATAGGATGCAGGAAGCTGAACTCATCTCATTCAGTAGAGAAATTCTCATGATTACAGAATGTACTTTAGAGTCTCTAACATTGGCTTAGTGTATTTTGCTGATGTTGAATTTTTTCTTCTACAGGAGGCAAAGGGAGATTTTTCTAGGTGAGTTTACAATTTTGTTGTTGTTGTTTAAAATGTAAGCCCTTGCTTCTCTATTAAAAGAAACTGTTCAGGATGTCCTTTTTAGGTGGACAATTTATTCATGTTATATGTTAATGATGAGATCTAACTCTCAACTTGTCCATTGAAACAGATAGATCAGGTGGAGAAAATATAGTAATAGCAAGGGAGATATTCTCCACTACATGCAAAGCCCGGAGATTACTGGAAAGCTGACATTAGGGCACAGCGTCACACATGCCCATTGTCCTGAGGTTGGACAGGCTGCTCAAATGTCTCGTAGAGGCTGGAATCACCACTGTGGTGTAAATATGGTTGCAGATAACCTGTCAGTCCTGACACGTATGTGGACATCTTTTTTTCCCTCAATGTAGTGCCTGCCCCTCAAGGGACAAAATACTGTCTTACAGGAAAATTTCATTTGTGAAAATGTTACAACATAAAAATACCCCACCTCCGCTTTCCTTCTGTCTTAGGATGTTGTGTTGGAGAAGACATAAACAGACAACTACTGGGAATCTGTGAATGGTGTTAATAACTCTGTAAAACTGCAAACTTGTCATTTATTTCATTCATCACCGTGTGTTGATCAGTATGGCTGAAATTGCCCTGAAATCTCTTGTGATCATCACCAGACCCTGCACAGAGCAGAGGGTGTAGCCAGCCACTAGCAGGACTATCTGCTCAAAGATAGACGTTATTCCTGGGATTCTGTTTGATCAAGCTCCTCTGAAAAAAAAAAAAAAAAAAGGGTAGCCCATTCTGGAGAATCAAGGTTTAGAGGCAAAAAGAGTGAACCACATGAACAGGAAAGGAAAGCATCGAGGCATAAGGTTCTGGCCCAGCAACAAGAAATTAGCAAATTGGTATTAAAAAGAAACACAGATCTTACCTCTGCCCCATCTAAGAACCTGTCTGTTTCCCCATGCTTTGAGGGATTTCATCTGTAAATGCAGCAAAAACTACTTCTGTTGGTGGCCACCTGTACTTGGCTGTCTTTGTCACTGGTTTTTCAGGTCTCAACTGCTTTCTCCTTGCTCTCCGTGTGCATTTCTCACGCCTTCTTTTTTACCATTATTATTTGTTAATTTTTTTCAGAGACAAGGTCTCCTTCTGTTACCCAGGCTGGAGTGCAGCGGTGCAGTCATGTCTCACTGTAACCTCCAATTCCTGCGCTCAAGTGATCCTCCTGCCTCAGCCTCCCAAGTTACTGGGACTACAGGCATGAGTCACTGCACCGGGCTAATTATTTTATTTTATTTTTTTTGTAGAGATGAGCTCTCACTATGTTGGCTGTTCTCAGTCAGACATTTCAGCAAAAGTAAAAAATTATTTTACAATCTAAAATAAGGATCGGCAAGCTTTTTTTGTTAAGGGCCAGATTGTCAGTATCTTGAGTTTTGCACGCAGTACGATCTCTGTTGCAATTACACAACTCTTCCTAAGTGCAAAAGCAGCCCCATAGGATAAGTAAATGGATGAGCCTGATTGTGTTCCAATAAAACTTTATTTATGGATACAGAAATTTGAATTTCATGTAAATGTCCATGTATCACACAATATTCTTCTTCTTTTGATTTCTTTTTCCAATCAGTTAAAAGTGTAAAAGCCATCCTTAGTTGATGGATAATACATAAACAAGCAGAGGACTGGATTTGTCCAGGGAGTTGTAGTTGCTGACTCTGATCTCAAATGCCATCTCTTCAGCTCTGTTTGAATATTTGCATAAAGAGACCTCCAGGCCCCTTTTATTTAAGTTTTCCAAGTTTTTGGTATAAAGCAGTGGTAGTCAAATTTGTAAATAGATAATGACTGTAACTAGCTGTGGCTGGAGACCCTGAACTTTGTAGGTGGCCAGTAACCATTTAGTGAATTTACTAAACATAATGTTTTCAGGTTATAGAAACTAAATCTTGTTACAATATTTATTTGTCACTTTTTTATGACATTAATTTGGCCTTGGAATTTGGGGTTTTGATAAGTGCCAGTCCATATCTACTTACAAAGATTTCTGAAGTCCCATGAAAAAAATGATTTAAAAACCACAAATCCAATGGATTCCAGTGTCTAGTCTACTTACTCACATTTTTCCCTCTACATTTCTTTCGCCAGCTCTGAACTCTGCTGTAAATGTTATTTATTTTGAGAGTACCCTGACAGGATGGAATGTGAACTGGGAATAGCATGATCTGGCCCCATGGATCATGGGAACATGTGGCCACATGGATTGCCAGGGAGAAGGAAGTGCAGGCTTGGCCTCCACAGTAATTCATGGCCCCCTAATGAGCTTCTGGAATGCCAGCTTGTTGGCTGAATTCAAAGAAACAAAGGATCCGGGTTGTGCTCCATTTGTCAAAGTGCTACTGCTACCTAGCAGTTTGTTTGTAAGCGCAGCTGTCCAGGAAGAGAAATCACTGTCAGGAGAGGGGAGAGGTCAGACACCTTATCCAAAAGGTCAGTTTATCTCACAGCCTAAAACCTACACCATGGACAGTGGGGGTGATTTGTTACATGGGAGTCTCTGATAAACACCCTTTTTCCGTAGCAGGCCCATGCTAGTAAAGCCATCTTTAGAGGTCCAGAGAAACTAGTACACTTGAGTGGCCTAAAATTTTGGAGTAAGAGAAGTAATTCTAAATTCCTTCCCATCTGCTTCTGGGAAGATACCCAACACATAGAAATTGACCACATTCGGTTCAGTGGCTAAACATTAGGTATTTTAGATGTCCCATTCTCATAACTTATGTAATTTATATAAATAAATTTATTTATGATTTATTATAGAAAGTTGTTTTTGCTATTGATGCAGGATTTTTTGCTCCTTAGTTCAACTAAAATCCAGCTTCTTGTCTCACGACCAGGAAAAATTAGGCACATGGACACACTGAAGGGGGAGGAGAGTGGATTATTAAGTGAAAAGAAGGCTCTCAGCAAAAAAGAGAGGGTCCTGCCAACAGGCTCCCACCTCACAGATTGAATATCAGTCTCCTCCCCTGCATAAGGCATGAACTCTTGCTGGCTCCACCCCCTTCTCCCAGTGCACATGTGAACCCGGTCCCTTGCAGGCACGCCCGGGCAAGACCCTGTGCAGGTTTCCTTATCTGCATCTGCCTGCCTCCTGCATCTGTCACTATTATTAAATGCGTAACTATATAACCTCAGTTTTATTTAAAGGAATGGCTTTGACTTCCATACTGTAGATATGTTTTCCTGAACAACATTAATAAAATACCAGCTTAGAACACACAGAACCCTAGAGAAGGCTTTTCTAGATACAACACAGGGTCCAGGGCTGAACTCTAAGATCTTCTAAAATCTAGAGGATCCAATAACCTTTTAAATGAATGGCCACCCACAAAAGATAAACTAACTCACAGCCTGAGAGGTCCTGAATCTATAACTTCCCAAAAGGCTATTTTCTTCAGGATACTATTATCCTAGATATTTACATTTCAGGGACTATATCCAAATTACATTTATGTGGAATGAGTATTAATCCATAAATTATGGGAGCAGTTTCCTTGAGGTACAGGAGAAAAGGGGATTGCTTTTACAAAAGAGAAGTCAAGGGCTGGGTGCAGTGGCTCATGCCTGTAATCCCAGCACTTTGGGAGGCCAAGGCAGGTGAATCACCTAAGGTCAGGAGTTCAAGACCAGCCTGGCCAACATGGTGAAACCCTGTCTCTACTAAAAATACAAAAATTAGCCAGGTGTGGTGGCATATGCCTGTAATCCCAGCTACTCGGGAGGCTGAGGCAGGAGAATTGATTGAACCTGGTAGGCGGAGGTTGCCGTGAGCTGAGATCACGCCATTACACTCCAGCCTGGGTGACAAGAGCAAAACTCCCTCTCAAAAAAAAAGACGAAGTCAAAAGTGCTGATACACCTTAATGGAAAGAGAACTATATAAAGACAACTGTGAACCGTAGCTACTCTTCCTCATGAAACTCACTTGCTCTTCCGTTTCTTCTTTTGGGCTGTCTGTTTTGCTCAGCAGATGCCTGAAGGCTTATTCTTACATAACTCTCTTTTCTTTCCCATTAACAAAATAGCTCACTTCCTTGTCTTGTTGGACTTTACACTGAAATGTCAGGTTTAGCGTGCTGAGAGAAAATGACTGTAATATAGATAGTTAGTATCGCCTGCCATAGAAGAGATACAGACCACACATGTTCATATTCTACCAAATGGAGGACAAATTTGTACAATACCTCTAAAGGTTTAGGAAATAGTCTTATCTAAAAATAACATTTTTTCACTTTTATTGTTTTCCTTAGCACAGCATGTAGTAATCTCATTTCATTTCCTGATGTATATACATGTAAAACAAAAAACCTCATGTCTGTCGACAATCAGGAAGTCAGTAGAGTTGGCATTTCTGTTTAAAAACAATTCAGTAGCCTCCAAGCTGTTAACAAAGGCAGCTGTGGGCCAAATATTTGGAAGACAAGAACCGATGCAGTTTAGAAACAAAAAATTGTCTTTAGATGATCGCTGTTGACCACTGGCCAACTAACTAACAGACATTATCTATGATTCTTACATACTTTATTCGTCGTAAACACTGCAGGGTTTTGAGAATGGAGCACCGATGTTTTCTATTTCAAAGGTTTTTTAAAAACTCTTGGGTTATGATAGAAAAACTAATATTCTCTTCCTTAAAATGTTCAGTGCAGAGAATACCTCATTTAATCGACTGATAGGACATCCAATTTTCTAGTTGTATTCTAATTTAATTTAACAGAAGTCTTATTGCAACACTGTACTAAGGGAGATATCACATACAAAAACCTGATTTTTTGGTTTTTGTCTCTAAGGGACCTTAACTGAAAACCTTATCAGCCAATCTCCTTACCCTGATTTTGAGAATCACTTCACCTCTGCCAGCCCTTCTGATCTTTCTAAAAATGTGCCCGCAAATTTTCTTAAAATAATAACTTTAAGCAAAGCATGGTGGCTCACGTCTTTAATCCCAGCACTTTGGGAGGCCGAGGCGGATGGATTGCTTGAGCCCAGGAGTTCGAGACCAGCCAGGGCAACATGACAAAACCCCGTCTCCACTAAAAATACGAAAACAATTAGTCAGTCATGGTGGTGTGTGCCTGTAGTCCCAGCTACTTGGGAGGCTGAGATGGGAGGATTGCTTGATCCCAGGAGGCAGAGGCTGCCGCTGCAGTGAGCCGAGATTGCACCACTGCACTCCAGCCTGAGTAACAGAGCGAGACCCTGTCTCAAAAAATAAAATAAAAAATAACGTTTAGCATTTTGCAATATTGAAGTGCTTTTAAAATGCTTTGCGCTAAACAATGCAAATCACAAATGCCAAAATCACACTACCTTTGAAATAAAGAATCGTCCATACATTAACAGAGACAAGTAAAAAACATCTGTTCTATAGAATTTTTTGTTAACAAGATTTATTGAAACCAGATCAGTAAAGCTGTGTTACTCTGGACCCTCTTCTGGGACCTGGAAATATTTTTGTTTCCGAGGACTGGATATACTGATGCTAATCACTGAAACAGGATTCTCCCAGCATGAGATTTATTAAGACCAGAAAGCAAACAGCACCTGGAAAAGACAGATAGTAAGGAAATTCCATGTAAAATTCATGGGCCACGTTTTGCCTACCTGGCTCTGTTCAGCGGAACCCATCACATGCTTAAGAGGCGATGGAAGGGACCCTGTGTCTACAGGCTCACCATTCCAAATAAACACAGCCACCGAAGGAAGAGAACTCAGGTTTTGATTGAATACTTGGGGGCCAGTTTATATGACATCTGTACAAGATGAAATGCCAGTCCAAGTGAGAGAGTATCAGCTTATCAGAGCTTAGTGAGTGGCGGCTAAGAAATCTTAGTGTATACCTGCGGTGTCATTCTGCAAGTTACTAATTCTGTTTCTTTAAAACAAAAAATGAAAAACAGCTTGCTTTTAGAAATAGAACAATGCATCACCCAATCAATGGAAACAAATAGTAGCAGTCCCTCATTAACAAGGAAAATTGATTTTCACCTCCATTTTAGAAGAGGAGTTGGAGTGTTTATTTGTGCTGAAAAATTCCCATTAACTTCCACAAACCACATGTTATTAGGTGCCCAGGAGAGCAGTTAGAGGCAAAAATGTAAAGACCTTTTAGTATTTTATCTTCTATAAACCATGGGATGGTGTGCTCACTAGTGTGGAAAGAAATTTTTATGACCCAAAAAGAGTGCCTTCTTGGTTTTTTCTTTCTTTCTTTGAAATCTGTTCTGCCTTTATAAAGAGCCATGTGTGAATTAATATAAACTGAACTCAACTTACTGGTATCCGAAAATTCCAGGTTTGTAAGTCTTTTTTGCCAGGCCAGAGGGTGCCTTTTGGGAAGTCATAGGTTAAAGGAAGAGCTTTAGATGATCAACAGGAAAAGAACACGAAGAACTAATTTTCTTCTAAAAGACTTTTTTTAGTAATATAAACATTTATATCGATTGCGATCTTTAAAAAGATGACAAAGTCATTTTCTTGCCAGCTACAACATGAAGAGTTGGTGAATCTGAAGCAGCAGTCTGTAAATCACAATTCCTAGTATACCAATATCATTTCCTTGCACTTACTTAAGCGGTTTTACTACTACAGCTCTAGCTGTAGCTCTAGCAAGCTCGGTTTCAAATCGTTATTAGATCATTTGGGGCATATTTCCCTACAATTTTTAAATTGGCCACTTGAAAATAAACAGCTGGCATGATCATATGGTACGAGAAATAGACTTGCTGAGACTTTTAGATAATTACTGAAAAAATACTCAATTATGTCTGAAATAGTTAACATTTGGAATATAACTTATGTAACTTAACAGTAACTTTAATATCTATCTAAACTTGCAAATTTCCCTATTGGAAACATCCTAGAAAAAAAAAAAAAAGTTAATCTGTTAAACTTGAAACACACCTAACAGCCCAAAGAAGAGTTTTTGTGGGAAGAATTGAAATTAATATAATTCTCGTATACTATTTATATACTGTTTTACACACACACACACACGCCACATGCACACACGAAAGAATTGTGTGTGGCGTTTTCCCATGATTTAAAAATGACTGTAAGGGCCATGAGTAATTGAAGAGCAGATGGAATCTTTCACACCAGCAAGAGCTTTTGAAAGGAACAGAATCTGTGAAAATTTGAAGCAAAACGTTCAAGTGGAAAAGTTATAAATTGTTACAGAAAGCTTTGTTTTGTGCACAAAAGTCTATTTGAGCTTTCAAGTGTGTAATTCACATTTTCAAAGCATAAAAAAGTATTTGGAAAGGGATAGGGTGGATTTTTCTTTTTGCAGGATGATAGTCTTCAAATTCTATGTGAATTGCTTAGAAGCCAAGTAAGGAGGAAATTTTGTATTATGACAGCTTACTTCTTTTGTTAAGCGTTTATTTAACATATTAAAATATCATATTTTCAGTTATACCTGTGAACAGCAAAACGTTTCATGGCTATGGTACTGTGTCAGTTTTTCAGAGTGGAAATTCTGAAACTAAAGGGTGATACTGAGAAATACAGAAAATTAATCAATCGTTTCTTCTTGGGCTTTTGAGAAAATTATTTGCCTGAAATTGTAGACTTATGAAACAATTTTTAAACTTGTTTTTAATTTTACATGTTTACACCTAACATAAATTAGAAATTCATAAAACTTGCGTTTCACCCCAGAAAACCAGACTCAGTAATCAAGGAAGAAATCCTTGCTTGTATAACTTAACAATTAGCAACAGAAATAAAGGCACTGCCAGGCACAGTGGCTCAGGCCTATAATCCCAGCACTTTGGGAGGCCAAGGCAGGAGGACTGCTTGAGCCCAGGAGTTCAAGATGAGCCTAGGCAACATAGTGAGACCTCATCTCTACAAAATATTTAAAAAATTAACCAGGTGCAGTGATAAGCACCTGTAGTCCCAGCTGCTTGGAGGCTAAGGCAGGCGGTTCACTTGAGCCTGGGAGGTGGAGAATGCAGTGAGCCATGATCTCAAAACTGCACTCTAGCCTGGGCAACAAAGCGAGACCCTGTCTCAAAAAAAAAAAAATAGAAAGGTACATATTTCATAAATGTGTTTGCAATGTTGCCCCCCACAAACAGATGGTAAATTCATGTGACATATCTATGATACATGCCCAGAATTCAGAATCCCATGCTGGAAAAACCTCCTGGGGCCTCCAGGTGATTCCCTTTGTCTGCGAATGGTCACACACTGTGGCAGGAGAAGCTTCTCAGACAGATGGGACCCAAACCAATGGTGGAAGACTCCTGCCATATTTCTTTCCAACACACCTGGGGAAAAAAGCATATGATTGGGCGGAGATAGGCAGGTGCTCTCTTTTCTTGGTTGTAACCAACTTCACCTTGGTTTACCAAAAAAAGGAGGAGGAAGGAAGGAAAGGGAAATGAAAGATTGTTTCCTGCATGATTTCTTAAAGATCAGCAAAGAATAAAAATCTATAACTTCCCTCATTAATCTGTCTCAGTTTTCTAGGTCCACTGTATGATCGAATAAAGGAACACGGAGCCACATATGGGTAACTGGAACTTTAGGGTCTCAATGTTTACGAATTCAGAACTTGGCAGGATTTAGGCAGGTAATTCAGGGTTTGTACCACACCCTGGGTAGGGCCTAGGGCAGCACCTGGAATTAAACACATCAACACCTCCCGCACAGAACATGGATGTGCCCAGCAAGTGGGCGCAAATAGAAAGATCCATCATTGCCTCATGCGAAAAGATGAAGTTTGCAGCTAGATGGGTTAAGAAATATTTCTTAGAGCTTTTTGAATTTTGGAATTGTGATAATGGATTAAGGACCTGCAATACTCTACTTATGAAATATCCCGCTCCTGAGAACTTGACCTTCATGATCTGCTCATAAAATATGGAGGAGTTAGGCCAATGCTAGCATTATATTACTGTTTCTGAATTGCAGGCTGTTCCTTTCTGTTACGATAGTATCACATTCTGGGTTTTGTGCTCTGCTGTTTTTGTGCAAGTGCAGACAGAAACAACTGGTTTTAGGAAGAATTCTTTCATGCTAAGCCTATTCTATTCGCCCCAAGTTTCTCCCACAAATTACATACATCTCATTTGACCCAAGGGGACTTTCTTGAAAAAGTTATTTCCAAGTTTTTTAAAGAAAAGCAAACACATTGTGGATTTTGCTCATCCTTCCCTCTCAGGTTTAATTTTTGCTCCCTTCACTTTGTAGTATCTTGGTTAAATTTGTTGTTGTTCATTGTGGCAAATTCTCTATTTGATATATTGCTAGAAATCTTTGTTTTTCCCCAGTAGATCATTCTAACTTTCCTTGTTTTATGAGGAATATAGGCTGTAGAAGACAGGCACATCATCTCAAAAAAAAAAAAAAAAACACCACTAAATCGAAGACCAATACAGCATTGATACCACTTTTATCCTGGCAACATTAATAAATGCTGGAGAGTTTTTAATAAAAGCTGATTAATATTAAAGATAAGAAGACTTGAATGTTATTCTCAGTTTAGCAACTGGCTTTTCAAGAGACCTTTTTGCATTTTTCTTTTTCTTTTCTATTCTTTTGGTTTTTGAGACAGGGTCTCCCTCTGTTGCCCAGGCTGGAGAACAGTGGCATGATCATGGCTCACTGTAATGTCAAACTCCTGGGCTCAAGCAGTCCTCCCACTTTAGCCTCCCAAATAGCTGGGACTACAAGTGCAAATCACTACACCTGGCTATTTTTTATATTTTTATTTTTAAAGAGATGGAGTCTCGCTGTGTGGCCCAGGCTGGTCTCAAACTCCTGGACTCAAGCAGTCATCCCACCTTAGCCTCCCAAAGTGCTGGGATTACAAGCATGAGCCACCACATCCAGCTGTTTTTTGCATTTTTCTAAAAATGGAATGCAGCCACAGTGAACTGCCTTAAGGTGTTTTATAAGTTGGCATTTATCATATGTCATGAACTCTGGGGAAAATGTCAAAGTGGAAGACATTGAGGGAGGAAGCTGTGAACTTCTAGAACATTCGTTAGGCCACAGCCTTGCAAGCTCTGGGGGTAGAGTGACCAAGTTTCCCATTAGGGGAGCTTTCTGATTTTCAGCCACAGAGTTTGGCCGGATTGACAGGGCTAGACACCCTTACGTTATTGCAGATGTTTATAAACAGCAGAAAAGCAAACAGAACATTTCTATAGATTTGTCCTCGGGGAAGGATGAAGGGCCATGGATCCCTTCCAGAATATAATGGATTCGGACGGGCTTCACGCCTTGGTGATTTCTTGTTAGATTTTTTTGTGTGTAACCTTGCCCTGGAGCAGGGCTAGAGAACCCACTGCAGGCTTCGGCGAGGAAATCAAACCTGTGGCTGTCATCAGGGCAACTTGTTTGCCAACAAGCAAGGGTTTGGTGGGTAAAATGATCCCTTCCTCCTGGAGTTCCTTCCTTCCCCAAATATACTTTAGATGTGATGGGTGTGAGTAAAACCCAAACTCAAGTTTCAGCTCCTTCAGGGAGCCACTAATTGCCTTTCTCATGGTTTCATCCAATAAAGTTGATCTAAGAAAAGTGCCTTTCACATTGAAGCCAGCCCTCTGTGTGCCGATGGACCAATAAATCAAATCCCGTTTCTCAGGGAACTTACCGTGAAGCAGGGAGAGAAGATCCGGAAATTCATCATTGTGAGCCCTCGAGTGTTTGGTGAATTGAATACTTGCTGAAACTATGCCTTTATAGCGTGTGTGTAAAAATTACCAACCGTACTTGGGATTGGAATTGAATTTTCCTGAACACTATAGGAGTTTACCCGTTTGGAAATCACCAGGGGCTGTCCTGCTGTCTGCCTCCTGGATCAAACCCAGGAGATGCTGAACCCTCTTAGCCTGGCATTAAAGTTTCACAGTTCTCTGCCTGATCTGCCCTTTTCAGTGTATTGCCCCTGACATTCCACTTACTCTGATGGATTTCTTCAGTTCATGTGGCTTCCATGTCTCTCCGTGTTCCTTCCACTCGGGAAAAAAGTGATATTCCTATCCTTTTCTTCATGCACAGCCTCCCCCAATGCCAGTCTTACGTCAGAGCCCAGGGGGGCCGTTATTTCTTCTGAGCTTTCGTGTCTGCTGTTTGGATTGACATGATCACACATCACCCCTGTGGTCAGTGAGCCTTGTAGGTGCTCCTCTTGCCTTCCCAGCTAAATCGTGGGCACCTTCTGGTTAAGGACCATATCTCATCATTTTTTATATCCTCTACAATTCTTTCCACATAATAGCAGGGGCTTCATAAACACCTTCAGCTTATTGATTATCAGTTGATCTGTCCTGGCCTTACCATTTAGATTCTAACAGTTCAAGTACTTGGATGGATTGATTCAAACAGTCACACTTTGAGCTTTTCCCTCTAGTTGGTCGTATGAAGCCAGGATTCACCAACACCACTGGTCATCGTCATTGTCTTTCTTTCTCTCTTTCTCCTTCTTTCTTCCTTCCTTCCTTCCTTTCCTTTCCTTTCCTTTTCTTCTCTTTCTCTCTCTCCTTCTCTCCTTCTCTCTCTCTCTCTTTCTCTCTCCCTTTTCTTTTCTTTTCTTTCTTGATAGGGTCTCCCTCTGCCACCCAGGCTGAAGTGCAGTGTTGCAATCAGAATTACTGCAGCCTCACCCTGGGTAACTAGGACTACAGGCATGCATCACTGTGCATGGCTAATTTTTGTATTTTTTGTAGAGACAGGATCCCACTATGTTGCCCAAGCTGATCTTGAACTCCTGGACTGAAGGGATCCTCCCACTTCGGCCTCCCCAGATACTGGGATTATAGGCATGAGCCACCACGCCTGGCCTCATTCTTTCTTAGGGCAACAGAAAAATGCTTTTTCTGGGAGCACTCTAATGTCACCAAACCTCCGTGTGTTTCCTTATCATCACACACACAGATGTAATGTATTGGTATGTTGGTGTGGTCTTGCCCAGTGGCACTGGGCATCCAATGGTGATGCTGATCATTGCATTGCCCTTGGCTGTATTTCTTGCCGGGGACACAGGGAACAATGCATCCTCCAGTTAGCAGCATGGGTGCTGGAGTGTCCACCATCCAAGCACCTCAGGAACTCCCCTCTGTGGCTGCGGTATTCCTTCCTTCCTTCAGAGTTATACCTTGTTTCATTGCTTTTTGGCAACAAAAAACATGCTAAAAGTGAAAAACATTGCTAAAAATGAAAAACATTGCTAAAAATGAAACAGTTATACCTGTTTCATTCCTTTTTAGATGGCACTGCCCAGTGTCCTGGTGGCCAGTATTTGCCTTGGTTAGTATAAGCAACCTTGAAGCTGCTAACATAGCCCAAGTCAGAACCGCGAATCAAAGGCAGAACTCTCCTACATGTGCCTTTGCAACCCTGGCTAAGGTTTCCAAGGCTCTTTGGTGGACCAGGATAGGGAAGTGCTCTTTCAGTATCAAAACTGTCCCAAAGTGGCTGCCGTTTGTTGCTCCGGAGGTAGTAGGTGGGTGCAGACGCCACAGATGATCCGGCCTAGAGGGGATGCAGACCTGCTGAGTGTCTAGGGAGGAGTCAGGCACCTGAAGAAGGCTGCTTAAGCTAGGGGAGTTTAAAGCATCTTCCAGACCTAAGCACTATGGGGAAAAGAATTTCTGGTTTCGGGACTAGATGCATAAAACTGCCTGATGGTACAGGTTGAGTCTCCCTCATCCCAAATGCTTGGGAGCAGAAGTGTTTCAGATTTCTTTCAGGCTTTGGAATATTTGTGTTATATCCCAACTGGTTGAGCATCCTCAAATCTGAAAATCCAACACCCAAAGTGCTCCAATAAGCATTGCCTTTGAGCGTCATGTTGGCACTCAAAAAGTTTTCGATTCTGGCACATTTCTGGTTTGGGATTTTGGGATATGGGATGCTCAGCCTGGCCCAGACAATGCAGTTCACACTTTCTAAGTAGTTTCTGAGCCTCCTCAAAAGCAAAAGTTACAGGTTGAGTCTCCCTAATCTGAAAATCCGAAATCCAACATGCTCCAAACTCAGAAACTTTTGGAGTGCCGACATGACGCTCAAAGCAAAGGCTCACTGGAGCACTTCGGATTTCAGATGCTCGGGTTTTGTGGGGCTCAACCAGTAAGTGTATAAATGCAAACAGTCAAACATCTGAAACAAATCTGCAACCTGAAACACTTTTGCTCCCAAGCATTTCAGATAAAGGAGACTCCATCAGTATGTATTTGTCATATTTCAGAAAACAGTTTCCAGCATGTGGTCAACGTAAGCCATGAAAACCAGCTTTGTGTATGAGCAGCGCAAATGCTCTTAGGGAGACAGCGGCGCCATTGCCCATTCTCAGAGCTCTGTGAGACTAACGGCGGGGTTCTGGGGAGCTTCTCCTAAGATCCTGCCCCGGGGGACCCCTGGGGACCCTTCTTCTCCCCAAATTCCTGCTGAGGGCTGCTCAGGGGCGTTCACTCTGTGCCCCTCTGTGAGAGCAGGGTTTGGGAAGACGCCCCTGGCCGTCTGAAGGTGTTTTGCCCTGCTTTCTGCACGGTGAAAAGCAGTTACTGGGCTTGGTGTGTTCTGCCTTCGTTTACATCTGTATTAAGGAAATAAAAAGAGAGCGCCCCTTCCTCCCACTGCTTTTTATTAACAGGGAAGCAGATGTGGGGTCTCTCAGACAAGGCAGCGGCCCACGTGGTATAAGAGAGTGCGACTATTTTCTCAGAGGGTGAGTGCGACTATTTTCTCAGAGGGTGAGTGCATTTCTGGGCATTCTCTCTTTCAGCAATGAAGTTGTGAGGAGTGACTTGAAGAAGCTGCCAGCCCTTCCCACCCAAGCCCTGAAGGAGCACCCTTCCCTGGCCTACTGGTAAGACCCCTGGAGTCTTCCCCAGGAGCGAGTCCCTCTCGGGGTGCGAGGGGACACAGGACAACTGAATATACCCTCCCTCCACCAGCTCCCTCATGCCAGCCTGGACTTGCAGCTGTATTAATACCCTGTGTCTTCATGAAACCATTTTCTGCATTTATTTATTTATTTATTTAACAATTAATTAATTTTTTTTTTTTTTGAGACAGATCTCGCTTTGTCACCCAGGCTGGAGTGCAGTGGCATGATCTCAGCTCATTGCAACCTCTGCCTCAAGCGATTCTCCTGCCTCAGCCTCCTGAGTAGCTGGGATTACAGGCACGCACCACCACACCTGGCTAATTTTTGTATTTTTAGTAGAGACGGGGTTTCACCATGTTGGCCAGGCTGGTCTCAAACTCCTGACCTCACTCAGGTGATCCACCCGCCTCGGCCTCCCAAAGTGCTGGGATTATAGGGCTGAGCTACCACGCCTGGCCCGTTTTCTGCATTTACTTAAGTGAAGCGTTGTGCGTGAGACCTCTCCTTTTTTGTTTCTTCTTCTTCTTTTTTTTTAATTTTCAAAAAGAATACCTTCTAAAATTTCACTTTGGAAGCTTTGCCGCCTTCGAGAGCCTTTCACGTGCTGCTAGAGTTTCATTTGGGAACGCCTGTCATTTGATGACAGCATGTGTGAGGTTTTGAGACGTGGGAGAACCACAGGGTTTTCTTCTTTCAGAAGCGAGAGATTTATTCTTTTATTTTCCCTCATATCTCCTGATTAGCCACTATGTAACATTATGCCATAGCTCATCTGTCGGGCCCTAAATGACTGATTCTGAATGATTCAAGCATTTGAAAGGCTCCCAGATTGTGGTCTGGGCCACAGTTGGGCAGAGCTTGCATTCCTGGATAATGTTTTGAAATCCTACTGGGTTCCTAAGCCCTGGCCACTGACCTTTAATAACTGTAATACCTCTTCTCTGATGTTCCTTCTGATCACCTAACAGAAATCATTGCAACTCCTTTTATTTAAAAGCAAAACAAAAAGCACAGACCAAGTTGATTCTAATAAACTACAACACGTGACTTGTGTAAGTGCTTTTGATGACAATTTCTGAACTGTATGGATTATGGGCATTTCATCTTGTCTGGACACTTATCCAGACAGTGATCTAGTTGTTCGTGGATCCGTGTGGCTGGGGTAGGGCACGTCTTGAGGCAGGGCTCATTAGCAGCATTAAACTCTGGCTCATAATCCCGGCACTTTGGGAGGCCGAGACGGGCAGATCACGAGGTCAGGAGATCGAGACCATCCTGGCCAACATGATGAAACCCCGTCTCTACTAAAAATACAAAAAAAAATTAGCTGGACGTGGTGTCGCACGCCTGGTGTCCCAGCTACTCGAGAGGCTGAGGCAGGAGAATCACTTGAACTCGGGAGTCGGAGGTTGCAGGGAACAAAGATTGTGCCACTGCACTCCAGCCTGGCGACAGAGCAAGACTCCATCTCAAAACAAACAAACAAACAAATAAACAACTCTGGCTCATAAATCACATGTCTCTGAGAGACCACATCACTAGGGAGCTGGTCCCGAGGCCCGAGGCTGCGAGCTCCCTTCCGTGTCTGGCGTCCCTAATTTCATCTCTCTGAGCCGTTTTATTGCCACTCCTCTTTTGGAAACATAGATGTAAATAAATAATGGCTTTCTCTAATTATAACCTGCCCCCAAAGAGCAAAATCTGTTAACTTGCAGGGATTTTGCATGCATCAGCTTCCAAATGTCGAGACTTGCAATCCAAACCCCCAAAAATGATGGTCCCGTTTCCTTGTTCATGGACCCTATTACCCACCTCCCTAATTCCTTGTGCCACTGGGCCTCATCCCTCTGTAGCCTCCTGGCTGTTCACCTCCAAAAATCCAATGGTCAAGGCCCTGGGGGTGTGAGAAGGTAACTAGAGAGGACCAGGGAGGAATCCCTTTGCCTCTGAGACCTGTCCTGTTGTGGGTCTCTCAGTCATCCCTTCATTCACTCCTTTCCAAACCTTAGAACACTGCTATGCTCACCTGAGAGTTTTGAATTTCTTCTCTCCTCCCTGTGTCTCTGGATTTTTCCTTCACCATCTCCATTATCTGCTCTGTACTCACACATGATTACGAACCCAGAGGCACCTTGCCCTTCACACACACTCTCTCTGTCTCTTCTGCATATGAGCATCTTCACCTATAGCTGGCTTGGCAGAACATGCCATACCATCATGACCAGGCCAGCACTTTCCCTGAGCCTCCTTCAGACCCATAAGTGCCCAAGCCAGTGTTAAGTGCCCTGAGAGGGTGGCAGGACGGGGGAGCCACATGCCCTCAGTCAGCATCACAGCCCAGACGATGTATAAAAGTCAATGACAGGGACCCTCCTGACGATACCCTACTGAAAAGCAACCACAACCACAACAGGCCCTTTCACCGCATTTCACTGTGGTGGGCTACTTGATGTTGGCTCTAATATTTCAACCTTATTTATATGGACTTTGATTCTTATTGATACACAATCGTTGTACATATTTTTCATGTATATATACTCTGATATCTGTACATAATGTGCGGTGGTCAAATCAGGGTAACTGGGATATCCATCACCTCGAACATTTATCTTTTCTTTGCGTTGGGAACATTACAGATCTTCACTTCTGGCTACTTTGACATATGCAACAAATTATTGTTAACTATAATTTCCCTACTGTTCTATCAAATGCTAGAACATATTCCTTCTATCTAACTGTATTTTTGTACCCCTATATATAGATAGATTTTTAAAAAGCAAAGCCGCAAGGGGAGGGATAAGTGCTGTTCCTGCTTCCTACAGATACAGAATGAAGAGAGAGCAGGTGCACACAGCTTGTTCACTGCTTTTCCCTCTGGGCCTCAGATTCACCACTCAGCAAGGTTAACCAGGACCCCTCACTGGTGGGGGAGACGTTTTTGCCCCTCTCATCACAGTTGCCCAGAGTGTCCAGTTCCCCTGATCATTCCTGAACTAAGGAGCTGTACTCACCATTCTTCGGGGGCTCTCCTGCCCCCGCTGGAGTTCGCACATTGGGTGGGCAACCTGCAGGCTGCAGCCTGGTGACCAAGGCAGTGGGTCTTAGCATCCCAGCCAAGCCTCTGCAGTGACTAGCCAGGTAGCTTTCATCAATTTCTCCTCTGAAAAATACGTACACCAACCTACTTCAGATGGTAATGAAGAGAAGAAATACAGTCACATCATGTCATTAAAAAGCAGGGAAAGCAGCATAATAATGCTGGGTCATGGTGCAAGAAGCCTTTCTGCGAATTCTCCCCCTGCATTTAACGAGCATGGACTTTTCACACCATGTGATTTCCCTGTGGAGGAGGCAACTGAGGCAGAAAGTTAGAATGATGTGCCCAGGGCCACGGAACAAGGAGGGATCAGGACCCTGACCTGGATTCTGCCTCGCAGGCCTAGTTTGTAAATGCTGGACCACCTGACCACCCCTACCGCCTCAATAAGGTGTGCAGGGACATCTTTTTTTACCCTGAAACCACTGAGCACAGCAGGCCAGCAGCTGCTCCAAGACGGGGAACCATATCATATCACCATCCCTGTTTCCCCTTCCATCACCCATGCATTTCCTGTACCCCTTGTCTGCAGAGAGGTCATTTGACTTAACAACATGACCCAGCCAGCGACCTGGGGACAGGCAGCTTTGGTCATTTGCCTTTTTCCTCCGTGTAACCCTGTGTCCTCCAGACAGCGCTTACTCTGCTTCCTGGATTTCTGCTAGTTATCCCCTTGAGTCCCTGCTACAAATCTAGGGTATGGGAAAATTGTCTGCAAAGCTCAGAGCACTTCAGCTCTCTGGGAAGTTCCAGAGCAGAGGTGGGGACAGGCTGGGAGCAGAATAGGTTCTCGGTCAGGATTGAGCCTGTTAACCCAGAATAAGCCCACCATGTTTAAGGGGGCAAAATGAGCAGGAAAAGCTGAGGATGGAGAAGGCAACTATTGTGGCTTCACAAATGGCCTCAGAGAGCAGGAGTTACAGGGCAAACAGGGGGTGGCAAAGATGTCTGCAGCTGTCAGCCACCCAGAACCCTGTGGTCAGGACATGTAGTGGTTAAACAGTGGCGCAGCTTTCTGACAGCAGTTTTGACTTTCTTTCACTGGTGTTTCTCCTGAGCCTTCTGTGTGTTTGTGGCTACACTGCTATGTTGACTTGCACCTCTTGAACTCACCCCAGGGACCCTCTCTCCCTAGTGCTGCAAAGGAAAAAGGCCCCTATCTACACTGAGTTGCTTAACCCTGGATCTAGGAGTCGACCTCACAAAACCCCAGATCACGTGGTAGGAAACACGCCAAGGCAGCTGTTGATTTAGTGAGTGGGATGGAAGGAAGTGGAGCCGCCGAACCTCCTGACACAGTTCTGCAGGTTTAGTGAGGCTGGGCCTGCCCTTGGGGAGCATGCTTTTCGAGAACTGTCTTCAGGAGACGACTTTGTCACACTTGACATAGAACTTCCTCGGTGTGGGGGAGCCAAGGAGAGAGATGGCTGGGTCTGCCCCTTTCTGAATAGAGGATATCCAGACCCCACGGAAGTGACTCTCCAACTGAGGCAAGGCCCCCTGTAGCTGGCTCGTCCTCATTCTGGGTATTTATAAAGACCCTTCTTTATCAAGACCTCTCACTGTCCTCTATGCATCAAATTCCAGAATATTAAAATTAAAAGACACTAGTTGGAGGTTAAGGTAGTCATTGAAAGCGAAATAAATTACCCCCAAGGACTAGGTGATGAATGTGTAGAACCTGTTACCCCCAATGCTGGCCTTGCTAAAAATGAAAACAGAAAAAGATGGGTAAAAGAAGGCTTTAGGTAGATCCTGGGCTGATGAATAATAGATAGTAGGGCCAGGTGTAGTGACTCACACCTGAAATCACAGCACTTTGGGAGGCTGAGGTGGGCGGATCACTTGAGGTCAGGAGTTTGAGACCAGCCTGGCCAATGTGGTGAAACCTCATCTCTACTAAAAATACAAAAATTAGCCGGGCGTGGTGGTGCACACCTGTAATCCCAGCTACTCGGGAGACTGAGGGAGGAGAATTGCTTGAACCCGGGAGATGGAGGTTGCAGTGAGTCAGGATCATGCTACTGCACACCAGCCCGGGCGAGAGAGCGAAACCCTGTCTGGAAAATAATAATAATAGATAATAAAGATCCTCTACTGAGATCTCGAGGGTAAACCCCTAGAATCACCTCCCCTCACGGAGCTTTGACGGAGGACAGGGAGGGTGAAGAGGAGTAAGACAGGAGAGTGAGAACTGAGGCTCCAAGGCTCTGGGGCCAGACCAGGGAGGCCGAGGTATCTGGACTCCACACCTCAGCAGGTGGGGGTGGGGCTTTCTGCCTGCACCTGCTTCCCTGGGATTCCCGAGGTTGGCTCTGCCCATCCGAAGGCAGGGGTGGGAGCGGCCGTATCTCCTACCCCATGGGCACCAGAGTCACTTCTCAGGAGGCAGGCTTGCCACTGCTGCCAAGAAGCCAGCTAACCTCTTGTTATATAAGAACTAGGATTTCAGCTGGGCGTGGTGGCTCACGCCTATAAACCCACCACTTTGGGAGGCAGAGGTGGGCAGATAACCTGAGACCCAGAGTTCGAGACCAGCCTGGCCAACATGCAAAACCCCATCTCTACTAAAAATACAAAAATTAGTGAGGTGTGGTGACACACACCTGTAATCCCAGCTACTCAGGAGGCTGAGGCACAAGAACTGCTTGAAACTGGGAGGTGGAGGTTGCAGTGAGCCAAGATCGTGCCACAGCACTCCAGCCTGGGTGACAAGGGAGACTGCATCTCAAAGACAAAAACAAAAAACCTAAGATTTTGAAAAGGGAGGGAGTGCCTGTCTAATTCTGGTAGCTGGTTTGCTGTTGTTCTCCAAGCGTTCCTATGGGGCTTTTGTTGCTTCATGGTTCATATTAACCAAGCCCAAATTCCAGAATGTTCCATCCTCCTGGAAAGCCTTCCGTCCCTGACTACGCATTCAGAGCAGGTAGGCTGTGGGCGCTTGGTTAAGGTCAATGCCTGCCATCCCCCCATGAGGCCCTGTGTCGACAGGACTGGGAAGATGAGGATAAGAAGGGCCCCAGGGAGTTCAGCCCGGGAATTCACACGTCATCTCCACTGTCTGCTTCCTCTTGTTCTCACGGTACCATTTCTTCCAAGGAGCTGATCCCAAAACCTGGGCTCCAGTCTTTTTGTTCTTTTGTTTTTTGTTTTTGAGCCAGGGTCTCACTCTGTCACCCAGGCTGGAATGCAGTGGTGCAATCCTAGTTCACTGCAGCCTTGACCTCCTGGGCTCAAGCAATCCTCCCACCTCAGCCTCCCAAGTAGCTGGGACTACAGGCATGCACCACCATGCTTGGCTAATTTTTGTATTTTTATGTAGAGACAGAGTCTCACTGTGTTGCCCAGGCTGGTCTCAAACTCCTGGGCTCAAGCAATCCCCCCATCTCAGCCTCCCTAAACACTGGGATTACAGGGGTGAGCCACTGCACCCAGCCTGGGCTCCAGTCTTAATATTTCTTGATTAGAAATCCAAAATAAGCCAGCTATGGTGGCTCACGCCTGTAATCCCAGCACTTTGGGAGCCCAAGGTGGGTGGATCACTTGAGGTTAGGAGTTTGAGACCAGCCTGGCCAACATGATGAAACCCTGTCTCTACTAAAAATACAAAAATCAGTCAGGTGTGGTGGCACGCACCTGTAGTCCCAGCCACTCGGGAGGCTGAGGCACGAGAATTGCTTGTACTCAGGAGGTGGAGGTTGCAGTGAACCAAGATCGCACCATCGCACTCTAGCCTGGGTGACAGAGCAAGACTCCATCTCAAAAAAAAACAAAAAAACAAACAAACAAAAAACATCCAAGACAAAGAGAATGTAAGTCCTTTGAGGGGAAAACAGACTCTTTTTAAAGTAAATCTACATCCAAATAGATAGCACTCAGACTGAGTTTGGAAATGCCACTCCGGGACAAATCATTTCTCCAGGAGCTGTTGGTGCCTTGGAGCTTCTTATGAGATGGGACTGAGAAATATCTTACTGGCAGGAAGCTTGGCTGTTGACCTAGGGACTCCGATAACAGCATTCTTTTCTTCTAATTGCAGTGAAGACAGAGTCATTGAGCACTACAAGAAACTGAACGGTCAGACAAGAGGTCAAGCAATCGTGAAGTAAGTGGCCCCTTCCCAGCTCACGGGGGGACAGTGTTTGTGTGTGTTAATATATCGTATGTCAGGATTGTTCAGTTCCTCTCCAGAGACATATCTGGGAGTGGGGAGTGTATGTTTCCATTTAATTTTCAAGTAAATAATCACTCCGAGAACTTTATCACATACACATACACAAGTATGTATATGATACCAGATCTGCTGAATAACTAGCCTTTTGCGCATTGTGCGTGTGTGTGTTTGTGTATCTTCGTGTTGTCGTTCCAGCTACATGAGCATCGTGGAGTCTCTCCCAACCTACGGGGTTCACTATTATGCAGTGAAGGTAAGTGAACTCATTTGGTGAAAGTTGCCAAACCTCCCCTAAGCAAACAAATCAAAACTTCTCATTATATGTTTTCTTCTTTTTCTTTTTCTTTTGAGATAGAGTCTTGCTCTGTCTCCCAGGCTGGTGTGCAGGGTGTGATCTTGGCTCACTGCAACCTCCACCCCCTGGGTTCAAGCGATTCTCCTACCTCAGCCTCCCTAGCAGCTGGGATAACAGGTGCACACCACCACACCCAGCTGATTTTTGTATTTTTAGTAGAGACGAGGTTTCGCCACGTTGGCCAGGCTGGTCTCGAACTCCTGACCTCAGGTGATATCCCTGCCTTGGCCTCCCAAAGTGCTGGGATTACAGGCGTGAGCCACCGTGCCCAGCCCTCATTATTTTTTTCTTTATAATTCCTGGTGGGAATGGAAGTCAAGGAGGACTTGGTCAGGAAGATTGCATGCTGCGAGGAGACAATTTCAAGACGGGAAACTTCATCCAGTCTTTCAACTTGCTGCAACCTGTGGTCCATTTCTTTGTCAGCCCTAGAACTTAACAGAAAGGCTGCCTCTGATATATATGCTTTCTGCCTTCCAAGAAAACTTCAAAACTGTGCTCTTTATTTCAGTTTGGTAAAGATCAGAAGCAGGGCTTGTGATTTTCAAAGTGCCAGAGGAATATGGGTGTTTGGCACTTAGAACCTCAAAGCATAAGCAATGGCTGTGCTACTAATTTGGAAAAGAGCCCGAATCCAGGAAGCCTGGCCCAGCTGCATCAGGCTCCCTGTGCAGTGGCCTTGTGATCTCACTGATGCCCTGTTTCATGGTGTGATGACAGCCCTTCTCTGGTCAATCTGCTGTTGCAGTGGCATTGGGTTTCCTCTTGTTCTGTTCTCTGAAACCGTTGCAGTGCACACAGCTGCTTCCCAGAGGCAGGGGTTTAATACAAGGATTTTATCCCACCTTTAAAGTTTTAAGAAATCATATACCCAGAAGCTTGAAAAGAAATTTCAAGATTTATCTCTTTTGCCTTTTATCTTTTTGCTCATCTTGAAATAACTCACGGCCCACAAATATTTCAAAACCATGATGCCAGTTTCGAGTTTTCCAGACACCCACCATGGGGGTGTATTAGGTTATTTAGAAACTTGGCAATTAGGGCATAGCTAGGGAAAAGCTGCTTGATATGCTCACTATAAAATCCTAGCTTCTGGGGGCTCTAATTAACTCAGAATCCTCCTATTTGAATATAGAATTGCAACTTACGCTCAGGTGACAAGAGGTCTCTGTTAATAAACCACGGGGGCAGGCGCAGTGGCTCATGACTGTAATCCCAGCTCTTTGGGAGGCCGAGACGGGTGGATCACCTGAGGTCAGGAGTTTGAGACCAGCCGGTGGGCGATCCTTGAACCGGAGGCGGAGGTTCCATGACCAGATTGTCCCACCCACCTGGAGAAAGTGGGACTCACTATAAACAGGGACTTGGTGTTTCTAATTCAGTCCTGAGACTGTTTCGGCTTCCACTGTGCTACCCTATCCAACAGCATGAGTCCTAAAACCCTGCCTGGCACCCAGCTGTCATCTTGGGTGAGCAGGACCTCAGGGTGACACCTTCCAGCCTGTGCTCCCCGGAGCTGGGGAAGGTCCTGGGTAAAGCTGGGCCGACTCTTTGCTGTGATTTGTTGTTAAAATGAGAGGAGTCACTTTCCATCGTCTCCACAGCTCCTCTGGCTCTGACCATCGAGGACAGTTTCTCTGCCCAGAAGGTCCTTTTATTAGGTGTGACATCTCACAGATTTTCAGTTGTGGTGAGTGGGCGTCCCAGCGTGGAATGCCTAAATTCTTAGAAGGAAAAAAAGAGAGAGAGAGAGAGAGAGAGCAAGCAGGGCATTCATTCCTTATTTATAAAGGGAAAGGACCTCGGCTGTGCGGCTGATTAAGAGCAGAGCCAGGCCCCCAGCACTCCCCATGTCACCCTCTTCACATAACAGAGTATCCTTCAATGATGGACGCATCTGTTAAGGAACAAAGTAGACAGGTGGGCTCCATCCATTCCAAGGAAATGGCACTTTCCCTCGTCTACCCCCGAGCCAGGAAATCTCCACTTTGCGCGTGTTTACTTCCTCCAGTCCCATATTCACCCGAACTTTTCTTGATGTTCTAGGACAAGCAGGGCATACCGTGGTGGCTGGGCCTGAGCTACAAAGGGATCTTCCAGTATGACTACCATGATAAAGTGAAGCCAAGAAAGGTAAGGGTGGTCTCCTGCGTGTGTTTAACTCCTCTCAGATCCAGAGAAGAACAGGCATAGAAGTCACTTTAAAAATGCTAACACCATGCAGCCTAAAGTCTCACCAAGCCCCTGCTAATTTTAGTGTATACAAATTACTCCACAGCAATCCCATCTGAGTTCCCCGGGTAAATATTTTTTCATCTTTTTCTCCCTGTCTCTAAGGAAACCTAAGCTGTTATAATTACTTAGGGTGAGATGACTGGCTCAGTTCCCCCCAGAGCAGATAGGCAAAGAGACTTTTGAGGGACTATCGTGTTCCTTAATTTCGGGCGGGGTCGTATTCTTTGGAAAAACGATGTAACATTTCTCTTGAATCCTGAAGCCGGTCTGAGTTCTCCCAAAGGTTTCTGGCACAGGATCAGGGGAGGTGGGAGAGCTGAAAGAAGAGATTGCAGGTCAAAAAGAGCTGAAAGTCTGGGCACGCTGGCTCACGCCTGTAATCCCAGCACTTTGGGAGCCCGAGGCTGGTGGATCACTTGAGGCCAGGAGTTCGATACCAGCCTGGCCAACATGGTAGAACCCTGTCTCTACTAAAAATACAAAAATTAGCTGGGCATGGTGGTGCATGCCTGCAATCCCAGCTACTTGGGATGCTGAGGCATGAGAATAGCTTGAGCCCGGGAGGCGGAGCTTGCAGTGAGCCAAGATTGCCCTGCTGCACTCCAGCCTGAGTGACAGAGCAAGACTCTGTCTCAAAACAAAAAACAGAAAAGCTGAAAAATAAGACGGAGATGGGTTCCTGGAAATCCAGCACATATTTTCTGGCTCGATAAAGGTGATCAGAAAATAAGGTTATTTGCTGAAGAGGGAGAGAGACAGAGAACGGTTTGCAAAGTCCTTGTAAACCCAAAATGGAATGTTTGAAAGGGATACAGCATTTGAATTCTCTCTGTTTTCGTTTACACACACTTTTCAGACCAGAACAAATTGAAAAATTCTAATGGAAACATATCTTAGAGGCGAGTGCTATCATTCAGATCCCCCGGCGGAGAATAACAGAGATGGTATGCAGTTCAAACCCTGAAATACATATTAAAAACCTATGAAAACCACACTTGCTTTAGCAGAGAAAAAGCAATATTGGGCCATTATGTCATTCCAGATTGCTTTCCAAGCTGTTTTATCCACAAATAGGATTGAAACCCACACTACATATCTGAGTGGATTGTAGTCTCTCCAGCTAGCATCTGTCCTTCGCCACCTTCTTTATTAAATTGATAGAAGAAAAAATGTTCCCATGTTGGGAAGATTTTTACTCCATTGATCAGTAAGGTGGTTAAGTTCTAAGAAAAGATGCTGAGCAAATGATGGGGGAATTATTGACTGGGAACAATTCAGGAAGAACTTGGCTCCTTGGCGGGTGGAGGGAGTGTTGTTTTGCGGCTATCTCTAAAGCCTTTCCTTATCCATTTATATGCAACAAGAAATGAATTAGACCCTCTGTTCTTACCTTTTCTGGCTTTGTTTTCCTCGATTGTGAGATCCATGCCTCTCCCTCCCTGTATTTTTCTTCCTGTTTTCCCTGTGCCTTTTTCCCACATGGCCCTTTTAATTTTCTGTGCCTTTTCTTCCTGAGTTCTCTCTTCCCTCCTTCTTTTTAGAACAACCCTTCTATTTTTTGTTTGTTTGTTTGTTTGTTTGTTTGTGTCTTTGAGATAGAGTCTCGGTCTGTCTCCCAGGCTGGAGAGCAGTGGCATGCTCTTGGCTCACTACAACCTTTGCTTCCCAGGTTCAAGCGATTCTCATGCCTCAGCCTCCCCAGTAGCTGGATTACAGGCGCCTGCCACCACGCCTGGCTGATTTTTGTATTTCTAGCAGAGATGGGGTTTCACCATGTTGTCCAGTCCTGTCTCAAACTCCTGACCTCAAGTGGTCTGCCCTCCTCAGCCTCCCAAAGTGCTGGAATTACAGGTGTGAGCCACTGCACCTGGCCTGACTCTTCTCTTTTTCAACCTGCCTGACTGTTTTTGCTGCTTGCAAAAGCCAAGAACACTTCCTAAAGCCTTTAACAAAATTCTGGCTGCAATACATTGAGCACTCTCTTGCCCGTAGTGATGGAAGACCAAGGCCGACGTGCATAATGGAGATCTACAGCAGAGATCATTAAAATCCAACGGCTGAAATCTCTTTTCCCTCTAAGCTTTTTAGAGGATATGCTAACACGTATTCATACTTGTTTGGTTCAATTTATTAATATGTTTAAGCTTTCTTTATTTCTCTAATTGAGGTTCTAACGAAGAGTGAAGAGGTGATGAGCTAGCACTTCATGTATGTAAAACACAGGAAAGGATGCATAGCTAGGGCTCAGTCAATTATAACTATTATTATAAGATGCTAAAACAGGCTTCAAGATAAGGAAAAGTAAGAGTCCAAAGGCATGAATAATCAGCCATCAAATAAGAGAATTTACATAATGAATGGAACTTATCCAGGTCCGTGAACTAAAAATGTCAAAAGGTCAATATAGTTTTCCAGGCCATTGGCTCTAACCCAGACTGGGTTGTTATTGAAAATCACTTGGGTTTCTGTGGCCTTGGAGGAAGAAGTTAGAATTTTCCAGCCCATTCCTACTTGAAGGACAGACTACCAATCTGTCACAGCCATCATTCATTCATTCGCTCAAAAAAACAGTTATTGTGGCTGGGTGCAGTGGCTCACGCCTGTAATCCCAGCACTTTTGGAGGCCGAGGTGGGCAGATCACTTGAGGTCAGGAGTTCGAGACCAGCCTGGCCAAAGTGGTGAAACCCCGTCTCTACTAAAGATACAAATTAGCCGGCCGTGGTGGCACATGCCTGTAATCCCAGCTACTGGGGAGGCTGAGGCAGGAGAATCACTTGAACCAGGGAGGCGGAAGTTGCAGTGAGCTGAGATCGCGCCACTGCACTCCAGCCTGGGTGACAGAGCCAGACTTTGTCTCAAAAAAAAAAAAAAAAGAAAGAAAAACAAAGTTATTGCATACCTATTAGGTGCCAAGCACATCCCTGGGCACTGAGATGAGACATAAATCCTGTCCTCCAAGATGTGTGATAATCCAGCCAGTGTCTGAGTGGTGTAATAGGAATCTGTGTGAGGGTCGGGGATGATTCAAGAAGGCAGGCATCAGCTGGGTGTAAGGAGAAGAGAAGTCCCCACAGAGGAAGCAGAGAGTGAGTGGGGTCTTCAAGGATGCAAAGAATTTCGCAGATGGAGGAATGGGGCGCAGAGGCATGCATGACAGAGGCCAGTGTGCCTGAAATCACAGTGACAGGGGTAGGGGACACAGTGCCCTTCATTCTGGAACATCAAGTGAAAAGAGAGGAATTGGTGAGGAGCTGCGGCCTGCAGGCTCCTGGAGGCTTGAAGGCTCTGCAAAGAGTACTTCCTCCTCTATGGGGAGTGGTGGCCACGGTCTATTTGAAGCTGAGGAGTGTAGTATCAGGTTTCCATTGTTGTAGAAGCACTCTCTGGAAACTGCTTGGAGGTTGGATAGGAAAAACCCGGGACAAGACTGAGAAACCAGGACGTGATGAGGGTAGGGCGGGCAACACCTGGCGGGGCTTGAGGGTGGAGAACAGGAACCAAGATGTTGAGAAGGCGTGTGTTACTGATCACCTGTAGGTGGAAGAGGGAGGCCATGAGAGGAGGAGGGCAATGCAGAATGACTCCCAGGCTTCAGGATCCACCAGAGTGTGGACGCTGAGAGAAGAGGAGGTCTGGGAGTGACAGATGAGGGATGAGTGCAGCTTAGGACATGCAACGCTGCAGGCTTGATGGGACATCCAGGTGGTTGTGACTAGTAGGCAGTTGGGCGTTCAGTTGGAGCTCAGGAGTAGCAAGAATTTCCAAAGCATCACTGAACCAGAGACTGGACAGAGGGAGGAGGTTGGATTGGCAGTTGGCACACCAGTAGCTAGGAGTGAAGAGTCGTTTCCCAGTCACGACGATCACGGTGAGATGCAGAGACAGCTTCCATTCCATGGGCCCTGAAGCTTACATAATTTGGGGCCCTCCTTAAGAAATGAATGTACAATCTGAATATAAAATTAAGAACAGGCCTTTGGCCAGGTGAGGTGGCTCACGCCTGTAATCCCAGCACTTTGGGAGGCTGAGGCTGACAGATCACCTGAGGTCAGGAATTCAAGACCAGCTGTCCAACATGGTGAAACCCCATCTCTACTAAAAATACAAAATTAGCCAGGCCTGCTGGGGTGGGGGGGGGGGCACCTATAATCTCAGCTGCTTGGGAAGCTGAGGCAGGAGAATCATTTGAACCCAGGAGGCAGAGGTTGCAGTGAGCTGAGATTTCGCCACTGCACTCCAGAGCGAGACTCCATCTCCAAAAAAAAAAAAGCAGGCCTTTGAAAAGCCCTTGAGGGAAAGCAAAACCTTAGTTTTGTTAGCTTCTAGGGGTACCCCCCAACCCGGCTACAATGTCAGAAGGAACTTAAAGGCAAGGCCATGGACTCATCCGGAGCCATTGTTAAGAAGCCTTAGCTACAAGAAGACGTAAACGGGGTGCCTGTTTCTTTTTGTTGCATTTGCCAACCTCATCACCATTATAAAAAGGCCGTCTGTGTTATGTTTAAGGGACATGTCAGTTTCTAAGACTACAAAAAGCCCCACACCCTGATCCCAGATCTCAGAATCTGAAAAGATGCACACACATGTGAATGCATATCGATGCAAGTCCACACCTAAGCCAAAAGTCTGTCTTCAGTGCCTCTGGGCCAGTGGCTCTTAACCTCCACTGTACATCAGGAACTCATCTGAAGCTGCTGGGACATCTACATGCCACAGCCCCCTGCAGGCCTACTCACCTCCACCTCCAACCAGGCCACTGAGCCCAGAAGAAGCCCCACAGGGATTCTGCTGTATGCCTGGAGACAAGGACCACCAATGGCAGCCGTCTGTGCTTTGAAAACTCAGACGTGGGGAAGGTCAGCAGGCTCCCTGGTGTGGCCAGCAGTGTCCCTGCACACCGAGGGCAGGGAAGGTCCCATGCACAGGCCTCATGGCTGGGTGAGCCGTCTGAGAGGGGTGGCCCTCCAGGGGATGCCACTCCCTCCTGGCTCTGGTGCTTGGCACATCTCTGCCACCTCCAGCCTCCAGGGATGCTCAGGCAAGGGAGTGGCACCCAGCACTGTGCACCTGGAGGCTTCTGCAGTAACAGCTGCATCTCCAGCCCAGGCAGCTGCTCCCGCCCGGCAGCAGACAGAAGCCCTCCCTGACACTCTGACCCAGTTACAGCAGCTCTGTCACGTTGCACCAACACAAGAAGAGCCCGTGTTTAGGTAGAGGCAGTGGCAGGGGTGAGTCTGCTCCCTCTCCTTTTCAGAGCCCAGAGGTGTCCACTGCCTGCGCAGCTCCAATGGCGTTGGCAACCCGTCAGCACACTCACAGGGGCTCAGCAGCCGCCTTGAGAATCCACTTAAGTGTTTCCATATGACCTACCCCTCATCCCCCCCAAAAAAGCCCAAACAAACAAAAAAGTCACCAAGAAAGAGTAGCTGATGACTGTCCAGAAAGGAGCACAACAGTAGCCCGTCCCTCATTCTCCAGTTGTAAGCAGTTTGCCATCCTAGTTTCAGAGTCTGCCCTCAGTCACTTAATCACCACTCTGGAGCTTAGAGGCTCTTGGGGGTTGGAGTAAAACCTGTTCTCTCGGTGGCTCCGAGAACAGAGAACATTTAACCCCCACACTCTGCTACCTGGACCTTCTAAAGAGACAGCCTCCCGGCCTTCAGAAGCGCAGCCCTCAATGCAAGCTGCTGGAGTTTGTCAAAAAATCAAAAATCACAGCTTCATTGCCTGCAGGGTACACATGTCAGGAACAGCTGAACATGTGGGGACACCCCGCAGATTGGATTTCGGCTTTCGTGCATGTTCAGAAGAGTTCAGAGATGTTGATTTCTGAAGGCCAACTTCAGTAGTATTTTGGAATGACATATATGGAAGAACAGCTCCCAAAACACCCTAAAAAAAGCAGCAAACAAGACTAAGAAAAATCAGAATCTACAATGCATGCACCTTCCCCAGAATATCAGCCCTTGCTTGCATATATAAGTTCTTTTTAAGAGGTCAGGCAGAACCCTGAACACTATCTGAGGATAGGATGTAGAATTTTTTTTTTTTTTTTTTAGATGAAGTCTCGCTCTTGTTGCCCAGGCTGGAGTGCGATGGTGCAATCTCGGCTCACTGCAACCTCCACCTCCCCGGTTCAAGCAATTCTTCTGCCTCAGCCTCCCGAGTAACTGGGATTACACGCGCACGCCACCACACCCAGCTAATTTTTGTATTTTTAGTAGAGACGGGGTTTCACCATGTTGGCCAGGCTGGTCTTGAACTCCTCACCTCAGGGGATCCCCCCCACCTTGGCCTCCCAAAGGGCTGGGATTACAGGCGTGAGCCACTGCGCCCGGCCAAGATGTAGAATTTTTTATAGGACATTAAATGTCCCCTCATTAACTCTCAGTAAATCTACCTCAGTCCTTCACCCAATGATGTTTCCCCTTCCCTCTTTGCCTTCCTCCCCACTTCTGAGCTCCTGTTCATACTCAAACACTATGTGACACTTGGGGACATCCCTTTGAGTGCTTTGTAGCTCTCTTCTCTCCTTTGTCATGGCTATGGTTGGAATTCACAATTGTGAATGTAGCATCCAAGTACGGTGCTGACGGGATCTTACATGTCTGTCTTAGCTCAGCAGTGATGACAGAAGTAGAAAAGTCACAGTAGTAAAAATAAATAAATAAATAAATCTTTTTTTTTTTTTTTTGAAACGGAGTCTCGCTCTGTCTCCCAGGCTGGAGTGCAGTGGCATGATCTTGGCTCACTGCAACCTCTGCCTCCTGGATTCAAGCAATTCTCCTGGCTCAGCCTCCCAAGTAGCTGGGACTATAGGCCTGTGTCACCATGCCCGGCTAATTTTTTTTTTTTTTTTTTTTGTATTTTTAGTAGCGACGGGATTTCACCATGTTAGGCTGGTCTCAGACTCCTGATCTCAAAAGATCCACCCCCCTCCGCCTCCCAAAGTGATGGGATTACAGACGTGAGCCACTGTGCCCGGCCAAAAAAACAAATCTTGCAGCAATTGTTTTACCCTATTTTATGCTAGTTACCACATTCCATTTTAGCATGTGCATTATGTGTGGGAATAGAAAGAAGCGCTGCTGAGGTGAGATGCTCCGTATTTCACGAATTACGGTCCTACTGGCCTCAGGAGACAATGAGACAGTGTCAGGTTGGCATTTAGGCACTGGAGGTAAATCCCAAGTTTCATCTTAGTTTGCATTTATGGTTGAGTAAAGAGAGCTAGGCCATCAAAAAAGAAAAAACTGCCAGCTGTGTGAAATGACTGTCAATAGCAACATGCCTCAGAGTGGGTATCCCACTGGTTTCAGGCAGTTGTGCTGGTGCAAGCAAGAGTTTTACCTCTTTCGTCCCTGGAAACGTTTGAATGAAAATTAAATGCTATCTATTGAAGAGGCATTGTTTATTAAATCTTGCAGAATCGGGATCCCATGGGGCAGATATAAGTAAGTCTAGACAAAATCTGTCTCACATCCGGCTCCCTCTGTAGGGGAGGGGTCCTTACATTCCTTTGATTGATTGAAGCCCGAGAAAGCCTGAGAGCTCTAATCTCTGGGACAATCTGCCCTTGTTTGCAGCGTCAGTAACTGAGGCATCGGGAGACCAGGGGGTCGCACAGTCCCCAGACCTGCAGACAAACCAGCCATCTGATCATCGGAAGCCATTACACATTAAAGCAGAAAAGACTTTCCAAATGGACACTAAGAGTTAGAATAAAGAGTCCTCCAGCAGGCTGTATCTGAGGCTTTAAGCATTAGAGCAAATATTGAGAAGCACGTGACTCCAAAAACCCCTCCCTTGTAAAGAATGTTCAATATCTGTAAATCATCACTTAGAAATGCAGCCCAGATTTAATGAAATCTCCCCCCTGGGAAGAAATAGCAACGTCAATCCTTGTTACATATTCAGCAGACAGCATTTACTTATTTATTTGATGTGCAATTAGGGGGGCTTTTATGTACACTTAGATGCACAATTAGGAGCACTATGGGGTCCTCTCTGAGGCATTAGGGGAAGGAACCAGAGTAAATGGCCTGCGCCCTGTCCCTAAGCAGCCGCCGTGGCTTCCAGTGATTCCTAAGGGTATTTCGGAAGCAGGGGCATTGGCTCTGGAAATTGATGCATTACTTTCACTCCCCCGGATTAGTAAAGATTTTTGAATGAAATGAGATGATGAGACAGGAAGGGAAAATAATATTTACAGGAAATATTCCATTAACTTGGCGTGGACTCCCGACGGCATTGCCCGGCTGAATTATGCGGTGCGGTGGACATTCTGCCGAGTGCGCTGCGGATTTATCGTTCTCTTCTGTCGGCGTCTGCCTTGGCTCACTTTCTCCTTGCTGGGCCTCTGACTTGGCCGGCCTGGGTGGCTGCCTCCCTCTTTCCAGCATCTGCATTCCCCTTGGAAACCATACCCTGTGCACACCTGGGAGAAACACTTCACTTAATGCACTCAGCATTCTTAGCATTTTGCAGCTGCCCCTTACTCATTCACAGTGTAGGACCAAAGGGCCTTCTCCTCGTATGTTATCAGTCCTTCAGATAGCAGCACAGTCTGAGTGGACCTGAACACTTTCCATGCCTGTGGGTGACAGGCCCTGGCCTTGGGCATCTAGAGACCAGGCCTACTTGGCCGCGGGGGCGGGCGGGGGCGGAATTTGGGAGTAGGAGGTGGAGGGCATGGGGAGTTCCCAGAATCTGCTACTTAAAAATAACTCTCCAAGGAAAAAAGGAATCATATTCTAAGAAAATTGAGATCGCCTTCTCACAGCATCAATCCTAGACATCCCCCTTCTCAAATCACCAATATCAGATATGGCTGAATCCTTTCCATTTGGAAGAGTAATCCCAAACTCTTAAGAATAGTCATCGGCCGGGCACGGTGGCTCACACCTGTAATCCCAGCACTTTGGGAGGCTGAGACGGGCGGATCACTTGAGGTCAGGAGTTCGAGGCCAGCCTGGCCAATGTGATAAACCCCGTCTCTACTAAAAAATACAAAAATTAGCTGGGCGTGGTGATATACGCCTGTAATCCCAGCCACTCAAGAGGCTGAGACAGGAGAATTGCTTGAACCTGGGAGGCGGAGGTTGCAGTGAGCCGAGATCAACCCACTGCACTCCAGCCTGGGCAACAGCAAGACTCCATCTAAAAAAAAAAAAAAAAAAAGAAAGAAAGAAAAAGAATGGTAATCACCTGAAAGCACTGAGCTAGCGCTTAGAATTCAGCACAGGGTGGTGAATATGAAATCCTCTCCAATAAAATGGCCCCCATGTGAATATTCCTGGGGGAAAGTCAGACTCGGTGAGTTTCAGTGGAAACTGACTTGAGTTTGCCTCTGCTGATGATGCAGAGACAGGACCATGGGTCCAGGAGGCAGGTTACCAGCATTTCCAAGTGGGCCTGGCTGAATAAGAGACTCAACTCACCAAGGCCGGTTTCTCCTCTCCCAGTGCCTCAAAGGAACCCTCTATCCTGCCCACCACATGGGGGTTTATGATAATATGGGTTGCTATCGATATTGAATGAACTGCTTTAAAAAAATAAATGAATAAAACTAAAGCACTAAACAAACATAAGGCATTTCCAATTACAGACAACACTTTTGAAAGCACCCTCTGTATTCCTAGACTTTCTAGTTCTCTAAAACCCTAGGAGTTGTTGGTGAGGATGTGTGACTCTTCCTGCCTGGAAGTTCATTCACTTGTTCAGTAAGTGTTGTCCGAGTGCCTGTCGGGTACCAGGCCCTGCTCTTGGCTCTGTAGAACAAGAGAGACTAGGTCCCCACATGCACAGAGCTTACAGTCTAGTGGGGAAGGTGGTCAAATTTATTTGTTAAAGAAATCTGCAGCAATAGTGTTCAAGCACTAAATTCTCCCATCCAAGTACAAACCAGGCCCGACCCTGCTTAGCTTCCGAAATCAGACAAGATCAGGCACATTCAGGGCGATGTGGCCATAGACCTGAGAGTTAAATTCTGTAAAGACAATAAATCAGAGTAAGGAGGGGCGGGAGGGGTGATGGCTGGTCAGGAGGGGTCTCTCAGAGCTAGGGCTGTTTCAGTGACTCTCTACTCCTGAGTGTTGTACATACGATACCCTGGTAAGCAGTCTAAGATGAACTCACATGCAGGAAATTTACTGGTGTGTGCTTTGGGACTAACAACAGATGGGAAAGTAAAGGAAGCAGAACCAGGCAGAGAGAAGCTGAGCTACGATGCAGTCCCAACGTGGCGTCCCTCAACCTAAACGAAACTCTGAAGATAGAATGACCCTCGGAGCCATCGCCATCACTGTTGAGGCTGGGGGCCAAGCCTTACCCCCCCAGCATTAACCAATCATTAGATCCAAGTGACCCCCTTGGTGAGAGGGTGGCGACCTTGGGCAAGGTGGTTCTCTGTAGCTGAGATCGATTCCAGGAGAGGCCATATGTCCTTCAGTACTGCAGGGAGAAAGAGGCTGGTCGGTGCTGCATGGTATCTTCTACAGCAGTGGTTCTCAGTGTGGTCCTTGGACCAGCAGCATCTTCATCACGTGGAAATGTGTTAGAAATGCAAACTCTGGCCAGGCGTGGTGGCTCACATGTGTCATCCCAGCACTTTGGGAGGCTGAGGCAGCTGGATCACTTGAGGTTAGGAATTCGAGACCATCCTGACCAACATAGCGAATCCCCATCTCACTAAAAATACAAAATTAGCTGGGTGTGGTGACATATGCTGGTAATCTCAGCTACTAGGGAGGCTGAGGCAGGAGAATCACTCGAACCTGGGAGGCAGAGGTTGCAGTGGCCAAGATCGTGCCATTGCACTCCAGCCTGGGCGACAGAGTGGGTCCCTGTCTCAAAAAAAAGCAAACTAACGGCCAGGCTAGGTGGCTCACACCTGTCATCCCAGCACTTTGGAAGGCTGAGGCAGGAGGATGGTAGCAGTTGGAGACCAGTCTAGGCAACATAACAAGACCTCATCTCTACACACACAAAATACAAAAATACAAAGGAGTAGTCCCAGCTACTCTGGAGCCTTGAGGAGGTTGAGGCTGCAGTGAGCCAAGATCACGCCACTATACTCCAGCCTGGGCAACAGAGCAAGACCCCATCTCAAAAAAGAAAGAAAGAAAGGCAAACTAAGGATCCCTGCCTGAGACCTACGAGCTCAGAAACTCTGAGGATGGGACTCCGCAGTCTAATTCCACAAGCCCTGAAGGTGACTTGAGCACAGGCAGTGGAGCTTAAGGCCCGCTGCTCTGCATACAGGTAGTTAACGAGGACCTTTCTATGAGATCCCACTTCATTGTTTTGCTGTTGTTATGAAGACATTTTAGTCTGAGTTAAAATCAAATTCTTTCCTAGAGCAGTTACACTTTTAAACAAAAAGAGAGAGATGTTTTATAAATTCATGACCATCATGACCTCCATATCCACTCCAAGGCCCAAAGCAGAAGTTTCTTTTTTTTTTTTTTTTTTTTTTTTGAGACAAGGTTTCACACTGTCTCCCAGGCTGGAATGCAGTAGTGCCATCATAGCTCACTGCAGCCTTGACCTCCCAGGCCCAGGCAATCCTCCCACCTCAGCCTCCCTAGTAGCTGGAGCCACAGGCGTGTGCAACACACTCGGCTAATTTTTGTATTTTTTGCAGGGACAGGGTTTTGCCATGTTGCCCAGGCCCCCAAAGAAGAATTTTCTTGACCAAAGAATTTTGGCGCTAACTCACTTCCAGTTTATTTTAGAAAGTCATGTTAGCAATTTATTTAACCTCTCTGTGCCTCTCTTTTTATATCTGTGAAGTGGGGACTAAGAGACACAGAATAGATGTAGCCTAATTTTCTCCATCTTAAATAAGTTTACTTGTCACAGTGTTTCTCATTCTCCAGGATAAAAGTGGCATTGGCCTTGACATAGCAAATATTGTTACAGTCATTTATACTGAAAACAAGAGGCGGGATGGCCTTGAAAAGCAAACAACGTCTCTTTGTGAAGAGGGTTAATTTTTTTCTTGGTCACTGGATCTGGGAAGCCAGGGTTCCTCAGTTCCCACAGGGCCCTGGGAAGGCCATCCCAAGCCTGGTCTGGGTAAGCCAAGCTCCCAAGGGCACCAGCCTGTATCTTATTGTGTTCTTGTTGAAGCCCATGCTGGTATCAGACTGTCACCTTTGAGGAAGGTTAACCTGTCTATGAACAGAAAAAAAAAAAAAAAAAAAAAGCATTGCCCTGTCCAGGTGAATAATTCTTAGAGAGCAGCTATTGCATGAGAGTAATTAATCTGGAAAGTTACAGGAGGGGAGGAATGTAATTATCTCCTAAAGAGGGGCAGGTCTAAATCTCTCCCAGGGTGACATGCTTGGAGTCACCTCCTGGAAGGGGTACACTCAAGCTCCAAGAATCTCCCCAAGTTGTCCCTGAGGTCAGTCTCCAGGCCTCACATACCCTTGGGGTGCTGCATGCCTACCCCCTGCCCCTGCCATTATTTGCAGGATACCTGGCCCAACAGTCAAGACACCTCACAATTCTACACAATTGTGAGTCACTTCCCTGGGTCTCAGTTTTCTTAACAAGTCGGTTGATGAGATGATCAGGAATCCTGAGGTTGAAGGAATCTTAAAACTAGAAACAAAGAGAAATAAAACAAGGTAAATAAAGCAAGCTCATTTTAAAGCCAGAGGGGAGTCATGAATAAAAGAAAGGATGAAAAGCAACAGTTTTCCAGAAGAAAGTGGTAGGAGGGGAAAATGCCAATTTCTAAGTAGGTAACCCCACATCTGTCTTTGACTCCCATGGAGCCAGTGCTCAAGCTAGATCTGATTAAATAACCAAAAGCAGTTTTTCTACTGCAGCTGATATGTCTTTGGGGATATGTGTTCTCCCAGGATTCATCTGCTTCCCACACAATGCCTGGTCTCCTCTGCTGTTCTCCCTGCCCCTGAAAAGGCGCGTGGACCAGCACTAAGAAAGGCCATATAAATAGCCACATTGATTGTGTGGACAGTAGGGGTCAAACACAACACTTGGTATTTATAACATGCAAATAAACACCCAGCCAGATGACGTAGCAGCCGCCCTGAGACTGGCTGGCTTCTAAATAACTCTACAGATGCAGATTCCCATTACTCAGGGAGCCCCGTTGACCTTGGATGCAATTTGAAGAAGCAAATCAAAACCAAATGCTATCGTTGGATCCCAGACCACTGCAGAGGAGCATCCAATAGCCTCGCTCGCTCCAAAAGAAGCCATGAACCAGTAGTAACTTATGAACAGATCTGGTTTCTCTGGCTGAAAAACAGAAGACTTTGCTAGTATAATAAGAACATCGACCACCTGGGACTGAAAAGACGAATCTCCTTTTTTTTTTGAGACGGAGTCTCGCTCTTTCGCCCGGGCTGGAGTGCAGTGGCGCTATCTCGGCTCACTGCAAGCTCCGCCTCCTGGGTTCACACCATTCTCCTACCTCAGCCTCCTGAGTAGCTGGGACTACAGGCGCCCGCCACCGCGCCCGGCTAATTTTTTGTATTTTTAGTAGAGGCGGGGTTTCACCATGTTAGCCAGGATGGCCTCAATCTCCTGACCTCGTGATCCGCCCGCCTCGGCCTCCCAAAGTGGTGGGATTACAGGCCTGAGCCACCGCGCCCGACTGACAAATCTCTTTTATCTCCCACTGTTCCTTTGAACACGTTCTTCCCTTATCTCTCAATAAAAACACAGGCAGTCCCATGACTTTTCTGATCACTCCAAGGTATTACAAAGTCACCCAGTCACTTTAAATAGCAAAATAAGCTTTTATTAAGAAATTAGAGTATCCAGTTCTTTATGACAAAGCTTCAAACTTGCTATAAAGTTAAATCTCTCCATTCTCCCATCTTAGCTCCATCCCTGCTTCAGTTCGTCTGATGTCAGGGGATACCTATTAAGCTCTCCAGGTAACCCTAATGAACCCTCTCTTTCCAGGTTCAAGGAGAAGAGTACATCTTCTGCCTTCCCCCTGTGGGTAGCAGAGAGTTCACAGAACATCTGCCTCTCAAGAACATCTCTAAAAATGCTCTCTCAGTTTCCACCCTCCTAAACATTTTATACCTCAATTGTGGGTGAGGGAGTTTCGGGGTCATCTAACCAGAAGATTTTTTTCAAATTGTGATAAAATGCGCACAACATACAATCTACCATCGTAACCATTTTTCAGTGGCCAGTTCCGTAAGGTATATCCCCATCGTTGTGCAACAGATCTTCAGAACTCTTGTCATCTTGCAAAGCTGAAACAGTAACTCCTCTTTTCTCTCCCCCCATCTGCTGGGAACCATCATTCTACTTTCTGTTTCTATGAGTTTGAACACTCATATAAGTGGAATCAAAGTTATTTGTCTTTTAGTAACCATAGGGTTTTAATATCCAAACCAAGATACCACTACAAATGAAAAGGGACATTAGTGAATAGTTATTCCATGATATCACAGAAACCAGGGTTACTGGCAAACAAAGGCACATGTTGACCTAGCTAACCAGCTTGGAGACCTAGCTAACCAGCATAGGGATGTAGCTAACTAGCATGGTGACCTAGCTAACCAACATAAAAACTAGCTAACCAGCTTGGAGACCTAGCTAAATAGCACGGAGACCTAGCTAACCAGCTCCCTGCCCCTTGCTTTTCACCTCTCCTGTGGAATGGTCTGCTCATGGCCGTCTCTAGTGATAATGCTCATCATAAAATGTCAGCCACAGCTTCCAGTTTACTATCCTGTGGCTCTAGTTAGGCAGCGGTGAAGTTACTCACAGACAGCATAATTCATGACAAACCTGTGTAGGTGAGAATCAAACCAGTGATTGGGGAGACGTCAGAGAGTCCCAATGAGGCCAGCCGCAGTGGCTCATGCCTGTAATCTCAACACTTTGGGAGATTGAGATGGGAGGATTGCTTGAGGCCAAGAGTTCAAGACCAGCCTGGACAACATAGAGAGACCCTCGACTCTACAAAAAAAAAAAAAAAAAAATTGTTTTTAATTAGCCGAGCATGGTGGTGCATGCTTGTAGTCCCAGCTACCTGTGAGGCTGAGGTGGGGGGATTACTTGAGCCCAGGAATTCGAGGCTGCAGTGAGCTATGATCGCATCACTGCACTCCAGCCTGGGCAACAGAACAAGACCCTGAGTCAGAAAAAAAAAAAAAAAAAAGAGCCCTGGCCAGTGAAATAGTTCATCCAACTACCCAATTCTTTCTCTCTAGCTTTTCCAATAGGTGTTTCTGCGGGCTGCACGGGATTTTGCAGATCTCTTCACCAATGCTTATAATCTTTCTGAAAGGTGTACACTGGCATCTGCTGCATTGCGTGGGGTCCCTGTAGCCCCTGGAGCGAGCACAGCCTTGTCATGGGTGTCTCTTCTCTGGCCTTTGAACAGGAAGGCCAAGAGCCAGAGGAGCTCTGTCCTGCAGCCTCTCTCGGTCCTCAAGTTTGACTGAAAACCAAACCCCAGTCCTGCCTTTAATGAGCATTAGAAGTCAGAGTTGAGAGAACTTCCTCTGTGTGTGTGTGTATTTTTAGGCACGCACATGTGTATTTTTAAGTACATAATTGAGTTTATGTTTAAGGTTTGAAAACCCATTTTAAAAATGGATCACTGGCCAGACTCCTCACTAGCCGTGTCTATGAGACAGTGCTTGCCCATCCCCGAGGGAGAAGACCAGCACCCTAAGGTGCCACTGCCCCAGCTGCCCTGGTGCTGACAGGCTGGAAGAAGTGAGTCGCCCTCTGTAGAGACCCGCAGAGCAGATGTGAGAAGACGGCCCGAGTGGGAGTGCCATCTGACAAGGGTGGGGGAGCTTTTAATGGACAAGAGATGCCACTAAAAATTAGGGATCCTCTGTTTTATCCTGGACTGCTAGCCCTTTTAAATAATAAGTCTCATTGAGTTCTTTTTTTCTTTTTTTTTTGAGACGGAGTTTCACTCTATCATCCATGCTGGAGTGCAGTGGCGCAATCTTGGCTCACTGCAACCTCTGCCTCCTGGATTCAAGTGATTCTCCTCCCTCAGCCTCCTGAGTAGCTGGGACTACAGGTGCCTGCTACCACGCCTGGCTAATTTTTGTATTTTTAGTAGAGACGGGGTTTCACCATGGTGGCCAGGGTGGTCTCAAACTCCTGACCTCAGGTGATCTGCCCACCTCAGCCTCCCAAATTTCTGGGATTACAGGCATGAGCCACTGGGCCCAGCCAGAGTTTCACTGAGTTTTAATCAAAGACTGTCTTGTGATCTGTGATTAATCCAGACTAGGATTCAGTAGGCAAAAGAGCAGAGGGCCACAAGGGGAGCACCTTGTCACGGTCCATTTCTCCCCATCCCCCAAAGCCCAAGGCACCCACTCATCTACTGTCTGTCCCTATGGATTTGCCTATTCTGGACATTTCCTAGAAATGGAACCATATGGTATGTGGCCATTTGTGTCTGGCTTCTTTCACTTAAAGAACGTTTGCAGGGTTCATCCCTGTTGCAGCACTCATTAGTACTGCATTCCTTTTTTAGGGCTGCATAATATTCCATTGTCCTTTGATGTTTATTTCAGCATTTTCTACACTTGTACAGCAAACACAAACACACAAATGATGCCCCTGACTTCTGTATCTGCAGTCATCCTTTTCCCTCACATAGCTGCCCAGCTTTGCCCCTGGTTTCTTTCTGATATTGACTCGATGTCACTTCACCAACGCCTTCCCTGGCTACCTTGTTAACAATGGCAAACCCTGTCCTATCCTTCCCTGGTTCACATTTGTGCTTCAAACCTGTTATCCTCTAACTTACTGTATGTACCATGTAGTTTTCTTATTTATTTCTTATTTATTTGCCCACCTCTCCCTTCATAAGAATGTACAGGATACACTGCTGTATCCTCAGTGCCTGACACAGTGCTGGGTCCATGGTAGCTACTCAACACGTGGTTGTTGAATGGATAAAAGTCGCCGGAGCGGAATATCTAATCATTTTTGCGACCCACTGCTAATTTCACAGACTCCCCTTGTGTCTGTGGATAGTGGCCTCATAGATTGATGCATTAAGAACATAACTGGGGCCAGGCACGGTGGCTCACGCCTGTAACCCCAACACTTTGAGAGGCTGAGGTGGGCGGATCGCCTGAGGTCAGGAGTTCGAGACCAGTCTGGCCAACATAGTGAAACCCCGTCTCTACTAAAAATACAAAAATTAGTCGGGCTTGGTGGCGCCCACCTGTAGTCTGAGCTACTCGGGAGGCTGAGGCAGAAGAATTGCTTAAATCCAGGAGGCAGAGGTTCCAGTGAGCCAAGATCGCCCCACTGCACCGCAGCCTGGGTGACAGAGCAAGACTCTGACTCAAAAAAGAATATAACTCATCTAAGGAAGGGTTGCAGAGAGCTCCACGTAGCGAGCAAGACAGTTGGGAGGAGAATGGAGGAGAGGGACTGGTTTTTACAGCTTAGGTTTGCTGATGAAAAAATGAAAAGCATAAAAAATTGCTCCCATCTGGGCTCTCCTTTGATTTTATTTTTGTCTGTAGCACCAAAAGAACACAGAGTAATGAGGATATCTTGAGTGAGGTGCTGGAGTACTGCAGACCCTTGAATAATTCTGGTTAATCTAGACTTCTTTGCTTTCTTCTAAGGATCTGTTCAGTTGGGAAACCCTGCTTGTCGACTTCTAGTAACCTCTTTGTCTTGGCCAGTCTTGACAGCTTGTTTCTGCTGAACCAGCCAATACTTAGGAAGCTGTGTAAGGCTTTCTTTTCCCCCTCCTTCTTCTTAATGAGTTTGATTCAGAGGGGAAGCCCAGGCTGAACTGACCTTCCGGAAAATGTAAACCTGTTTAACACCAAACCTTACACAGCCAGAACATGCTGTGCCCAACTCTGCCCGCCCGCCTTGGGCTGTGACTTGGCACCTGCAGGTAGGGCTTAAGGGTGTTACAGTCGGGGTCCTACCTGCCTGGGGTCATTCTTGACTGCCTCAAGCAGACAGAGGCAATTTCTAGGCAACATGATTTGTAAAGATCTGACCTCTAGGTTGGGAGTAGGCTTCCAGTTTGAGACCATGAGCTGCTGGAATCGTAGACTTCCCCAGTTCACCTTGGAAGAGTAGAGTTCAGTTCTAACAGAGCTGCTAGAAAGAAGGGCTACGGCTCCTCGGCTGTGGCTCTTACCATCATCCCTCCTTGAGCTGACCCTAATTGCCATTTCCCTATTATCGCATCCCTTGCAGCTTAGAAATGTATTTTTAACAAGATATCTGGGTTCACCCACTGGAGGTTCCTCACATGGTGAAATAGCATGGAGTTGAGCAGACAGAGGAGGGCTCAAGTGTCACCTCCCACCATGTGTCATCTGTGTGCCCTTGAAAAAGTGACTTAACCTCTCTGAACTTCAGTTGTCATAATATCTAATATCTCAAAAAGCTCTTCATTCATTCATTCATTCACTCAACAGACAACTATTGAGTGCCTAATATGCCCCCAGGTACATGCTAGGTGCCAGGGAAACATACTCAAGGACATTTGAGTCTGGTTGAGGAAGACATTAGAGCAAAAAAGCCATCACGGCACCACATGATCGTTGCTTTGGCAGAGGTATGTGTATGAATATCTGGGAGAACTGGCCCAGACCAGGACTGGGAATTTTGGGAGGCTTGGAATAGCCCTGGTGAAAAGAAAGTTGTTTAAGGCAGGCTGCAGAGTAGACGCCTAAGCTTCCTCCTCTGCTTCTGCCCCTCCTCTTCCCCGCAATTCACAGTTTCCCCAAGTCGATCTGCGCACTGCAGAAGTCCTCTGGGGGAAAGAGCAGAGCTCTAAATAGGACCAGCCCTCCTGGAAATACAGAAAGTCTAGATCTAAAGTCCTCACTTCTTTCTGGAAGGAAACCTCGCAGAGCAGATACCAAATTGCTCCCGCAAGAGGATCCATAGAGAGAAAGGCCCCAGCTGCAGAGACTGTGGCCCAGCCGCAGCCCCCTGTGTGTCTCGGGTCAAGCTGAGAAGTCAGGCCCTCCAGGTGGAAAGTCGAGGCTGGCACGGGGCAGGCCCACCGCCTCCCATCTCTGCTGGCTGCCGCCACAATTGCAGAGCAGCGGGCAAGACTGCAAGCGTTCCTTCTCCCAGCAGCAGCCTAACTTGAAAAGCAAACCACAAACCCCTGGCCTGATGCCCGCTCACCCGCCTCACTCCCTGGCACCTTCCAACCAGGGTAGCCTGGAGCTCACACATGAAGTCGCAGCAGCAGGCAGTCTGCCTCGCTTCTGGTGCCCACCGAAACCAAGATCTGCCAGACAGCAGCGCTGGGACCTCTCCCCTCCCCAGCAGGATGGGCCGGCTCTGGAAGCACGAGGTGTTCCACAGTGCAAACAAGCTGCTGTTAAATAATTATTCCCAAAAGCCAAAGCCCTTGCTGGTTTGCTTGCTTTCTTTTTTCTTTTTTTGCCTCACACAGATATCGCTAGGGTAGAGTATTGACTTTTTTTTTCTTTTTGTTACGCGTGATAAAGCACGGTGTTAGCTGGGAGTGTATGCCTGTATTTCACTGCAGAGCTGGTTGCCAGTCCATTTTCTTCTATCCCATCCCCATCTTCCATACAGTCCGATGACCTCCACAGAGGAGATCGGGATGTCTCTATGATGCCACGTCTCTGGACAGAGCTGGACCAGGCATAAGAGAAATGCCAACTGCCAACCCCCCCCCCCGCCACCCCTGGAAAAAAGAAAAAAACAAAACGATAAAAAACAAGAACAACAGGTTTCTCCCTAAAGCCTGTCCTCCAAAGTAGTCAAAACCTGATTAAAAAAAAAAAAAAAAAAAAAATTTAGCCAGGCACAGTGGCTCATGCCTGTAATCCCAGCACTGTAGGAGGCCAAGGCAAGCAAATCACTTGAGGTCAGGAGTTCGAGACCAGCCTGGTCAAAATGGCAAAACCCCGTCTCTACTAAAAATACAAAAATTAGCCAGGCATGGTGGCACATGTCTGTAATCCCAGCTACTCGGGAGGCTGAGGCAGGAGAATCTCTTGAACCCAGGAAGTAGAGGTTGCTCTGAACTGAGATTATGCCACTGCACTCCAGCCTGGGCAACAGAGTAAGACTCCATCTCAAAAATAAAAAAAATTTTTTAAAAATAACTTTACACCAATCTAGAAAGAGATGTCTTGGCCAAAGCAGGTGAAATGGCCTACCATCATTTTCTCCCCAGATATACCAAGTATTTTTCAGATTGATTAATTCCCCTTTGAAGCATCCCACTGAGGTCTGTCATAGCAGGTAGAATTAGCCTTGGCTTTTTTTCGAGGAAAGACTGGAGCACAGAGAGGTTAAGCCACACATCACTGGGTCACAGTGCTCATTGCGAGAAAAACCAAAGCTAGACCCAGATATTCCAAATCACTGGACAGCTTCAGCCATTCAACCCACTGACCCCAGCCAGTCCCTCGGGGCACTCTGAGGAGGGAAGGAATTACATCAGGGGGCAGAGGATAGGAAAGGAAAAACAATTCCAGCTTCTCTTGAAAGTATTTACATTCACCAAAGCTTTATGGTAAAGTCTTTCTCCAAGAGAAGCCAAAATACACACAAGAAAATAATACAGAGAGAGGCCTCTAGGGAGAAAATTACAAGAAAATCAAGTCCAATGGAGAAAAACAAAATGGCCTGCGTCTCAATGGGCTTGTTAAGTACTTGTTAACCTCTTTCTCTCTTTTCCCTTAGTAATGACTCTTAAGCTAAAGGAAGCTAAGAGGTTTTTGATGGGTTAAAAAGAGGCCATCCATTAAGGGGTCAAGGCCCGGTGCTCTGGGTATCTGGGTATCTGGGTATCTGTCACTGAATGAACCCAATCAATTTAGAGCTCGCGTTGTCTGACAATGAGGAAGACGCAGTTGGCCGGAAGGACATCTTGATTCCATTAGGCCTGGCTGCAGAGAAAAATTAGCCATTGTCTCCTGTGCTGGGTGTGTGGCCATCACTGAAGAAGATAGATGCCTCTTTCAGTGCAAGTGATGGAGGACATCCTCAGACCCATTTAGGAAGCCAGTGATCTGCTGTCATTGGCTATTTGGGAGGGCCTGATATGTTCCCATTATAGCCCACTCCGTTCTATGTAAGACTGAGTCATCTTACAATGGGATACTTTTTTCACAGGGTGAATGTTTTAAGGTTAGAAGTCGTAACAGGAAAATGGTCAAAACTGACTCTGGTCAAGATTGCAGTGGACGGAGGAATTGGCCAATAAGACTAGGAATAAACAACCCCAAAGAGAATACAGCAAACTCCAGCACAAATGAATGAATGGGGACCCTGGGTCCAGCTTGTGCTTGCACTGCAAACAATCCAATTTCACAGAAAACAGTTTTTGCAATGCTCATGACACCATATGGGTCGTCTTTCAAAAAAAATTACACAGACTTTTACTTTGTGCTGATATGTGTTCAAAGTGTTCATAACTTTTATGTTTTACTTTAATATTGGTATGTAATTGACAGAGGGGAATGCGTGCAATCATAGTATTTCTTTTTTTTTTTTTTTTTTTTTTTTGAGATGGAGTCTCACTCTGTCACCCAGGCCAGAGGGCAGTGACATGTTTCAGCTCACTGCAACCTCTGCCTCCCGAACTCAAGCAATTCTGCTGCCTCAGCCTCCTGAATAGCTGGGATTACAGATGCATGCCACCATGCCTTGCTAATTTTTGTATTTTTAGTAGAGACTGGGTTTTACCATGTTGGCCAGGCTGGTCTCAAACTCCTGACCTCGGATGATCCACCGGTGTCAGCCTCCCAAAGTGCTGGGATTACAGGCAAGAGCCACTGTCTGCACCAGTCTCATATTATTTCTTGAGCACTATGTACCAGGCACCATTTTAAGCATTTAATATATATTAACTCATTAATACAGCAGCCCTATGAGAAAAGTGCTATTATTCCTATTATTTCAAAGATGAAAAAACTAAGACACAAATTCAATTGCTGAGAATACACGGCAGGTAAGTGGCAGACAGTATGATGTTGAAAACCATGCTTCTAATCCATGCTATTCTGTATTGTCTCCCATCGGTAGGAAATGTTTAAATCAAGCTACTTTATTTTTAAATTCCAAAGAGTTGCAGCTTGACATTCTCTGGATTTACAGTGCTGACCTTCAACCCATGCACAGAATGTAGGAATGCCCACACACCCCCTCATTTTAGAGAGGACGAAGCTAAGATGGAGAGGGCTTTACAAAGTCAGAGCTAGGACTGAGGGCTCTTGACCTCCCACTCAGGGTTCTTGCTCCTAAAAATGAAAACCAAAACAATCAGGAATAAACAACAGTCATGAATACTGATTATTTGAGACAAAAGCATGAGATATGTGTGAATGAGGCTGCGCAGCACTTCTTCTGTTTTTTGTTTGTTTGTTTGTTTGTTTGAGATGGAGTCTTCCTCTGTCAGCCAGGCTGGAGTGCAGTGGCACAATCTCCGCTCACTGCAACCTCTGCCTCCTGGGTTCAACTGATTCTCCTGCCTCAGCCTCCCGAGTGGCTGGGATTACAGGCATGTGCCACCACGCCCAGCTAATTTTTTGTATTTTTAGTAGAGACAGGGGTTCACCATGTTGGCCAGGCTAGTCTTGAACTTCTGACCTCATGATGGGCCCACCTCGGCCTCCCAAAGTGTTGGGATTACAGGCATGAGCCACCATGCCCAGCCTGCAGTGCGGCACTTCTGTAGAGTTTGTAAAGCCTGGTACAGAAACCAGAGATGGTTTCTATCTCTGGCTATAGGAATCATGGATTCCTATAGCATGAATACAGGCTACTTTATGTATGTCTTGTCTTCCGAAGTAGATTGTAAGCTTGCTACAAATATAAACATGTATTAGGCACCACATATTTCCTCTTGCCTATTAGAACAGGCCAGTACAAAGTAGAAGACTACTACATGAATGGTTGGAAAGGGAATGGGAATTCAATGCTGCCTAAAACCCAAAGGCCTTGCCTCTGTCTTCTTTTTTTGTAAAAAGTAAAATATATTGAATGCCTAAAAAACTGATAGAAAAAAAAAAAACCTCTGACATATGATTTCAACCCACTTAAAACATATACCTGGGCCAGGCACAGTGGCTCACACCTATAATCCCAGCATTTTGGGAAGCCAAGGCGGGTGGATAGTCTGAGGTCAGGAGTTCGAGACCAGCCTGGCCAACATGATGAAACCCCGTCTCTACTAAAAATACAAAAATTAGCTGGGCATGTTGGTGGGAGCCTGTAATCCCAGCTACTTGGGAGGCTGAGACAAGAGAATCGCTTGAACCCGGGAGGCAGCAGAGGTTGCAGTGAGCCAAGAACATGCCACCGTACTCCAGCCTGGAGGATAGAGTGAGACTCTGTCTCCAAAAAATATATGTATATTATATATATGTATATATGTGTATGTATACCTACTTCTGTTGCCCCTTAGAACCGGCTGTGCTCCAATAGCAAAACCTTACCAGGGCACATGAGATCCAGTCCTCTGAGAGCGCAGGTTTGGAGCTTTCTGGGTGCTCTCACATTTTAAATTCCGTCTGATTCAGGTTCAGTGACTCCTTTCTTTTGCCCTGCAGCCCTCTAGATGTGTAACAACTCATTTGTATTTGCTGAAAATGTAAATCCAGCTAAAGATTTGCAAGTGCCAGTCTGCTCTAGAAAGTCAAAAGGGCAGAAATGAAATAAGGAAGTGAGTTTTTCAGTTTGTATTTTTTCTTCTGAGCTTGGAGATTATTCCTGTCCATGAGTCTAATTCTTCTTATATAGAGACTCAGAACAAGAAGCTTGAAACAACTTTGTTCTCATTCATTGTCAGAGCTTCATGGTGTGTTAGAAAGAGCCCGGGACCAGAAGTCACAAGATGTGGGTCCCGTCATCAATTACTTATTTAACCTCTGCCAATCCCTTAACCTCTCTCTACTGGGGTTACTTTATCTGTGCAAGGAGGAGGTGGACCAGATGGCTGCTGTGATTCTGTGTAATAGCCCCACTGGATGAAACAGGAAGTTACTCATAGGGAGATCATTATGAAGCTTGGTGACTCAGCCTAAGGGACAGCGGGGGAAGACGAGGTTCTCCAAAGTCCTGGTCAAGCATCAGAGCCACTAGACTGAGCTTCCTCTCAAGCATCTATTTCCGCATCGTCCTGGGAGCTTGCCCACCACTCCACATGCAGTCCTAGCTCTCCATAAATGCTGGCTGGGGAGGAAGTCCAGTGGAGCCAAAGCCCCTTCCTCTGCTCCAGCCTTCAGCCAAATACAGGATGTGGGAATCCAGCAGGCTAGCTAATAGAAACCAGTAACTGGTCCAGGCTAGCTAATAGAAACCAGTAACTGGTCCCTGTTCATTAAGTATTTAGAGTGGACCCTGTTGCATTCAGGGCTCAAAGGCAATATTTATTACGCACTCTTGTTTGCACTCTGTGGATAAATGTTTCCCACCTCCTGTTTTCATACATGAAGATACTGAGATCCAGAACAGGGAAGTAGAGGACCTGTGATCGCACTGGGAGTCACAGCAAGTCTAGGTCAGAAACTAAGAATCCACATCCAGTATCAGCCAGTCCCAACAACAGGGACAGACATAGTCTCAAGGAAGCCACTACTTGGTGGTTTCCTCTAAGTTTTGTTTCACGCAAGCCCGGATCATCCAGGCTGTTTTATTGTTGTTGCTCTTTTTTTTTGAAACAGAGTCTCGCTGTGTTGCCCAGGCTGGAGTGCAGTGGTAAGATCTCCGCTCACTGCAACCTCCATCTCCTGGGTACAAGCAATTCTCCTGCCTCAGCCTCCCCAGTAGCTAGGATTACAGGCGTATGCCACTACGCCTGGCTAATTTTTAGTAGAGACAGGATTTCACCATGTTGACAAGGCTGGTCTTGAGCTCCTGACCTCAAGTGATCCGCCAACCTTGGCCTCCCAAAGTGCTGGGATTGCAGGCATGAGCCACCATGCCTGGCCCAGGCTATCCTTCATCACAGTTGTCATTGTATTTTAGTCTTTGGAGTATGGAAAGCATTGAGTATTGAAAGCTACTGAGTATTGAAGCATTGCTGTATAGAAAACTAGAGGAAGCCAGGACTCCAAGGAAAGAAAGAAAGAAAAATACTTGTTATCATTTACCATATAAAAGGAAAGCCAGGCCATGGTGCAGGACAAAAAAGATTTGCTTTTTTACTTTCTACTTACGTATTGTAGCTCATTTGTAAAAATCATTCCACTTGTAAAGTTAACCATCCATTAGTTGGTAAGAGCTGTTCGCACTAATTGGTGGACTCCTGGGGAAAGCAACATAGTTAGAGGTTAGAGTAATGGACCAGGTGCCCTTGACTTCTATTTCTGGTTCCTTCACTTACTTGCTGTGTGGCCTTAGGCAGTTTTCCTTAATTTCTCTGGGCCTTGTTTTCCCCAAGAAGTAAATTTCCCACTTGATCTTCTTGAGGGATGCCAGAAGATCAAAGGAATGATGTTTGCAGGGCTTTTTAAAGATGCCTAAATGACGTGCACTAGAAACCCCTTGATTTAATAGGTATGAATTAATACCTTCTTTGATTATTGGTAGAACTACGTATTTTAGCTTTTTAATTAGCTCCTTGGGTATAATTGGCCATAGGAGTTACACAGATCCCTAAGGGAACCCGCCCAGTCATCCTGTGATGATCATTATGGGTGCCTGCTGTGTTTTTATGCAGAGGGGCAGAGCGTGTTGGCAGCTTTACGTGGTGTTGGGTTATGACGGCTGCACCGAGCTAGCGCAAGCTCGGGAGGCTCCCCTGAGGTGGCGCAGACCATCGAGGCTGCCCCGAAACCAGCTCAGTGAGAGCCCACCTTACCCTGTTTACAAAGGGGAGGCAAGGTGGAGCATCTCCTGTTTGTTGATTTGATTGTTGTGTTTGCTCTGCCGGCCTCAGAGTAGGTATTTAACAGGCAGGGCCTCTAAGCCATGGGCACAAGGGCCCGTGGGCAGAAATGCCCCAGACCCCATGAAGAACATGATGCCTTTCCAGCAAGCTGCACCCCAGCCCTGGGCAAGGGGCAGCTGCTTCCACCCTCCTGGTCTCTACTGCCTTCATATTCCTGCTCTCTAGCTCACCCCCTTCCTCCTAAGTGAAGAGAAAAGGATCAGGCTACTGTTCTGACATGCAACCTCCTCTTCTGTTCCTGGGACCCTTTTGCTTTTGTGTTTGTTTGTTTGTTTGTTTGTTTGTTTGTTTGTTTGTTTTAAGAAGGAGTCTTGCTATGTTGCCCAGGCTGGAGTACAGTGGCGTGATCCTGGCTCACTGCAACCTCTGCCTCCCGGGTTCTAATGATTCTCTTGCCTCAGCCTCACGAGTAGCTGGGACTACAGGCGCCCACCACTATACCCAGCTAAATTTTGTATTTTTCGCAGAGATGGAGTTTCACCATGTTGGCCCAGGCTGGTCTCGAGCTCCTGACCTCAAGTGATCTGCCCACCTCAGCCTCCCAAAGTGCTGGGATTCCAGGCATGAGCCACCGTACCCAGCCTGTTCCTGGGCCCTTCTAATGTCTCAATGCAATAATCTGATCCTGAAAACCACCCATGCCTTCACCTCACACTTACCCTTCTTTCCCAGGATTGCATTTGCAAAACAAAAATTCATGCTTAAAGCAAGCATCAGGGGGAATCCATGGTTCTGCACCCTGCTACAAAAATGTCTAGTGCATCATCCCGGGGATATGCCTGAGAGCCAGGACTCCAGGGTTCACAGCCAAGGGCAGAAGCTGGAGGCAGGGCCTTCCCACGGGCAGCTACAGCAGCCACAGACGGGGCCATGCAGCAGAGTCCAGATGGTTTTGTTCGGGCCCTTTGGCAGACGTGCGGTTCTCCACGCTGAACCGCATCAGGGAGCACTTAAAGCAAAGCTTGGTTTGTGTTTTATTTTGCATGGAATGGGAGAGAGAGGAGTTGCCAGGGAAACAACCCCTCGAAGCATTCTGCTCTGGGGTTCTTCGTCGGGCGTGGGGGGGGCTTCCCATGAAAGGCACAAGGGGTTTCTCAAGCGTGCTCACACCTGGTTCTGCTTTCTTTCCTTCTCTCGGAGGGCTTGTGGGTCCCACCTCCCGGGCCTGCCCATTAGGCTGGCAGGCACCTTACCCCACAGAGCCTGCCAGCGCCAGTACATGCCAGGACCTAAGGCCAGGATCAAGTCCACAATGAGCAGGGCCTAGTGCAAAATGGAAATGCAGAGCCCCTTGATCAAGCCCATTGGGTGGGTTCAGTGTACACTGCTCGGGGGATGGGCACACCAAAATCTCACAAATCACCACTAAGGAACTTACTCATTAACCAAATACCGCCTGTTCCCCAAAACCCTATGGAAATTGATTTTTTAAAAAGCATATAGCAACAAGACAAAAAAAAAAAAGAATAAAGATATAAAGAAAGAAAGAAAAAACCTACTAGGAATTTCAAGATGTCAACAGCAGAGCAGGAAGTCAAGCTAAGGACCTTCTGAGCAAAGCACCCTCAGGTCGCACACCCAGAAGGCCAACCCTGTTCAAGACTTCACTTTGCCTAAGCAAGGCGGGTACAGGATAGGGGCTGAGGGACCCCCGTGGGATGCAGCCAACAGGACCCTTTCATTGAAATACCGTCCACATCCCTTACCTGAGAGGAGGGGAGCGGCACCGGGAGAAAAATTCTCTATATTTAAGGATTTGCAGCACACACATAATAATTTTTTTGCTAAATCCAAAACTCAGGGCTTGAGTTAGGAAATCTAAGAAAATAATGATTCTGGTTGGTCTGGAGTTATTCTATTTTAATCTGCCAGGATTTGGGAGAAGTAAGAGCATTTGGGATTCATAGTAACATCTAAGGTCACTTTGTGCTGCTACTGTGCTACGATCTGTGGCTGCTGAGATCTACCTTAAAGGGGTCATTTTTGCCATTTTACAAAGGGAAAACTGAGGCTAAAGGAAATGCTGTAACTTGTGTCAGGTCCAGCAGCTTAGAGCCTGAGTTGGGCACAGTGGCTCACGCCTGTAATCCCAAAATTTTGGGAGGCCAAGGCGGGCAGATCACTTGAGGCCAGGAGTTGGAGACCAGCCTGCCCAACATGGCAAAACCCCATCTCTACTAAAAAATACAAAAATTATCCAGGTTTGGTGGCATACTCCTGTAATCCCAGCTACTCGGAAGGTTGAGGCACCAGAATCGCTTGAACCCGAGAGGCAGAGGTTGCAGTGAGCCGAGATCATGACACTGCACTCCAGCCTGGGGGACACAGCGAGAGTCTGTCTCAAAAAAAAAGCAGTGGAGCTTGGATTCAAACAGATGTAGTCAGACCACAAAGCCTGCCTGCCTGACCACTTTGCTCAGTGTACTGCCCCCAGGCTATGAGGCCGATGTCGTGGAACCTGTTCATTCTGGTATTTTCGTAGCTCTGGCTAAGTTCAAGTGGAATGTCTCTGAATATATAATACCTGGGGACCAGGGAGGAAATTTGGGTGTTTTCGTGGAAGGATTTATAGTGGCCAAGCATCAGACAGGACCGTGAGACCTGGGTCTGTGTATTTTAGTAATAGACTCCGCCAAGGCGCTGTTGAATCTCTGGCACAAAGCTGTCAGCCAATATAGGGCTTTGGGCCATTTGCTTTCCTTGCAGTGTCTCTCCACCCACCTGGAGTTGATGCTTAACAAGAAAGAAAAATACAATTTCCTTGGGCTGCAGAGTGAAGTGCACTCTGAGCTGGGGACAAAAGAGGCAACTCTGTAATAAGAGGTAATAGATATTCTCCTTCCCAGTACTTACGCAGACAAAATAATTGTGAAATTCCAGAGAGCAGATTTTGAGGATAAAAGAATGTGGCCATTCCAGAAGCACTTTTTATCCCAGCCCAGTTTATATGGGGTGCTGGGTCCACCGGCCAACTGTTGACTAGCAGTGTGCCCAGCCTGGGAAGACAGGGTGGGTCAGACACAGGAAATGGCCATCACGTCTCTAAGGTGGACAGAACATGAGCAGGTCAGAGAGGGTCAGGAGCATCAGGTCCGAGGAGTCTGGGGTAAGACCCTGAAAAGCATTTAACTCAGTGGCCAGAGAAAGGGGGGAGCCCAGGGAAGCTGTTCCCCGCAGAAAGACAAGAACAAGATTCCTGCTTTACCCCTTCTTTCTGCAAAACAAACTGAAATTCCCAGTATACGGAAGGTGATGCAGTAACCATCAAATATTAATGCAAATGTGTGTGCACACAAGTTGAACCTCCTGTGATATTTCCCAGAGGGTTAAAGTAACTTTCTTTTTCATCCGATGAAAGGAACCCCATTCCTGGAGCAATTGGATGCAGCCCTAATTACTTCCAAACATTACAGTCGGCTTCTTAGTTAACGAGCTCACTGGTCCGAAGGAGGAATGACCGCCAGGGCCCCTTCATTCCACTTCTCACCCTCCCTGGCCAAGCTCGAGGGAGAGACCCTGGCTGCAGCGTCCTTCTGGGCGACAGAACTCTTGGTTTTCTTTGTGCTGCAGCAAGAAGAATGGGCTTGACAGGCTCACACTGTGATCTTGAGTTGCCGGCCCCCGAAATAAGGTCCCAGCCTCCTCCGCCCTTTGCAAGGCTCTTACACATTAGTGAGCAGGAAGTGTAGTCCCGATGGGAGGCTGGGAATTTGAACGCCTTCCCATTTCAGCACTGGAGGGGAGGAAGCTCAGTTCAGCACTCCACGCAGATGGCTACCGCTCCCTCCTGAGCGCTCGCTCCTCTCGCTGCTCTCCCCTCACCCGCCGCCTTCCCTGCTGGGTCCCTCTCCCCGGTCTCCACCTCTCCTCCCTCTCCTGGAAGGGAAAAGTCTGCCAAGCTGGGGACTGCCACGACCAAACCAACAAAGGCCGACCAAAGGCGGAGAACTTGAAAAGAACTTGTTTTGTTCCAGTTAAGGAACCTGCAGGAAAATCCACACCCACGTTGCCTGGTTTTGAACTGGAGAGCTGCGTGTGTGTGTGTGTGTGTGTGTGTGTGTGTGTGTGTGTGTGTCAAGCAAGAGGCGGAGGAGGCACAAACTACGGTCTCTGCTTTGATAAGGAAACTGCCAGCTGTCGAAAGTTAACCAGCAGAGAGGGGAAGATGGCCCAGGAACCAGCCCCTCCTGCGTTTTAAACTACACTGTTTTCTGTCCAGATATTCCAGTGGAGACAGTTGGAAAACCTGTACTTCAGAGAAAAGAAGTTTTCCGTGGAAGTTCATGACCCACGCAGGTAAGCTTGAAAAGTCCCTTTCTTGCGGGACGGCGTGGCTCTCGGCCGGGCGTGTTATTGATATTATTTTGGGGCTGTCGTTGTTCGTGGTCAGTTTGGAGCAGGGAGCGAGGGTGGGGGCTCCTGGGGAATGGAGCTCAAATCAGACAGTGAAACTTTCTTTTCGATTACATGTGTTGATAAATGCAGTGGGTTCGCACGTGTGTGTAAGTAGCAATCCCCTGACCGTCTCATCTGGCCACATGTGTCCCTGGCTCGTGTGTGTGTGTGTCAGTGTATGTGTTTGTCTTACCTGTCGGGGCACTGGAGGGAAGCTTTATAGCACTGTGTAACACACACCAGTAAGTCCCCATAGGAAACCTTTGCTACAGAAGAGTCTGAAGAATCCCTCATTAGAGCTTCTAAAAGTGTTTCAGGCAGGACAATCAATGCGAAAATGAATTTGTCACCAAAGCAGTTGTGCTACATTGTTTTATTCCAGGAGCTGTAATTTCAGGATGTTAGTATTGTGGGTGGATGTGAAAGAAATGAATTATTTTTCCCTCCACCCAAAATCGTACCCCAGAGAGCACCAGGGTTGTAAAAAGTCCCTGTACTCTTAAGTCAGATGCGAGACAGTGGGGCCCCAGGTTGGAATGCAGGGAGCCCCGAGTGGCCGGGGTCTGGGCAGCTCATACCCACTGTTTTCCTCTGTCTGCCGCTGGACCTAAAGTTTTATGCATCCCCCAAAAACAGCAACATAATTCCCTAAAACCAGGCCTGACAACTAAGAAATCACTTTCCATTAAGGCCAGAAACATTTACAATAAGAAGGTAGCCCTGGGGAGACAGAAAAAAGATCAGACTCTACAGAGGAGCGAAAGTGGATTTGAGGCGCTGTTGACGCTCCATCCCTGGGCTTAGAAGGAGGACTTGGCACCAATTCCAGCTTACACATGGCTTCTGACGCTCAAAACAAGCTGCGGTGCCTCCCCATGAGCTCTGGACAGGAGGGAGACTTGAAGTTACCCCGCCCAGTGAGAAGGCTTGGACCTGTGCAGTAGCCCCTGTTCCTGCAGCCCGTGATAACGCGGCAGGAATGAAGCCGTGCTTGCCCTCCAGGGTAATCTGCCTGAAACAGCCACTCCTGTGTAGGGGAAGAGCTTATCTCAGCACCACGGTTACTACAGGAATAGTTAGTGGAGAGCAGCTGAGAGCTTCTGCATCTCCGCAGTCAGGTGAAAATGGTAGCCTTTAACAGAAAAATATTTTATCCGGTGTTTCTCAGGGCCCTGCAAGGGGTTTCGTGGCCAGAAGCCCCACTCCATGGAGCACACATCCATCTGTGCAGGCCAAGTGGGGTGGGCGGGGAGATTTCAAAAATAATATTCCAGCCAAGAAGAAACTCACTGTTCATTTTCCAGGTGAACTGAATTGGACCAGGTTCTTAGGCATGTAAGAGAGGGGAAATTTAAGTACAGAAAGAGTGAAATGAACTTTGCCACAATGGGTCAGATGCAGAAAGGGGATGCTCCATAGGATAAAAATGAGGGGCTGGGTAATCTAAGGGGCTGAGCACAGGGAATAGACCCTCTGCCATGCCTGTGCTCTGCTGGGAATTCAGTGAACACCCAGGCACCTTGGACAAATCCTTTAACCACGCATGCGTATATCTGCACATGTGTGTTTGTGTTCTCTGTGCGTCTGTCACCCTATCGGTGAGTACTACTAAATTCTCTTTCCCAAGGCCCAGGGATATAGGAAAGAATCTAGACCTCATATGTGACTATTCAGTGGGCCTGTCGCCTATTAGCAGTGATCAATGTCATGTTTCTTGCGAAGCTTCTGTGTCCTTGTCGGGTGCTATGGCAGGGAAGGAAGGAAGTTGGAGGCAGGGTCTCCTTCCTTAAAGGTCTTCTAGTGTAACTGAGAAGACAGGCAGAAGAAGGAACTTTTTTTTTTTTTTAAGAGATATTCTATCGCCCACGCTGGAATGCAGTGGTGCGATCATAGCTCACTGCAGCCTCCACCTCCCAGGCTCAAGCAATTCTCCCACCTCAGCCTCCCAAGTAGCTGGGACTACAGGTACACACGACCATACCCAGCTTTTTTGTTTGTTTGTTTTTTGGAGAGACGGGGTCTGACATTGTTGCCCAGGCTGGTCTCAAATTCCCAAGCTCAAGCAATCCTCCCATCTTGGACTCTCAAAGAGCTGGGATTACAGGCGTGAGCCACTGCCTGGAACCTGGCTGAGAAGAAGGAACTCATGGAGTGTCACAAGAAACAAAGAAACCTGCTCTAGACGACAAGTAGCTAGTATACAGGAGAGGCAGGATTTGAACCTAGAAGGTCTGGCCCCAGAGCTCATGCCCTTTACCGCTATACTGTACAGAAGGGCCAGACGTCATGGGCCATGAAGGGTGAAGGACAGGGTCACCAAGGCCTGGCTGGTCAGGAACGGTAGAGGCTTACCAGGAAGGAGAGGTCTGAGTGGGACCTGGAGGGGTAACCAGGATTAAAGCCACGTGGTGGGCCCTCAGGGGGATATAGATGTCAGGTGGGGGCTTCTCAAATAGGATAAAGAAATGAGGGAGGGTCTGGCTAGAGGGAAGTGGGAGTTGAAGGAGCCCAGAGGAAGAAGCAGAGCTGTCTCCTCCCAGGCAAACTCGCTCTGAGTACACCGAGTTAGCCTGCAGACAGGCAGGAATGAGGGGAGAGGCCCAGGGAGGCCAGAGGTGGAGACCAGGGATGACTTCAGCATTAAAGACACACAAGGAAAGGAAATGGCTTCAGGTCAGTTATTTAGCACGGTGGCAGAGCCAGAGCTATGAGCTGTAAGATCTTTCTTGCACTCAGTTCTCTCTTTTTCACATCCTAGTGGTGCCTTTTCTCTCTTGTATTGAAAGTTAATATTTCACGTATTAATGAGCCACGTGTGAATGTGTGTTACACGCATAGAACATGGAATGATCAAGGCAGGGTATGTGGGGTATCCATGGCCTTGAGCGTTTATTTTATTTTATTTTTGAGACAGAGTCTCACTTTGTCCCGCAGGAATGCGGTGGCGCGATCTCGGATCACTGCACCCTCCACCTTCCAGGTTCAAGCAATTCTCCTGCCTCAGCCTCCCAAGTAGCTGGGACTTACAGGCACGTGCCACTACACCTGGCTAATTTTTGTATTTTTAGTAGAGACGGGATTTCATCATGTTGGCCAGGATGGTCTCAATCTCTTGACCTCGTGATCCACCTGCCTCAGTGTTTACTATTTTTATGTTGGTATCATTGCAAGTCCTCTCTTCCAGTTACTTTGAAGTGAACCTCGGGGTGCGTTTTAAGTTGAATGGGTCGTCCTATTGCTTGTGGCCTTGCTTATTTGAGGTAGGGAAGAGGAATGTGATTGGCCTCATGTTAGTTTGGTATTCTGAGCTCAGCCCCTCCCCCAAGCCAGGAAGGGAGTCAGAACTGCGGTAATAGGATGGGCAGCGCCAGATACAGTCATTTCATCAAGGTGTAATCGATGGGAATGATTCAGGGCAGAGGCTGCTTTCTGGGTCGATGGGCTCAGGTGTGATTGCACCATTACCTGTGGGGCACTGGACAGCACTGTGCACTTTCTCCCCCTGGGCATCCTAACTCAGTGCTTAGCTTCATGCCTGAGCTTCTCCAGGCTGGGCCAATATTTCACTTCTACGGTTTGGGCAAAATAGGGCTTGAAGCGAAAGATGAGGAGAGGAGATAAAGTAATAATAGAGCAGGAGAAGAACTCTGAGTATCTGATTTAGATGCTCCGGGGAACTACCCGGACCTGACCAGCCACTTACCTCTTCCGCCCTCCCGATACCTGAGAAATGGAGGTACCTAGCCTTGCACCGCCTATCAAGATACTTTTCTTGTCTAATTCAGCTTTTCTGGGGGAGGGTGGGGGGAAAGCCATTCATTTACTTCCAAGAGCAGCAACTGCTATGGAAGCCAAGCTGGGAGCACAGATCCCTGTTTTCTTTTAAATGGAGAGAGACTGGCGAGGGATCTCCCCCTCACTCTCCCTGGCTCCTTTTTTCAATTATTTTCAACTGTGCGCTCTTTCACGCGCTGGGGTTTTTTTGTTTGTTTGTTTGTTTTTCCTTCACTTTTGTTTGAACCGAAGGGAGAAAAAACCTGTGTGGACTCAGTAACATTAACCACCAGATCTGAATTTCTCCTTAAAAGTGAGGGTGAAGAAGACTCCACTTTAAATCTTTAGCCCCACCACCACCCCACCCCCCTGCCCAAAGTAAGATATTGCTGGCAGCTTTGTTTTCTTTAAGGGAAAATTAGCCATGAAAAAAAAAATTGTTATTGTTTGCAAGTCCTGATTACCCCCAGGTTTCTTCCAAATTAGATATGTTAGTCTTGAGAACACACATTTTGTTTCTGACGTCCAGGTAAAATGCCCCAAATCCCAGCCCACCTTCCCATCAACTTGTCTCCCATGCATGCACACACACACATGCAAACACACATTCTCAGATTTCATTTGCAAAATTTTGCAAAATAATCTGCCTATCCTAGGAAATATACTTCACTATGGGCATGACCATATAACTCCCCCTAACTCCATGAATGTGGTGAATTACATGGAGATCAGGAGTTCCCATTTTCACTTTTAAAGTCTGATTACTCCATGTAGGTTTAAAAATGTATAGACAGGGCCAGGCGCGGTGGCTCATGCCTGTAATCCAAGCACTTTGGGAGGCCGAGGCAGGTGGATCACCTGAGGCCAGGAGTTTGAGACCAGCCTGATGAAACCCTGTCTCTCCTAAAAATACAAAAAATTAGCCCAGCGTGGTTGGGGGAGGGGGGCGGCGGGGGGCGGGGGGCATCTGTCATCCGTCATCCCAGCTACTTAGAAGGCTGAAGCAGAATTGCTTGAACCTGGGAGGTGGAGGTTGCAGTGAGCTGAGATCGTGCCAGCACGCTCCAGGCTGGGTGACAGAGCAAGACTCCAGCTGAAAAAAATAAAATGTATAGACAGAGGTTGGGGGAATTGGGGCTGGGCACATTTCTCTCTGCCTTTCCTCTCCTGATTCTTTATACCCTCCCTGCCCTCTGAATAGATTGGAAATTGATCACCACATCTTCAAGGAACATTGGGTTAGTTATGTCAGGGGTCCCGATTCCCTGGGACGCTGTAGCCTGTGGTGATTAGAAAATAATTTACTCATCCCCACCATAGGCGCATTTCCTGTCTCATAGGGAGCATCGTTGAAGGTTTTGCTGTCTGCGAAGTTTGTCTTGGCCCAGTGCCAGGTCCAGGATCAAAAAAGGACCATCCAGTGACCTAGAATGACCCATCTTATCCCAGACAAGGCCGAGGCTTGGCCAAATTCTGAACTCTAGGGAGTCAGAAAATCAGAAGGTGGCCTTTGCCAGCCAATGACTCTAAGGTGTGTGTGCACATGTGAGTGTGTGTGTGCGCGCCTAGGTGTGTGTGAGAGCTCATCTGTCACCTTTACGCCAGGGCTTCTAGGATGCAGTGGGTTCTGTACAGAAGCTGTTGACTGAGAAATGGTTTCTCTCAACAGAAATAGGATTGAACCTTGTGATTCTTGCTTCCCCAGGGCTTCAGTGACAAGGAGGACGTTTGGGCACAGCGGCATTGCAGTGCACACGTGGTATGCATGTCCGGCATTGATCAAGTCCATCTGGGCTATGGCCATAAGCCAACATCAGTTCTATCTGGACAGAAAGCAGAGTAAGGTGAGTGACCAGACCTTTCACCAAGCCCTCAGCCAGCTGAAGAGCAGCCCGGGCCATTGTCTGCCTCTCTTAGTTTAGGAATGAGAATCGGATGGGTGGGGGAGGCACCATGTCCCTTGCCCGGGTCCATACCTTGCACAGGTACAGGCTTGCCTCTTAGGGCTACAGGTGGGAGGGATGAGACTAGCTCTTCAAGAGGGCACATTCCATGCATCTTGGTCCAGGGGGCTCCGACCACCATCAGAGCCGCTCAAGCCGCCGACTACAGCCAGGTAGGCCCCTTTTGAGGAATTCCCACTGTGCTTTTGGCCCTCGGGAGAATCCTCTAGCAGCGTGAAGGCAAGCCCTTTTTGGTGTTTAAACAGTGGTATACTGTCTTCCTTTTGAAAAGAAAAAAGTAATCTTTCTCAAGGAATAGACACCACCTAACTGTTTAGGGTAATTGCTGTGAAAACCCTCAGGCAGTTCCAACTGCCAAGTCCATTTTTTTTTTTTTTAATGCAAAACTGGAAATGTTAAAAAAAAAAAAAAAAGCAACTACCCTGTTTCCCTAAGGTAGACCTAGAGCCTGGGGCCTTGGTAAACAGACTTCCTCCAAGGAGATGTCACCACCCCCGACTCTGGGCACGCAGCTGCGTTTTCTGGTGGGTGAGAGGATGACGTCTCCTTGCTTCACACAGGGCTTATATCAACACTCTGCCCCCTCTTCCTCCAGCCCTGTCTCCCCAGACTCCCCTGTCAGCCCCCCACAAGCCACTCCCATTCATTCTCCCTCAGGGGAAGAGCCCTGCCAAGATGGCCCTGCAGCTTCTCTCAAGATCCTGCTGGCTTGGGCTGGGGGAATACAAACTGAGGTCACCCTGGGCCCCTGGGCTGGTGCTTTCTAGCACTTACGGAGGATTTCCTTCCATCGTGTGAGTTATTGGGAGAAGGTGGCAAGATGCTCCACTTACTGGACACAAGAGTCACTGAATCGGTGCCCTCTAGGGTTCTTTCTCTTTTGCCATCTTATCCATATTTTAAGAGGTTTCTCTTTTTCTGGGGAAGAGGAGAGTGAGCGAGTTGGGGGGTCAAGGGGGAGGTGATAAGAGAAAGATAGAGGACAGGGCTGGGCACAGTGGCTCACATCTGTAGTCTCAGCGCTTTGGGAGGCCAAGGCAGGAGGATCACTTGAGCTCAGGAATTCCAGACCAGCCTGGGCAACATAGTGAGACCCCCGTCTCTACTAAAAGAAAAAAAAAAGAAGAAAAGAGAACAGGAAGAAATGAAACAATCCCTTTAGTCATAATTCAGTTTTAAATCGGGGTCCGTCCCCTGCAGCCATGCTTTTCTCCTTTGTAAAATATTTTGTCCTCTACTTCTTTCTGACCCCCTTTTTGGTCATTTTCTGGGATGAAGGAGTGCAGGACGGAGAATTTCTGTTTTTGGGAATAATGAGAGTATTCTCCGCAGCTCTCCTGGCAGTGATGGGTCTTAGTCCTAGCACAGGAATTTGAAGCTCAATTAGATCAAAAGAAATGGGGCCAAAGTGTTTTTGACTCATGCTCGATATTGACACAGTGGGTGGGTGTCAGGGTTTTGCTGTCCAGGGGCAACAGTTGGAGGTCGACACCTGAGAACGTTAATTTCATCCTCTGTGGTTGGGTGATGGATGGTGCGGGTTAGGGGATTGGGCAATGCTCCTGAACCCCACTGCCAACTCCCCTTGAGGGCAGACCCCCCATGCACTGTACCACAGTGTGGAAAGAGAAAAAGGCGTATCTTGCCCTGAGGATAGCACAGCATTGGCTGTTCAAGCTCCTCCTCTCTGTGCCAGTTTTTGCACAGGGGGTCTCTTGAGCATCTCAAGAAGCTTGTTCTTATGGCTTTCCCGCTGCACCTGGGAAGATGGGCTCATTCTGCAGTTGGCAAGCCTTGTTATTCAACAGGCTAACAGGTCAACTCACTGACACAGCAAGTACATCTCAAAAGGAAATTATTGGCTGGGCGCCATGGCTCACGTCTGTAATCTCAGTACTTTAGGAGGCCGAGGAGAGCAGATCACTTGAGGTCAGGAGTTCGAGACCAGCCTGGCAAACATGGGGAAACCCTGTCTTTACTAAAAACACACACACACAAAAATAGCCAAGCATCGTGGCAGGCACCTGTAATCTCAGCCACTGGGGAGGCTGAGGGAGGAGAATTGCTTGAACCCAGGAGGCAGAGGTTGCAGTGAGCCAAGATCACACCACTGTACTCCAGCCTGGTTGACAGAGTGAGACTCCATCTCAGAAAAAAAAAAAAAAAATTGTAGTTAACTTAGTAACAAGACGTGTCTTTTAGGATGCAAAACCAAATGCCCATAGCATTAGGAATGTTTCAGCTGTCCCTTTTGTAAAAGTAACCCTTGGGGACTGAAGAAAATGCCCACGCTCCCAGGAGGAGAAGGAGAACATTTCCCAGGAAGCCTGGCATGCTCACAGATGCCCTAGAGCCCTCACACTTCTCACAGGAACCAGTTCCCCAGCCTGCAGTGACAGGTGAGGATCACGACCCTCTATGTGGGAATTGGAGGCCTCTGTTTTCCAGCTCTGGGACCCCGAGTGGGTCTTTCATCGTTGGTGTTTTGCTTTCCCCAGTTAGCAGCAAAGGAGATTCCTGACCTCATTTAGTGATTGGTCAAATGGCACCACGTTTGTGAAATTGCTTGAGGAAATATGTGCCATCTTTTACTAATGTCATTGTTAATCTAGCATACTATCGCTGGCCAACACTTGCATAAAGTTTAAATTCTCTAAAAGGCCCACAAATTAAATCGGAGATGATGACATACCCTTTGGGAATTACATTACAACACCTTTCTGTTTCCGGAACGTTCTTTATAGAACAGCGATGTGATTCATCTCTGATGGGCAGCAAGGCCTCTGGGTGAGTGATGGCCAACAGGGCTGGGACAGAGAGCTTTGTAATATTTCTAGGCAGCCAGTTCTGGCTGGCATCCTGGCCACTGCTCACACTCTACTGGGACATGCCAACCATTCCTTTCTCTGAAGAGCTTCAGCAAAGCCCAGGCCTCCCAAATGATGTTTATCAACCCCAGAGAGACAAATGTGGTCTAGTGGTTTGAGTCAGCAAGGGTGGGGAGCCATGAGGGTTCAGGTGCTCCCCTGACACCCGGTTTTTTTCTTCTTTCAGGGTCACTGTGCAAATCATTTAAGGAAATCTCTCCTTCTTTCTCTCTGCCTGTCCCTCCCTCCTTCTCTCCCTCCCTCCATCAGCTCTCCATGCATATACATCCAGAAACCATTCTACCATCTAAGACAGGGCGGAGGGAGGCTGTGCTGGTTGGTTATTTGTAGCTCCTTCAGAACGTACAGGCACCAATTATAATTGGTAACTTCTGTGCTGACCCCAGAGATCAGAAATGTTGTCTGCTAGATCCAGCAGCCTCTGAAGCCCAGAGCCAAGGAATGTCTTAGAGACTTTGCAGGAAAATATTTGAAAACTCAAAATGTTTAGAGTTGACATTAGACACTTTTCCCTCTGAACTCAGAGTGGGGACTTCTTGAATTGGCCCCCAATCCAAACGTCTTTCCTTCTTCCTAATCTTTTTTTTTCTCTTCCCTGATGCAGTTCTCCATTTTATTTCGAGTCAAAGGCAGAGTCAAAGGGGGACAGGGACATGGAAGCTTTGTTCCCACAATATCAGTCAGAAGACTGAGTCACGTCTGTCAGGCGAGACTCCCAGAGCAAAACGTTCCGGAGTCTGGGGACTCCTTAAGGTCAGCCCAGAGACCTGACTTTGCAAAGAGAGACTCTCCCTGACAACGCCCATGTCCGCCCGGTCCTCTCTCCACCGAGTCTGTTAGGTCGCTGTGATATTTCCATTCTAGAAAGAATCCGGGCCGGGCGCAGTGGCTCATGCCTGTAATCCCAGCACTTTGGGAGGCTGAGTCGGGCAGATCACCTAAGATCAGGGGTTTGACACCAGCCTGGCCAACATGGCAAAACCCTGTATCTACTAAAAATAGCCGGGCGTGGCGGCCCACAAGTGTAGTCCCAGCTACTTGGGAGGCTGAGGCAGGAGAATCGCTTGAACCCAGGAGCAGAGGTTGCAGTGAGCTGAGATCTTACCACCACACTCCACCAGCCTGGACAACAGTGTGAAACTGTCTCAAAAAAAAAAAAAAAAAATCCAGTAGTTTCCTAAAGCTTCCAGGAATCTAGTCTCCTTTGGGAAGAATGCCTTTTGATCTCATATTTTTGTTTTAAGAATGATGTGTGGCAAGAGTTCTGGTATGACAAGGGGGACAAGTTTTTCATGTGATTAATGAGGTCCCCAAAATATCTGGTTGGGCCATCAATCTAACCTTGGTTAGCAAATTACAGCCAGGCCCTAATGCAGATCCTATTCTTATTGCAATGGCCTTTACATAAATTATCTACTTTAGTTATCACAACTCTGGGAAGTGGGTTTTAAGACCTCTATTTTACAATGGATCTGAGGATCAGGAAGGTGAAGGGTCAAAGTCCAATAGTGATTCACTGGGAAGAGCCAAGGTTCTAATTCAGGTCTTTTTTTTTTTTTTTTTTAAGACAGTCTCACTCTAGCACCCAGGCTGGAATGAAATCAGGCAGTGGCGTGATCTCAGCTCACTGCAACCTCCGCCTCCCGAGTTCAAGCAATTCTCCGGCCTCAGCCTCCGGAGTAGCTGGGACTACAGGCGTGTGCCACCCCGCACGGCTAATTTTTGTATTTTTAGTAGAGACAGGGTTTTGCCATGTTGGCCAGGCTGGTCTCAAATACCTGGCCTCAAGTGATCCACCCACCTCGGCCTCCCAAAGTGCTGGGATGGACAGGCTTGAGCCACCATGCCCAGCTCTAATTCAGTTCATTCTGATTTCAGAGCCCAGACCCTTCACCCAGCACTGAATTGGTCTAGGCCTTCGTGAGTTATTGTTACATCACCGTTTGGGAGTGGGCTACTTTTTATTAAAACCTGGCTCTCCGTAACAGAGTGATGCAGAAAGAAAGGAAGTCATGGATTGTACTCGCCATGCTTGCTTAGAGGGTAAAACTCAACCAGATGGGTGCAAATGATAGGCTGTGTCAAAATGAAATAAAAGGCCCTTTTCCTTCCTTCTGCGGCAAGCCAAAATCCTTCGAGGGCCTGGCAGCCAGGATTGTTTTATGAACAAGGAAATTCGCCTGAGGAAGTCAACTTTGGTCTGAATGCAAGGAAAAAAGTTGAGGTTAGGAAGGAAGCATAAGTCGAGGAAAGGCCTACGGGGTAGGGTGGAGGAGGAGGAGGAAGACAGTTCACACCAGGTGAAGAAAACAAGCGCCACGTCTCAGTGTTTCCTCCGGCCCACAGACTTTCATCGTGTTAACTTGAGGTCGGAAGTTGTTGTCCTTGCCAGTGTGGACAGCAACATCGAGGGCAGACGAAGGGCAGAGCTGCAGGCATTCAGACAGCCCTGGCTGGACAGTAAGGGCCCCTGGGCACAGAAGGAAGGCTGTCCACAGGGCATCTAGGAGTGGTGGGTCCACACCCCTCCATGGCCTTCGCCACTGCCCCCATGCCTGCTTTCTCCTGTGTGGGAAAGACCTTGCGTTCCACAAGCCAGGCAGGAAGCTACAATGGTGAACCTCACCCAGTTCCACCCATGTGTGTGCTGTAGACAGTGGCCACAGAAAGGACAGATGAGCAAGTGACCATTTCTAGTTGTTTTCATGAAGTTCCGCGTACTAGCAAAGCCTGTTGCCTTCAGCACACTCACAAAAAGTTGATTTCCTGAAGAAGAAAACAAGCAAACATTGGACACACGTATGGGAAATGCAAACACGTTGTCACTACCGAAGGTAGAAACCGGAGCAGATAGCCTTATAAAAACCACTGCTCTAGCCGGGTGCGGTGGCTCACGCCTGTAATCCCAGCACTTTGGGAGGCTGCGGCAGGCGGATCACTTGAGGTCAGGAGTTTGAGACCAGCCTGGCCAACATGGCAAAACCCCGTCTCTACTAAAAATACAAAAATTAGCTGGGCGTGGTGGTGGACACCTGTAATCCGAACTACTCAGGAGGCTGAGCCAGGAGAACCACTTCAACCCAGGAGGCAGAGGTTGCAGTGAGTCAAGATTGGGCCACTGCCCTCCAGCCTGGGTGACTGAGACTCTGTCTCAAAAAAAAAGGTAAAAACCACTGCTTTTAGGAATGTAAATGTGAACACAGACCTTTTTTCTAATTATTCTCACCTGCTGTGACTTTTAACCAAATAGAGCCAATCAACATGGATTAAAGAGGGTGTCGTGTGAACCATAATAGGAAGACTTGGGCACATGGACTTAGGTATCAAAATACAAGCAAAGCACTGTGTCAAACGTTCGTTGGTGGGACCCCAAAATCCAAATGAGCAGTTTTTCCACAATCATGCACCATGTGATTGCAGGTTTAGAGAGCTGTCATTGTCATTTCTTTTTTTTTTTTTTTAAAGAGACAGGATCTCACTTTGTTGCCCAGGCTGGGGTGCAATGGTGCAATCACAGCTCACTGCAGCCTCCAACCCCTGGGCTCAAGCAATCCTCCTGTCTCAGCCTCCCCAGTAGCTGAGACTACAGGCATGCACCACCACACCTGGCTAATTTTTTCATTTTTTTGTATAGATGGGATCTTGCTATGTTGCCCAAGCTGGAGAACCACTGTCACTTCTCCATCAGCTAAACTTTCCATGACCACATGGCAAACTATTTAAGAAGTTTAAATCTCTTCCATCTTTCACAGCGCTGAAAATCATTTTCTCCTCCTTGTTTAAGCACAAAATAATTATAACCACAGTGTTTGTTGAGAGCTGTGTGCCAGGCAGACAAGGAGGAAGAGGGGAGGACAGGGGAGTTGGGAGGGGAGGAACACTCTTCCCACACTTTCTCTCCTTTGACCCAAACCAACCCCTGGGTGGTGAGTGGCATCTACCCTGTTTCGTGGCTGGGAATAATAAGGCTCAACTAGATTAAGTGAGTTCTCCTAAAAATCAGGATATTATCTTCAGCACGATGCAGTACAGCCTACAGAATCAGAGGCTTAGAACATCCTCCCTCAGTGCAGCTCTTGAGCCGCCTCTGCTCTTTGCAGAGAGTTTTGGTGATTAATGATTAGGCCATGGGATGCAAACAGAAAAACGTTGCACGTCAGTCAGGGAGATAAGTCCCTTTGTGGAATGTCAAGATGGTGAGCAGGGGCGGGCGAGGGATGACTGTCCATTCCGCAAGGTGAGCGTCACTTCTTTGACCTGCTTCCCTTTCCATTCCAGTCCAAAATCCATGCAGCACGCAGCCTGAGCGAGATCGCCATCGACCTGACCGAGACGGGGACGCTGAAGACCTCGAAGCTGGCCAACATGGGCAGCAAGGGGAAGATCATCAGCGGCAGCAGCGGCAGCCTGCTGTCTTCAGGTAGGCAGAGGCCAGCTGGAGGGACGCCCCCCTGAGCATGGCTGAGACCCCAGAGGGGACCCAGGAAGGTGGGGAGAGCTGTGGCAGGGGAGACTGCAGGGCAAGCTGCTCCAAAGCTGGCTTTGCTTTCCAGACCAAGGTGGGGATCCAAATGCGAATCTGAGAAAACTGCTCCGAAGAATCAAATAGTGGAAGGGGAAAAAAAAAAAAAGCATCAGTAGAACCACGCAGTGCAAGAAGGCCTGCTGGTCACACTTAAGTGTCTTCAGGTACCCCCTAGAGCCTTTCAGAATGCCAGTGGCAAGCTGTCGGGAATGTCAGGTCCAAGGGTGGAAAGTGGAGTCCGCTCATGTGCCCACTCGTGTGTTGTGAATTTCAGGATCTGGTGCGGGGAGACACTGCATTCTACTCCCAGGTGGGTTTCTCCGGCTTTTAAAAGTGCAGAATACTCTCTCCATCATGTCACAGGGCATGGTTTCTCCATTCAGTGCCTTTTGAAATTGCGAGTCAGAGATCCGGTTCCGCCATCCACTTCCGCCAGCCTTGGCCCAGTTATTTTGTCTTTTGATGTTGGGAGGGACAGAGGAGTTCCAAGGTCCTGAATCTGGCTGACTTAAAAAGGGGGGTGCCATTTACTGAAATGGCAGGAGGAGGAGTGGGTTTGAAAGAAGCAGGGAGGAAGGGAGGCAGCCGTGGTTTGGAAATGTTAGAAAAGGGCATTGAGGCCGGGCGCGGTGGCTCACACCTCTAATCCCAGCACTGTGGGAGGCCGAGGCTGGAGAATCACTTGAGGCCACGGAGTTTAAGACCAGCCTGGGCAATATAATGAGACCCCGTCTCTACCAAAAAAAAAAAAAATTTAATTAGCCAGGTGTGGTGGCATAGCACCTATAGTCCCAGCTACTTGGGCCCTGGAGGTTGAGGCTGCAGTGAGCAATGACTGCACTGCACTCCAGCCTGGGTGACAGAGCGAGACCCTGTCTCAAAAAAACAAAACAAAAAGAAAAGTGCAACATGAGAAAAAACCTGATTGATGTAGGAACTGTGCAGCTGTCTCTGAGCCATGCAAAGAAGGCAAGAAATCTTCCCTGGTAATTTATATTACTATATATAGTGGCTGTAAACAGTAACAAAAAGGAAAAGACAGGAGAGGAACAGGAGCTAAAAATTGTCTTGTTAGCTTCTGGGCTGGTGTGATTCAATCATAGCCAGGAAGAAGTTTAAAGGACCAGAGAGAGGACAGACATCCTTCCTGGACTGAGAGGCGAGGTTCCCGTTATGGTGAGTGGAGCGTTAAGTTCAGGGTCCCTCCTTAGACAGGCTGAGGCCCTCAGGGCACCTTAGCAGTGTGTTCACATGGTCATGTGTTTTTATAAAATCTGTGAACATAATACATTTTGTATTATTTTTCTTCAGTAGAACCGCTAAAGGCCAGTGTGGCTCATGCCTGTAATCTCAGCACTTTGGGAGGCCGAGGCAGGTGGATCACCTGAGGTCAGGAGTTCGAGACCAGTCTGGCCAACACAGTGAAACCCCATCTCTGCTAAAAATACAAAAATTAGCCGAGTGTGGTGGTGCACACCTATAATCCCACTACTTGGGAGGCTGAGGCAGGAGAATCACTTGAACTCAGGAGGCAGAGGTTGCAGTGAGCAGAGATCATGCCAGTGCACTCCAGCCTGGGTGACAGAGCAAGACTCTGTCTCAAAAAAAAAAAAAAAAGCCACTAAAATTTTATAAGCTTCAAGCCCCATAAACCTAGATCTGCCTCTGCCACATCACCTGGGGTCCACTGTCAACCCCTCCCTGCCTTAGGTTCTTCGAAAATGTTTCATCCAGAACAATGGGCTCAACGCTCATTCTTTCTGAGGCTTGGGAGTTGGCCGTGAAGACTGCAGAGAATGTTGTCTTTAAGGATCAAAGAGAATGAAATTCAAAGCCCAAGACCCCTACATCGAATTACAGCCGCTCCCAGTCTCCTGCTGAATGACCCAGAGCAGAGTCAGAGCCAACACCTTGTTTGTGTTTTAAACACAACCTACAATCTCTGTTGAAAACCCAGTGTCAGATTAGGCTGCATCTATCAGCCCACCTTTCCCCTTAGCATAGGGCATCTGGCTGACTTCAGCTTGGATTCTTGAAGCTCGGTGGTTCTCAGACTTCGGTGTGCATCGAAACCACTTGGAGGGCTTGTCAAAACACCTCTCAGAGCTCCTGATTCTGTAGGTCTGGGGAGAGCCTGAGAATTTACACCTCTAACAAGTTTCCAAGTGAGGCTGATGCTGCTGGTCTAGACACTTTAATTGGAGAGACTCTTGTTGCTGAGGAAGAGACAAGCTTGAGGTGGGTGTGTTGCTCGGGATCATAGAACCCAGCTGTGCCCAGTTTTAAGCCCAGGTCCTGGTCCATCTGCACGGGCCCCCTTGTATCTGGCAGACTCCAGAGGGCACCAAGGCAACAATTTACCTTAATAGCAGCTATAGATGAGGCTGTGAACAGGAATCCCAAACCTCCTGAGATGAAATTGACATCATGCACCATCAGAAATGAAATCTGGCTGGGTGCGGTGGCTCACGTCTGTAATCCCAACACTTTGGGAGGCCAAGGCAGGCGGATTGCTTGAGGCCAGGAGTTTGAGACCAGCCTGGCTAACATGATGAAAGCCCATCTCTACTAAAAATACAAAACTTAGCCAGGCATGGTGGTGCACACCTGTAATCCCAGTTATTTTCGAGGCTGAGGCAGGAGAATCACTTGAACTCAGGAGGCGGAGGTTGCAGTGAGCTGAGATCATGCTACGGTACTGCAGCCTGGGCGGCAGAGCGATACTGTGTCACACACACACACACACACACACACACACACACACACACACACACACACACACACACGAAATCCATGCGTCTTTAAGACTTGAAAGCAGTATATCTCTATGACTGCCCACAGGCTGGACATAGCTAATCAATCTGGTAGGCTAGAACAGAAATCCTAAGAAAACCTTCCTGCTTAATCCACCCATACACCTAATAGATTAGCATGGCTATACCAAGACATCGAAGTGATCTTCAAATGCTTTGTCATTCAGCTCTGGGGCCCCAGGCTAAGGTGATTAGGAGTTAGTAGTAGCAGCTGGGGCCATTTGCAGAGCGGCTCCCATTGTCAGCTTCAGTGCCCTCAGCCCTTTCTGCAGCTGCAAAGCTGAGCAAGAAGAAACCCTGGTGAGAAGGTGAGAAAGCCCCATGACTCAACCCGAGGGCAGGTCCCACTCTTACCAGCCCTGCAAGTTTGAGCCTGAAAAACATCCTTTAATGCCAGGGTGGAGGATCCTTGGGGTGCCCCACACCCACCTCCTGTGACTTAGGAGAGCCAAGACAGTGGAGGGACGCACCGCAAACAGGAAACATTCCATCAGGGAACAAAGGGAATTTCTAGCACCCCTAGATCTTGTTCTCCCTCCCGCTGGGATGGCTGACGGCTGCCTGTGTTTCCTTGCACCAGGAGGATAAAGCTTTCCCCTGATGAAAGCACTGGCAGCGCCATCTGGAAGGGGCTGATTCCATATCCCTTGCAATGGGGAAATCTAGCCTTGGCCTGAAGATCTAGGCGGCTGGCTCATCTCCACCCCTTTCTTCCTGCCTTTCTGCCCTCTTGCCTAGAATGTGTTCCCACAAAGGGGACAAGCCCCGCCGCTTGCAATTCCAGGACAGCTCTGATTGTTAACATTCTTCTTATTACACTTGCTGGATTTTATTTTCTGATGTTCATTCAGAAAAGGTGATACATATAACCCAGTGTCCAGTTTGGTCAACTATTTTCTCTCTTTCACCTCCTTGTTAGATAGTGTCTAATAATTGTTCCTTAAAGGCATTTTGGGAAACTAGTCACCATTTCAGAATTTTCTAACACTTGCTCAGTACCCAACACCCAATAGGTGTTTGATGCACAGTTATTGAAATTAAATTGTGAAGGATACTAATAAGATTCCTGCATGTGCTGTGCTTTAGGAATATTAAGCCCAGCACAGTGGCTCACACCTATTTGGGAGGGTAAGGGGTGGGGGGCGGCGGAGGCAGGTATCATTTGAAGTCAGGAGTTCTAGACCAGCCTTGGCAACATGGCAAGATCCCATCTGTACCAAAAAAATCTTCTTTTTAATATAGCTGGACATGGTGGTACATGCTTGTATTTCCCACTACTTGGGAGGCTGAGGCTGGAGGACCACGCGAGCCCAGGAGTTCAAGGGTGTAGTGAGCTATGATGTTATCACTACACTACAGCCTAGGTGACAGAGTGAGACCCTGTCTCTAAAAAAAAAAAAAAAAAAAAAAAAAAATCTTCTATGTTCCTGGAGTGTTGGTACCTTGGGCCTTGCTGATACTTCCCATAGGATCTGCCTCCAGTTTTTTTTCCCAAATTCTATTGTAAGCCTTTGTCCCACTGGTATGAGACCTTTAAAGTTTGTGTCACATCAGTCTCCTCCTGCAGTAGTATCCATCCTCATCGTCTTTCATTCTCCGACCCTCATCTTTACCCAAATCATGGTGTGTCTGAGCCATGTCACAATACTGTAAGATTTCTGTGGTATAAACATTTCTACTAGCTCCTAACTCTGCCAGGTACTATACAGCATTTTACAACATTACAGCCCCCCGCTCTGCAAAGAGTTTGTGTACTGCTTATTGATGGGAAAAAAAAAAGGACATAAAATGTTTCTAAACTATTAGTAACTTTGAAGGTGGTTTGCCTATTTAAGGATACATAATTACCTTTAAAATTACTGAAGTCTAGTACTTGGTATCTGAGGCCTCAGATGCTAAAGAAATGAAGAATGTCATTGATACCTATTAAAGAAGCCAGGCCAGGTGCAATGGCCCAGGCCTGTAATCCCAGCACTTTGGGAGGCCAAGGCGGGCAGGAGTTCGAGACTAGCCTGGACAACATGACGAAATCCCGTCTCTACCAAAAATACAAAAATTAGCCGGGCATGTAATTACACACCCGTAATCCCAGGTACTTGGGAGACTGAGGCAGGAGAGTTGCTTGAGCCTAGGAGGCACAGGTTACAGTGAGCTGAAATTACACCACTGCATTCCAGCCTGGGAGACAGAGCGAGACTCTGTCTCAAAAATAAGTAAATAAATAAAAAAGAAGTCAATATCCATACCTACCAATGCCCTGAGCCACGGATTAGCATTTCGAATAAAAAAGTCAGCATAGTTGACTGTAGATTTTGCTTCATTTTTATTTTTTAAACCTAAGATCCATCATCAGATTCTTGGTAGTCCTGCTGATCACACAGCAGATGACTCAATGGCAGGTGATTTCAATATAGTTAAAGTGATTGATTAAGGCTTGAGACCAGGACCCTGAATCCCGCAGTAGATTGAGAGCTGTCCCCTGTGAGACCCTTTAGGCCTGTATTTAAGTGGAGGCCCTTAGAGGTGGTAAACCACCTGAATCAGAGCTATAAGCCTGTGTTGGAAGAAAAGGAATGAAATTCTCACTTCCCCATGCAGCACTGCGTGGTATTCAGATGGGAGGAAGGTCGTGGAACCCGCGTCCTGAATCCATTTGTGCAGGGGCTCAGTGCCTCTCTGTTACTGACCGCTGGACGGGGAGCAGGCAGGGTGCATTGGATTCACTCTGCCCTGTGATAGCCTGGTGATTGCTTCTACATTCATAGCTGCGTCTCTCTGTTGCTTTCGCTCCTAGGTCTTCAGGTAACACATTTCCAGAAGGTTCAGGTACAGTTTGAGAGGACAACTATGAATTCAAACCGTCTGGTTAAGCATGTTCAGGGTTTTTTAAAAAAAGAATCAAAATCCATGTTGAAGGAATTTGAATGCGTTTATTCCTTCCTTCCCATCTCGTATTACTTGGAATTCCAGAAAATATTGGAGGGGAGAAAAAAGGGAATAACAACAAAGCAACAATAACTGGGTGTATCATTGTAGGTGAAGACACAGCCCCTTCATAGCCTGTCTGAAAGTGAGAAAGAGCCTGAGATTTGTTCTAAGTGTTGTTTTGGGGATTTGCCATCAGAGAACAGCTCATTCATTCATTCATTTTATTTTTTGAGACAGAGTCTCGCTCTGTCACCCAGGCTGGAGTGCAGTGGTGTGATCTCGGCTCACTGCAACCTCTTCCTCCCGGGTTCTCTGCGATTCTCCTGCCTCAGCCTCCTGAGCAGCTGGGACTACAGGTGCACACCACCACATTTGGCTAATTTTTGTATTTTTAGTAGAGATGGGGTTTCATGATATTGGCCAGGATGGTCTCGAACTCTTGAGCTCAAGTGAGCTGCCTGCCTCGGCCTCCCAACATGCTGGGATTACAGGCTTGAGCCACCGTGCCTGGCCCAGCCATCAGAGAACAGTTCCGATTTCAATGGGAGTTAGGAGAGTTAGTATTTGTTCTCAGGCTTTTTGAAGAAAATAGCACAAACCCACTTAGGAAATACCCGGTGTGCTACAGGGACGTGTGGCTTGTGGCATTAACCATCCGAACGAAGAAATGGGACTGCAGCATTTCTTTTTGAGACGGAGTCTCGCTCTGTCGCCCAGGCTGGAGTGCAGTGGCGCAATCTCAGCTCACTGCAAGCTCCGCCTCCCGGGTTCACGCCATTCTCCCGCCTCAGCCTCCCGAGTAGCTGGGACTACAGGCGCCCGCCACCACGCCCGGCTAATTTTTTGTATTTTTAGTAGAGACGGGGTTTCACCGTGGTCTCGATCTCCTGACCTCATGATCCGCCCGCCTCGGCCTCCTAAAGTGCTGGGATTACAAGCGTGAGCCACCGCGCCCTGCCGGGACTGCAGCATTTCTTAAATGGGATGATGAGGCTGCTCTTGGCTTCTTGACTAGAAGTCTAGGGCCATAAACTACCCATTCTCTACAAAACTAAGGCATATGTTGTGTTTTCAAATAGGAATTTGGCTGTGTGATTACTGAGATGGCCATTGAGTCATCTGCAGTGTGATCAGCAAGATTGCGAAGAATCTGGTGATGGATCTTGGGTTTAAAAAACAAGCAATGAAACAAAACTTGCAGTCTGTCATTGTACCCTGGCTCTGACACTTTCCGTTCTGGGAGAAAACAGGTTGTGCTAAACATGGGCCTGGCATTGCCTGGGATCCGTCCACATTCAGTCCTCAGCTGTTGACACACTCCCATTCTCTGAATGCTAGCACTTCCTCCCATTGTTAAGGAGTTTATTAATAACTAATGTAACAATGAGAGTGCCAGCTATCTGACATCTCTCCAAACAGAGAGGGGAGCTGATAGGCTCTGTCAGCGTCATGATGGCGGCTGTGTTCAGCTCAAAATTCACTGCCTTGCGCTGATATAAATCACAAGACGTTTTTCGGTTTTGTCTTCCTCCCTTCGCTTTTGTCCTTCCTCCTTCTCCTTCCTATATCTCTGTTCTTGGCCTTTTAAAGTTCTCCATTACCCATGGCCTGTGGCCTCTCCTTTTAGGTCTAACAACAGACAGGATTCCAGGGGCCTTAATTTTGGTCATTGCCTCCGCTCTGCCGCAGGGCGCAGCCAAAGTCGGATTGTGCCAGGGTTTGTTTATGCTGGACCGTGTGCCCAGGGAGAGCTGCGAAATCTCTTTCTGGGGAATGGATGGTTCTGGACGTGTTTGAGCAGGACTGGCCTGAGTCAAAATTGAGAGGGAGACAGAATCGTTATCCCTTTCTGCTCTTATTTTGGGGGAAATAAAAACAAAGTCATCTACACAGCTATATTTATGCCCTCAGGTGTTACTAATAAAGGAATATTTGCCCACTAAAGAGAACCAGGACCGAATGACAATGTAGAACCTAAATGAATGACTTTCCAATGATGATTATTATTTTTTTTTGAGACAGGGTCTCACTCTGTCACCCTCAGTGCAGTGGCGCATTGCTAGCTCACTCCAGCCTCAAACTCCTGGGCTTAAGCGATCCTCCTGCCTCAGCCTCCTGACTGGGTAGGACTGTGATGAAATTTTAAATACTGAAAAAGAGATATCACTGTCACTTCCTACGAGCATTTCTCTGTTCCCATTTAGGGCCAGCCCTCTGTTGCAGTACTCCTTTGCTGGGAGCACAGAACGAGAATGACTGAAATGCACAGTTAACCTGCAAACATTGGTAATGCAATAGCCTAACAAGCTTGGAGCCAGAAGATAGGTCAGCTCCCTCATTTCACAGCCTAAGAAATGGAAACTGTAGGATTTACAAACCATAGTTTCAACTGGGTATTTTACTGGATGCTGCTATTTTTTTTAAATGAATGTTCAGTTGTTTTTTTTTCCCTCTCTCCTCTCTCTCTCTTAAATTCTATTTGCACTCTTCACCAAGTGCCAGTGAGCCATGGAATCTAGCCAGAAAGGAAAGCTCTTCCAGAGACTCCCAGCCACCATCAAAAGGTGCTTGCTTTTCAAAGAGCTTCAATTTCAGTGCTCTCTGAAATGAACTTTTATTTCTAAAATTTCTAAGCCTGATGAAAAGTTCTCCAAGCATGCATTTTTTCATGTTAAAAATCACATTTAATTCTCTATAACGGTCCCCAGAGATGACACGTTTATCCTGCAGTCTGCGATGTGGCATTATTTCCCATGGTCTCCTGGGATGGCTTTTATGTAAGGAATTCATCACTGAGGATTTGTCAAGGAAATAAATATCTTTTTATCATAAAGAAGAATTCTAACCTCTTCCTCGTATTTATTCCTGGGGTATCTGCCAAAACTTTTCCTTACAGCTTTTACTAATCTGCTGGGAATATGCCGCCTTCATTTTTTTTTTTTTTCTCTAAGGTCTAAAGAGACGGATTGTCATTTCCCTTCTTTAGTTCTGGAACAACAGATTCCTTTCTTCTTTGGAGCACCGTTTGCTTCGAAGTTTCCCCTCCTTCCAGAGACGAAAGCACCCCTTCTCTGTCTTCTGAAATCAGTGGCTGGTCATCAATATCCCCTCTGTGTCAAAAAACATGAGCCACGCGTGGCTCCTGACAACGTCCTCCGGGCGGAATGTGCGCTCATATCCGGTGATGAGTCGCCCAGGGTCTTCTGAACAATTGGAGCATTTCTGGCTCGCGGCTGAATGAGGCCGTCCTTCCGTGTGTCTGCCGGCCGGGAGGAGAGCTGCTGTTTGTGCTGCTGGCGTTCCCTCCACATCCGTTCCTCCACACCCAGCTGTCCCCGGCTGGAGTCTGGAGTTCCCCGGCTGGAAGCTGGGAAACCCACAGTGACACAGGCAGTGTCTCCAGGGTCTCAAACAATGTCCATAGCATCGGGAAGCTCACTCCAAAGATTTCCAAATGCCCCCGAACATGACTTTCTGACTTGGCACGAGTGACTCCATCTCTGTCTCTGCTTGGATGGGAATTGTCTTTTTAGGGTCAGCCCTTTTTGTCTTCCTCGTTGGTCAGATTATTAGTGAACTAGTTCATTGAAAATCCTTTGGATTAGGATTGAAATGTGATCATAAGGTCGCCAAAAACAACAGATTCTATCTTTAGTATCATTCAAGTAGATCATTTCCTCCCGATAACTGGGAGGAAAGATTTTTTGCTGGAGAACTGACCTGATGACACGGTTTTCCTGACAATAATTCAGAGGCAGGCTTAACCTTCTCAGAGAGGCAATAAAAAAAAGTCACCCAGCTGGGTGCAGTGGCTCACGCCTGTAATCCCAGCACTTTGGGAGTCAAGGCGGGCAGATCACTTGAGGTCAGCAGTTGGAGACCAGCCTGGCTAACATGGTGAAACCCCGACTCTACTAAAAACAGAAAAATTAGTCGGGCCTGGTGGCGCGCTATAATCCCAGCTACTCGGGAGGCTGAGGCAGGAGAATCACTTGAACCCAGGAGGCAGAGGTTGCAGTGAACTGAGATCACACCACTGCACTCCAGCCTGGGCGACAGAGTAAGACTCCGTCTCAAAAAGAAAAAAAAAAACCAGATGTGACCAGCTACAATTCAGGTTAATTACCCAGTTAGCTCCCGACTGTGGGTTCCACCTTCCACCTTCTACGGCAACTACTACGTGTCTCATTCTTTTTTTGTCTATTTAGAGACAGGATCTCACTCTGTCACCCAGGCTGCAGCGCAGTGGTGTGATCATAGCTCAGTGTACTCTCAAACTCCCGGATTCAAGGGATCTTCCTGCCTCAGCCTTTTGGGCAGCTGGGACTACAGGCATTCGCCACCACACCCAGCCAATTTTTTTATTTTTTATTTTTTTACAGATGGGGTCTCGCTGTATTGCCCAGGATAGTCTCAAACTCCTGGCGTTAAGCAATCCTCCCGCCAGGGCCTCCCAAAGTGCTGGCATTAGAGGTGCAAGCCACCATGCCCGGCCTATTCTTGTGGCCTGCTTTCTTCTGCCTCCCAGCGGGCAGGTCTGAGCACTGGACGCATGTCTGCTGTTCATGTCTCTCCCACACCACCGTGCACATGGAAGGGACTCCAGAGGCTTCTATTAGTCGGGTATGGTGGCATGCTGTAATCCCAGCTACTCAGGAGGCTGAGGCAGGAGAATCACTTGAACCCAGGAGGCTGAGGTTGCGGTGAGCTGAGATCATGCCACTGCACTCCAGCCTGGGTGATCCAAAGAGCCCCTGCCCTGCTTCCTTCTCTTAGGTTTTGATGCTTGTACTATCACCAACTCATTATGCTTGGACAACCCTTTCCAGGTAGCACTTAGCTACTGTTTTCTCAATCAATAACCTTTGAAATCTCACCCTTCTACCTAGAATAAAGAGGTTCCATCCATCTTCTACTTCATTAATCCCAGAGACAGCTCAGATTAAACTCTGTTTAGCATTTGAGTTTACAAATATTTGCTTCGGTCTGTTGATAAGATGAAGCAGTAAATCCTTTAGGCACTGGTTAATGATGAGACACACCCTTCCAGCCCAGGAGAGGCTGTAGCAGTAACTGAAATGAGAGCAGCGTTGGCAGAAGGCTGGAAGTTAGGAAGGTAGAGAAAAAGGGGAGGGAAGATTGTGCTGTGTATGATTCCTGTTGTAAAAATTGCAAAAATGACTGCCAGCGGCAAGAGGGAACTATCCGAGTAAGTTATTTATTGAGTAATAGTGAATTCAGTTTGAAGAATCTTAGAGATGGCTCAGTTGGTCATTTTATAGACGGCGCCATGAGGTTAGTAACTCAAGGCCTTACACCATTTAATGGCAGATATGTGATGAAAATCCACTGTCTTTCCCACCAGTCACCACCCTCTCCATGATAGCAGATTTAGATAATTTAATTTTTTTTTTTTTAATAGAGAAGGGGTCTCACTATGGCCAGGCTGGTCTTGAACTCCTAGCCTCAAGCAGTCCTCCCACCTCAGCCTCCCAAAGTGCTGGGATTACAGGTATGAGCCACTGCGCCCAGTCTATATCCTCTTTTTTAATTTTTTTTTTTTAATGGAGTCTCACTCTGCCACCCAGGCTGGAGTGCAGTGGCACCGTCTCAGCTCACCGCGACCTCTGCCTCCCAGGTTCAAGCGATTTTCCTGTCTCAGCCCCCCAAGTAGTGGGGATTACAGGCGCGTGCCACAATGCCTGGCTAATTTTTGTATTTTTAGTAGAGACAGGGTTTCGCCATGTTGGCCAGGCTGCTCTTAAACTCTGACCTCGTGATCCGCCCGCCTCGGCCTCCCAAAGTGCTGAGATTACAGGCGTGAGCCACCGCACCCGGCCCTTTTTTTAATTTCCAAGGGGCTAAACACAACCTCAAAGAGGTTTGCATTTGCACAAGCATATACATGTTCAAATAACTGGAAATGGATAAATCAGCATAAGCCTAGGTGCTGATTTGAAATTAGAACTTTCAGTTTGGTTTTGTTTTTGTAGAGATGGAGTCTCACCATGTTGCCCAGGCTGGTCTCATACTCCTGGCTTCAAGGGATGCTCCCTCCTTGGCCTCCCAAAATGCTGGGATTACAGGTGTGAACCACCGTGCCCAGCTTTTAGTTTTCGACAGTCCCATTTCCTTGAGCCCTAAGGCTCTGCCCTGCCTCAGTTTCTTCCTGGAGTCATTCTGTCACTTGAGGGCATCAAGGCAGGCTGCGAGAGTGAACCTCCACCTCCTGATTTCTCCCTGTCTTGTAGCTTCTTTCCTTCTTCTCCTTTAAAACCAACCTGCTGGGTCAGGGGATGCCCAGTGGGCATTTGTGGAGGAGGTGGGAAAGCAGATCAATATCAGAGGGCATTTTGGGCTCCCTCTCCTGACGCCCTTTGAGCTGTTTCTGTGGAATGTTCCTGGTGTGTCCATGTCACTGGGCACTCGGCCACCTCTTGCCTTGGTGGCCACGTTTGCTTAGTTGCAGGTAGCAGCCCACAGGCTCAGATCACACAAGCTCTGAGGTAGAGTAGCCATGAGAGCTCCGAGCCCTTGCCCCAGAACAGTGGATTTCCTTTAAAGACAAAAAAGGCAGTGGGAACCTCTTTTCGTTACAATACGGCAACCTGAATACACGCAGAAGGTTCCCAGGGAGCTGCTCTGTTTTGAGGAATGTGGAGTGGAATAGGATAAGAATAGCCACGGAATCTCCTTGACCCCACCTCCATCCATAGCTGCCCCAAAGACATAACTGCAAATCCGGGGACTCAGGAAACATCGTTTGTGAACACTGTGTATTTTTTTTTTTTTTTTTTTTTTGAGGCAGTCTCTCTCGCTCTGTCGCCCAGGCTGTGGTGCAGTGGACTAATCTCGGCTCACTGCAACCTCCACCTCCCGGGTTCAAGCAATTCCCTGCTTCAGCCTCCCAGCTGGCTGGGATTACAGGTGCCCACCACCATGCCCAACTAATTTTTTTTTTTGTATTTTTAGTAGAGATGGGGTTTCACCATCTTGATCAAACTGGTCTCGATCTCCTGACCTCGTGATCTACCTACCTCAGCCTTCCAAAGTGCTGGGATTACAAGCGTGAGCCACTGTGCCCGGCCATAACACGGCGTATTTTTAAAAAGTGGATCTCATAGAAGTATAAAGTAGAACAGAAGTTTCTAGAGGCTGGGAAGGGTAGAGAGAGTAGGAGATGGGGGAGATTGGTTGTAGGACAGAAATTACAGTGAGGTAGGAAGAATGTGTTCGAGTGTCCTATAGCACCGTAGGATGTTAATAGTTAACAGTAGGGTATTGTATAGCTTCAAATAGCTAGAGGGAGGATATTGAGTATTTCCAACCCAAAGAAATGATCAATGTTTGGATGATGGATATGCTAATTATCCTGATCTGATTACCATATATTATATGTACCAAAACATCACTGTGCACCCCATATTATGTGTCAATTAAAAAAAATTTTTTAAAGAAAACACTGCCCAGTTCTGTATTGCTCCTTTCTAAAGGTGAGCTTTGGACCTCAAGTGTCACACTGAATTGAGTACGAAGCTCTTTTCTTTGACCGATACTTCATTGAGCAACAGTGAAGAGGCAGTTGCAATGATTTCTCTTTCTAACTCTACTAGGATGTGTGTGTGTGTGTGTGTGTGCATGTGCACACACACTCATGTTCAACCTGCCCTAGTTTGAGGGTTGACCTATTTCAGGCCCAGTGCAAAGTGCTGGAGATGTGTTTTCTCATTCAGCCTTTATGAATTAAGGAGGGCAGGTAACTTACCCAAGGCCACACATCTAGTGAGTGGTTCTGATTTTATCAAAGCCGTATCTGTTTTACCCTCTATCCACCATCCAGTTACCACTACAGTGGAAATCTGCATGTCCAGGGCAGGCTGGCTCAGTGACTTTGCAGGGATTTAACTTGGTACCCAGACACCATCTTCACCCTGAAGTAACTCCCAGGCTAATGGCATGAAACAGAGCCAACCAGCATTAGCAGAGCCAACCAGCATTAGCAGATACAGAGAGGGGCTCTCTAGCCATCTAGTTTGCCAAGACTTTCTTGCCTGTTTTCTGTGGGCTTGGTATCTAGGCTAATTACTGTAAATGACAATAATTTGGGTAGCATTAATGAGCCCTGGAACTCAGGGCCAAATCTTAACTAATCCCATAACTAGCAATATGATCATCCAAAAAGTGTGCTTTACCTCCCTTGAGTTTCATATTGTGATTTGTGCCATTCCTGAACACAGTTAATTCTTAGATTGGACTTAATAAATCATTATTTCCTATTGAGAGGTTAGGAAGGGGTGAAAGGGAAAACAATGAATTTTTCACTTGAGCTAGAAATCCTTTAATTTTCTTGGACCCAAGTTTCTCTAGGCCTGTTTTTTAAATCTAAAATCTGACTTCCTTCCTGTATTGTTTTACATTCTTACTAATTCTTTCAATGATGAAACAGGGAGTACTTCAGTAAATGTTCCTGAGTCTTCAAATGTGATTGGTGACTATTACTAAGAGAACTAGATTAAGAGTCACAATGATTTAGCCATTTAACCTTGGAGGGACATAAACTGGAGATAATTTAGAACTGGTAAGCACAGGGTGATTGCCTTATGGAGGGAGCAAACCTGAACCATTTCAAAGACGGGAACCTGCAATAATGTCCAGCGATGTGCTGTGTGAATATGACACTATATGGATTTAGTATATGAGAACCATGAGGTCACAGATGAAGCTTTCTTGTGTCCAGTTGCATTTGGAGACCTGCAACTGAAGTATGTCAAATTCCAGGAAACAGCTACAAACATAATTCAAAGCTTGGAAGGTAGGTTCCATAATGGAACAATTTACAGGTATTAGATTTTTGTTACGAAGAGAAGATAACAAGTTAATTATAGCATCCAAGTATATGACTGTGAACATTTAGTTGGTTGTTCATTCAAGCTAATATTTGTTAGCTGCTTTGGAGGCATAAAGATAGTATGTTTCTGTGGTGACAGATACATTCTCTTTTTCAAGCTCCAACTGAGTAGGTGAGGGAAAGAAGAAAACTCATGTCAGAGTTAAAATGTTCTTAGACATTGAGAGTTCTTGATGATTAGTGTTGTAAGAGGCTGTATGTATGGTAATTGATGGAATAGAGGGTTTCTGCTCAGAGATGTTAAATAAAAGAGAAGAATAGTATATTTATGGGGACAATTTAAGTGAAGCAGAGCTGTTTGATGCCACGGGACAGAAGTTCTTTCTAGCCTTATGATGCTGCAATGCCTTTTCTACCATTGGAAGCAACAGAACTGTGGATTCTGGGAATTCTGATTGGATTATTCTCTTGTCCGTTTACTAAAATTGTCCAAAAAATCCATTGTTTCCTATGGAAATACAATTTTTTCTCCTTCCTACCAAAAGTCCTGCCAAGGTTTTACTGGGATTGCATTGATTCATGGAGAATGGACATCTTTACAACGTCAAGCTTCTAATCCTTGACCACAGTGTATCTCTCTCTCTCTTTAGGTCTTTAATTTTTCTCAGCAGAGTGGGACAGTTTTCACGGTAGAGATCTTGCTCTTCTTTAATTAGATTAATCTCCCTAGGTATTTGAAGTTCTTTAATGCAGTTGTCAATGGCATGGTGTGAGCCCCTTGAATGCACACCCACTAACACCTGTCCATTTCTAACACTTCTGCTCACGATGGGCTTGCAAAGAAAAGTTATAATCAGCTTTTCCCTTTGTAGAGAGTCAGTGTTCCTTTTCTAACCCATCAAGGTAGAAAAAGTACAATAGCTTCACTGCAGGAAACTTATTTCAGAATCCAAACACTGGCAGCCCAGAAATTACTCCTTTGGTCTAACCTAAATTCCTCCAGATGGCATTTCAGCTTATTTTCCTTTTGTTTCGTTTGAAGTTTGCCTCTCACAAAGGTTTCCTATCTAGCACTCTGCTATTTGAATCATCATGTTTTACCCAGGAAAAGCATGTTAAAATATGTATAACTTTTATTAGGAGGGAATTTGCTCATGATATAAAACATGAAGTTAAAAAATACAATAACATTCTAATTTTATTTTTTAAATATATGTGCTTAGGAAAAAAGACCAAAAGAAAATGCATAGCAATGGTTATTTCTGGGTGATTAGTTAATGGACTATTTTTTATACCTGTCTACATTTTCAGGGTTTTTATGATAAACATGCACTATCTTTGCACTAAGCAAAAATAATAAGTACTTTTAAGTGAACAAAATAACATTTCAAATACATTTTAGGGCCTGGAATGGTGGCTCATGCCTGGAATCCCAGCACTTTGGGAGGCTGAGGCGGGCAAGATCACTTGAGGTCAGGAGTTTGAGACCAGCCTGGCCAACGTGGTGAAACCCCATCTCTACTAAAAGTACAAAATTAGCCAGGTGTGGTGGTGGGTGCCTGTAACCCCAGCTACTCAGGAGGCTGAGGCACAAGAATCACTTGAACCTGGGAGGCAGAGGTTGCAGTGAGCCGAGATCATGCCATTGTACTCCAGGCTGGGCGACAGAGTGAGACTGTCTCAAAAAAACAAAGATAAATAACTCAATACGTATTAAAATTGCTGGCGTGAGCTTTTCTTTCCCCCTTTCTTGTGTAAAGTCTATTAGAATTTGCTAGTAAAATTAAAACAGGTAGGTGACATTTCTTAAGATAATTGAGAAAGATAAACTTCTTTTTCAGGAGGGTCCATCTTCCTGCCATTTCTTCTGACTAGCTATAAATTCCAAGCAGTGCTGGAATGTGCTTCTCACAGTTAGAGCACTGAGCACCTGTTTTATTTCACACTCCCTTGATTCCTGGGGTAAATCCCATCTCCACAGCGTGGGCTCCAGTTAAATTCATTAGTGGTCCAGATGTGTGTCCCCTGTCAGCTGGCCAAGTAACCCCACTGTTTATTGACAGGTTCTCAGGAATCAGATAGCTCGCAGTCGGCCAAGAAGGACATGCTGGCTGCCTTGAAGTCCAGGCAGGAAGCTCTGGAGGAAACCCTGCGTCAGAGGCTGGAGGAACTAAAGAAGCTGTGTCTCCGAGAAGCTGTAAGCCTTTCCTAGCTCATCCCGTTGAAATTGGTGTTGTCTGTGATGTCACTGATCTTTCTGATGTCATTTGATCTTTTTGATGTCATCTGACTGATGTCATTTGCTCGTTTTGACAGAAGGCAAGGGTAGTGATAAAAAGAGAGCCTATCTGGGTGGCGAGCGCTCTCCTGAAACACAAATGTTGGAAACATCCAAATCTCTCTAATGTGCTTTGTCAGAGAAAGAATTAGAGCAGAACCACATTAGCACAAATCCACTGCAAATCTTAGGAAAGCAATTGGCCTGGCTGGGGAATGCACTATGTGATACTGTTAATATTAGCGAATTTTTATAAAGAATATGCTTAAAGGATTGGAAAAAATACGGGTTTTGGTGTGTGCCTTTAATTATTTGGAAAGCCTTGTTTTGTTTTCAATAAAAGAAAAAGTCCCTAAACCCATCAAAGAATTGGTTGATGAAGCACTATGATGACCAGTTAAAGTTGGTGCTGGCAAAATCCCAAAGAGGATGCCACAGGAGTCCAAGTGACAAGTCCGAATGATGATCCCTTGTACTTGCATGGTGGTTCATAAAGCATCTCTTCACGTGATAGTGCCTCATTGATTATAGTGGCTGTCCACCATCTTCCCAAGATTTTGTGCCTGACTTTATTGTTGTGGTGGCTTTTGTTCTTTCTTAAGGGTATTTCAGACTTGTCTTTGGACATCCTATTGAGAAACACTGGTGGTCAACAAGGGAACCACGATCTCACTTGATATATAATCACCTTTAGACCCTGTGATCTGGTGTTTAACTTTTTCATTTTAAAAAATGAAATCTTAGCCTAATGACATTTTTAAATTTTATGCAGGCTGGGCGCAGTTGCTCATGCCTATAATACTAGCACTTTGGGAGGCTGAGACAGGAGGATCACTGGAGACCAGGAGTTTAGAGAGTGGCCTGAGCAACATAGTGAGACCCTGTCTCTACAAAAAAAATAGCCAGAGGTGGTAGTGTGTGTCTGTAGTCCCAGCTACTCAGGAGAGTGAGGCAGGAGGATCGCTTGAGCCTGGAAGGTTGAGGCTGCAGTGAGCAATGATCACGCCATTGCACTCCAGCTTGGGTGACAGAGCAAGACCCTGTCTCCAAAAAAAAAAAAAAAAAAAAAAAAGAGTAAAGCAGTGCTTTCTTGACCCTATATGTGTGCTAGTCTCACAGAAGTTGCTGCAAGCTGCTGTCTTTATTTATTTAAATATCCATTTCCACCTTCTTCTGTTTATTTCATGACTGTTAGAAGTGTTTGAAGGCTTCTTGTTTTAATGCAGTACACATGACTGTGTGTGTGTGTGTGTGTGTGTGTGTGTGTGTGTGTGTGTGCATGCGCGCGCCTGCACATGTGTGCATTGTGCACATGGGCACAATGGGGTGGGAGCTCTTCAGGGCGGGAGCAACTGTGCACCACCTAACCTTACAAAGAGCTTTGCCGATAAACAGTTGAGAATGGGAAGTCAAAGAGATGTTATACCCCTCCCCCAAATACTAAGGCCTTGCAGCGGGAAGAATGAAACAAGGGGCCGTTGAGTGAGATCACATTACATTTCAACTTGGCTTAATTATGGTCTGGATTGATTTAAACTGGAGCCAGCTCAAAGCAGAACCACATTAGCACAAATCCATTGCAAATCTTAGGAAAGCAATTGGCCTGGCTGGGGAATGTGCTATGTGATACTGTTAATATTAGCAACATTTTTATAAAGAATATGCTTGAAGGATTGGAAAAAATATGAGTTTGGGTGTCTGCCTTTAATAATTTGGAAAGCCTTGTTTTGTTTTTAATAAAAAGTCCCTAAACCCGGCAGGGAATCCACGTTTGAAAAATGTAAGGAACATGTCAGGGCAAGATGAGCATGCGTTAGAAAAAAATCTCACCATCGTTCTTAAAAACAAAAGCAAAAGAAGGAAAACAAAGCTGCCACTTCTTATAATGTTAACACCAGAAAATGTAACTTGAGTGGAAGAAATAACCCAACAAGAAATCAGTTGCAGGTAGATTTCTCCTGTGATCATTCCCTATAGTTAGTCCCACCATAGCCTCTTGATGCATGTGTAGTCAAGGGCTGGGGGGAGGTCTTGCTAAATCTGTGCGGTTCCTGTATCTCTCCTCTCAGCTCAGAGTATCAAGAAGCGCTGCTTGACCCCTGGGGAGGGGGGCAACTAGAATGAGGGAGGGGGAGAGCATTTGGCAGGATATAGGGAGGCACCAAGCCGAGGCCCCACTGCAGAGTGTTAAATTACATCTTCACCATGCAGCCCCAGTTACACACGAAATCAGATTAAATATCTGGAGAATCAAGACTTCGACTCAAATACCTTCAAGTGGATGGTGGAAAAAATCAGTAGCCTCATTTTTTAAACTACATTTTAAAACCACAAACAGTTTAGAGTTACAAATCCATGGCAATTTTAACAACTTTTCCCTCCTTTTTGGAATTTTCTAAGTAAAAAAAAAAAATCAAGTCCTGACAGTATAAAACCCTCAATAGTTGTGTTATTTATAGATAGACTTTTAGGGAAGCAGATTAAAAAAAAGTTGCGGAATAAACACTTGACTACTTTGGAGACATTTGAACCACATTTTTCTTTTTAAAGAAAAAACCAGGGAAGAAAATAGCAGAGAGTTTGATACTCAGATAGTTGGCCATTGTGCTCTGTAATGCTTACATTGAGGAATACAAAGTCCACGGGGTCATTTCCCAACAATCTGAACACAGCGAGGCAGAAGCGGGCGAGTGACGGAGTATGTGTGCTTATGCTCATGTCACGTGCACACACGTACACATGTACACACGCACACACATGCACACACCATGCCTGCACATGCATACATGAGCACACATGTGCACACAGCAGTTGGAGAAGAAGGGCCAGCATCACTCTCTCATGATTTGGATTTTCCCACCTGCTGGGCACTCAGCCCTGGGCTGCCCTGCGCAAAAGCTTTCTGTGTGGATGATGGATATTCCTGAGAAGAGCCTTCTGAACTTCCTTGTCAGAGCAGCACCTTGAGTCTTTGTGCAGCATCTGCATTGATTTGGGCTAGAAAGCCAGAGCTGGGTTTGGCCTGGAAGTGCCCACTTTGCCGTTAGAGACAGACACACAGTTGGTCCCCCAGTTTTTTCTGGCCTCTGGAAGTGACTTCTTGCATTTGATGCCTCCACAGTGCGGGGCAGCCACTGACTCTGATTTGATCATTGTGCAGCCCTGATACAACTCACAGAGAGCCTTATTCTAATCTTGAATCACCCCCAGATCCTTAGCCTTTAACCAGGATCACTGTCACTATGGAAGTCTGTCATCTAAATTCACTGTCCTTGTACACACAAAAATTAGATTTCCAGGGCCCAAAATACACAAAACAGGTGTTTTTTTAGTAGCTTTGTCAATAACATGGATTATATATTCAGTTTCTACTAAACTTTTTTTTTCCTTAATAAACAGAGTCTCTGTCGCCTACGCTGGAGTGTGGTGGCATGATCTTGGCTCACTGCAACCTCCACCTCCCGGGCTCAGGCGATTCTCCTGCCTCAGCTTCCCAAGTAGCTGGAATTGCAGGCGCTTACCACCACACCCAGCTAATTTGTGTATTTTTAGCAGAGACGGCATTTCACCATGTTGGCCAGGCTGGTCTCAGACTCCTGACCTCAAGAGATCCACCTGCCTCGGCCTCCCAAAGTGCTGGGATTACAGACATGAGCCACCGTGCCCAGCCATTCTACTAAAACTTTTAAATTAAACAGTTTAATGTCTTTTAAGCACAGCCTATTCCTGTAGCATCTGGCCAGAGTAGATTGCTACCCTTACTCGGTTTCTAAATTATTGATATATGCACTTTTCTGGGATTTGCCATATAGATATCACTCCTCTTGTGAAAATTCATTTGAAGGAAACTTTAAACTTAGATATTTGAGCAGGAATATTTGATGCAGTGTCAAGAGCATGGGATTTGGAGTAAGAGAGACCCGAGAACTCACGTTGACGCTGCTCCTCACTGGCTGGGTGACCCTGCCTGGCACAGAGGAGGCAGGCAGGAAATATTTGTTCATTAACGAATGAATGAAATTCAAGTTTTATAATGAAAGCCAAAATGGCAATTATGTTTACTTCACAGAAATTTACTTTGGAAAAAACTCTGGAAGTGCAACTATTCTACGTAAGAGACATTGTTAGAGAAATGAAATTTCATTTCTTGAACTCTTATTTAGGCGTAGTGCTTACTGTGAATATTTCTAGCATAGGCATTGACCTGTATCAAAGTGCATGCATGCATCTGTATGCATGTATGTGCGTGTGTGTGTGTGTGTGTGTGTGTGTGTGTGTGTGTGTGTGTGTGTGTGTGTGTGTGTGTGTGTGTGTGTGTGTGTGTGTGTGTGTGTGTGTTCTAGGAAGCAGACACGCCCCACCCTGATTTATGCTCACTCCGAATGCCATTTCGCATATGCAGGAGCTCACGGGCAAGCTGCCGGTAGAATATCCCCTGGATCCAGGAGAGGAACCACCCATTGTTCGGAGAAGAATAGGAACAGCCTTCAAACTGGATGAACAGAAAATCCTGCCCAAAGGAGAGGTGGGTCCTTCCTTTCTGTTGCTGGATTCTCTCATGTTATCCTTGTTTTTCCCACTGGTCAGGCCTTCCAGGTTTTCTGTACCAATTTCTTCATTTCTGCCTAATGCCAGTATTTTCGCTCATACCTCTTCTTGAGTGAGCTGGCCGGTCAGTATGTGGTTCCCCTCGGTAGGAGTAGTTTGCTTGTATTTGCAGGCATTTGGGTGTCTGTCGAAGTTGCTTGTCTGACACTGTGGGCCTAGCGCCAGCAGCCACGTTGAGCTTGGGGAGAACATTCCGGTAGCATTCATGTGTATTTGGCTTTGTAACGGCCTCTCAGCCCTCAGTGACTCAGAGCCAAGCTTGTTGTCTGATCTATGGAAGAAAAGCTGCCGAGAACTTAGGCCATGGCATCAGGTGCAAGGGCACATTGCTGGGGAGAGACCAGTAGGGTCTACTGCCCCGTGGTCACAGCCTCACCTGGCTACTCACATCCCTCCGAGAATGTGTGCAGGATGCTTGGGCGGCCCTGGCCTTGTTTGTCTGTGTTTGGAGAAGCTACGTCCGTCCTTTGGACTGAACACGGGTGAAGTTGGGGCTGGAGACTTCAGATTTAGGGAGAAAACAAACAAACAAACAAAAGACTTGGATCTCTGGCTGGTTAATGAGAATCCAGCCTCAGGCCAAGAGAAAGTAAAGGCCAGGTATACCCTCAGGCCCAGGGCTCCTGCCCAGGAAATGCTTTGCCAAATTTCTTCTGAACGAAGTTACTAATTAACATGCTCTTGAACAGAGGCCTTAAAAGGTCAGGACTTAGAGCCAGGGGAAAAAGGAATGCTGTACATTTTTAGTCTTTTAAGAAAGTGACTGGGAGAAACGGACACCTGGGGTAGGTAGGATTAGGGTGAGGGTGAATTCAGAGAGGGACTCACGTGCTTGTGGCCCATCTAAGTGTTAGAGGAATCTCCTGAGATCTGCAGTGGCAGGTCCTGGGACACTGGTAGACACACCAGTGTGCTTCAATTAAAACTAAAGCTCATGTGGCCGGGCGTGGTGGCTCACGCCTTTTGCTGCAAAATCCCAGCACTTTGGTAGGCCAGAGTGGGCGGATCACTTGAGGTCAGGAGTTCGAGATTAGCCTGGCCAAAATGGTGAAACCCCATCTCTACCAAAAAAATACAAACATTAGCCAGGCATGGTGGTGTGTGCCTGTAATCCCAGCTACTCAGGAGGCTGAGGTGAGAATCGCTTGAACCCGGGAGTCAGAGGTTGCGGCGAGCCAAGGTTGCGCCACTGTACTCCAGCCTGGGTGACAGACTGAGACCCTGTCTCAAAACAAAAAAAACAAACAAACAAAAAACTAAAGCTCAGTTAGGCAGTTCCTGGTCTGTAAAATGGAGCTCATAGCCCTTACTTCTTGGGGTGTCCCTGGGATTGAAGGAGCCAGTGTGTGTAAAACACGCCACTCAGTACTTGGCACTTGTGATGCTCAGCAAACAGTTGCTCATAGGGGAGGTGAAATCTCAAAGGAAGGGTGCCACACCGTGGGCAGGAACGGCAGGGGATGGAGGATGGGACTGAGGTCAGGTACTTCCAAATCCTGCTGGTCATCAGAGCCACCCTAGGGAGGAACTTCAGCTCCCCCTGTTGCTGGGCAGATACCTGGCCCTTAAGCTTTAAAAAGGGACCCCGCTTTTAAGGAGTTCCCCCAACACCCTCCTTGGTCTTCCCAGAGTCCCACCACACCTTTAACACTTCTCAGTACCGCGGGACTTTAGCTCCCTGAGAATGCCCTGGCCATGTGCTTCCTTACCTGTCCCCACACGTGATGTTTCCTAAGTTTGTAAAAGGAACCAGCACAAGAGCAGCTGGCATTCTGCAGGGTTCCTCTGAGAAGCATAAGATGGTCACCTGGTCTCTACTGTGCCTCCTGGAAACGCACTTTGCTTCCCTATTCATATAACAGGCAGACATTTGCATGGACAGGGCATTCAGCCTTGGACTTGTCTTAGTTTAAATAGTGAGAATTTGTCCTGGGCTCCCCGCAAAACTCTGAATCAGTGTCTGGCGCCAGGGCCATTGTAACAGCTCAGGAACAGCTGCCCCGGGGAGCCCAAACTCACAGAACAGTCTTTGTCCCTTGGTGACTTGCCTATTTCAAGACCCCAGGCGGGAGTCCATGTTGATATTCTTCTCCCTCTGAGAGAACAGTGCAGCCAGCCTTGGCAGGATTCAGAAGGATTTATTATCTCCGAAATAGTTCTCTTTAACCTTCACCTTTTCCTCTCACTTCTTGTTCCCGCTCCCTTTAGGCTTAAAGTGCTCAAAAGTCAATGAGATCAGGCAAAGAACTTCTCCTTGATGGCATCCTCCAGCTTGGTGCATTGTGCCCAGAGGCAAGGATATTTTACTGAGCCACTATAACAGGGAGATCTGTTGATTCTACCAAACAACTGATCTCCTCCTATTTCTCCTCCTATTTGGGTAGATCAGTTCCCATCAAATTTCAGCGTGTCCGTGAATTTCCTAGGGCAAGATGTGTGCTCTCTCTCCCTGGCCTTGAGAAGCTGCCGATGCATTTGTCCTGGGTTTACTAGCTGTGGGGTTAGGCAAATATTCTACCTCTCCTTCAGGCTCCCAAGTATGCCCACCTTGCAGGACCCTGTCAGACAGCTCGCTGTTCAAAATCTCAACTGACAAGGTGCTGTTTAGAGCTAGCTCTGATCCGAAGGGGTTTTACTAAGGAAGAAAGGAAATAGAAAAATGAACAATCTGACGCTTTGCGGGGGATTCTGCATTCACCCCCAAACCTTCACGCATACATGCACGAGCTGCCTCCCCCCATCCCTCAGCAGCTGGTGTACATACATCTGCAGAGGAGGGGCTTGGTCAGCACAGAGGACAGCAGCAAACATGCTGTCTAGGTGTCATCTGCTAGGTCCACCAGGCATTTTTGACAGCCACATCTTCATTCTTCCCAGTCCCAAAACTCTGAGGAAAATCTCATCCATCTGTACTTCTTGGCTAAAGGAAGGATGGAGGTGGGAGGGAGCTACATAAAAAAGAGGGAAGGACATCAAGTGAGCTGGGGGTGGGAGGGAGACTGCCTCCACCACCACCTACTGTCCATCCGTGCCCCTTGAAGGGCCCAGGTGTAGCCCAGCAGAGTATCCATGAATAGGCAGATGGGAGAGGGACAGCCAGAGTCTGCAAAATGAGCTCCCAAGGCCGGGCATGGTGGCTCACACCTGTAATCCCAGCACTTTGGGAGGCCAAGGCAGAAGGATGGCCTGAGGTCAGGAGTTCGAGACCAGCCTGGCCAACATGGTGAAACCCCATCTCTACTAAAACTACAAAAGTTAGCAAGGTGTGGTGGCAGGTGCCTGTAATCTCATCTACTCGGGAGGCTGAGGCAGGAGAATCATTTGAACCTGGGAGGCAGTGGTTACAGTGAACAGAGATTGCACCAGTGCACTCCAGCCTGGGTGACAGAGCAAGATCCATCTCAAAAAAAAAAAAAAAAAAAAAAAAGAGCTCCTGACACAGGGGTGAGTGGGGATACAGGGAAAGACAAGATATGTGAGTCAGAGGCCTGTGAATTAGATGCACGTGAGGGGCACACAGTATGAGAGTCAGAGGCCCGTGCATTAGCTGCATGTGTATGAGCTCCTTGGTAGCAAGTCCACAGAGAAGAATGGCATAAAGAAGCTAAAAATCATGCTGCATCCTATGTCCAAAATGGAAAGGAAGTGGCAACCAAGTGGTCTCTGAATCTCTACAAAAGCTTTAGTTTGTCTTGATGAACCTAGCTGGAGACAGTCGAAACACAGCCAGGCGATCCCTAAACCTGCAGCGTGGGAACTCTGTTCTCAGCAATGGTGACAGCGTTCAGACCAACACTTGTCTCCAGAAAGTAACAGGAGCAAGGGTTATAACAGTGGGTGTGCCTGGGGACTTCAGTGGGTGAAGATTTTAGGAGTGGGGCTACTCTTAAGAGTGTCTCCCAAGGAACTGGGCTTGCCCTGGGGAGGAGACAGGGGAGGGAAGGATGAGGGTCTCCCTGCTCAGCATCCCCAGTAACCCAGACTGGTGCTTTCCCTCCCACAGGAAGCTGAGCTGGAACGCCTGGAACGAGAGTTTGCCATTCAGTCCCAGATTACAGAGGCCGCCCGCCGCCTAGCCAGTGACCCCAACGTCAGCAAAAAACTGAAGAAACAAAGGAAAACCTCGTATCTGAATGCACTGAAGAAACTGCAGGAGATTGAAAATGCAATCAATGAGAACCGCATCAAGTCTGGGAAGAAACCCACCCAGAGGGCTTCGCTGATCATAGACGGTCAGTGCCAACCGGGCTGCCCCCACCCCACTCCCACGCCCGGGCCCCGGGAACCAGACGCCAGGTCCCACGAGTGGTCCCTGCATGACCTGAGCAGCTGCCTAACTGCCCGCTGCCTTCATTCGTCCATCCATAAAATGAAGCGAGTAAGGCCTGATCCCACATGAGAGAAACCGAGTGGACTCAGACACAGATGAAGGGATTGTACGAATCAAACTGTTGGTATCACTATTGGTTTCCTCCCTGGGAGAACCTGCAGCCAGGGGCTAGCATTCTTCTCAGCCCTCACTGTGAACTGAGCTGAGTTGACTGGGCTAGCCCAAGCTCTGACACTGTCAGGGACCTGACCACCCTTACTCAAGTCTGGAAGGACCGGTGGGGCTGGGGTACACAGCAGCAGTGATCCCTGTCTTTGAGCAGCCCCTGCCAACCCGCTGGCCCCTATGCTTCCAGGGGCCTCTTATCCCAAGAGCTGAGGCTGATTGTCTGGAACCCTGAGCTCCAGTCAGGGGTTAGGAATTTGGGTGATAACCTTTGGTAAATTCTAGAAGGAAATCCCCCAAAATCTACCCACAAAGCATCAGGTCTTCTAAACTGTTAGAATCCTTCTTGTCTAAGTCAGTGAGTTCTTGAAAATATATGTCAAGCATTCTTTCCTCCAAGTGTATGTGTGTTTAAAATACCTTTGCTCTAGAAAGACAGAAAGTAGAATAGTGGTTACTATGGGGGGCTTAGGGGACAGGGGAATAAGGAGTTACTGCCTAATAGATACCAAGTTTCAGTCTGGAAACATGAACATATTATTCAAACAGAAGATGGATGGTGGTGATGGTTACACAACAATGTGAATGTGCTTAATGCCAATGAACTGTACACTTAAAAATAGTTAAGCTGGGGCTGGGCACAGTGGCTCACACCTGTAATCCCAGCACTTTGGGAGGCTGAGGTGGGCGGATCACCTGAGGTCAGGAGTTCAAGACCAGCCTGACCAACGTGTTTCTACTAAAAATACAAAAATTAGCCAGGCATGGTGGCGCATGCCTGTAATCCTAGCTATTCAGGAGGCTGAGGCAGGAGAATCGCTTGAACCTGGGAGGTGGAGGTTGCAGTGAGCTGAGATTGCGCCATTGCACTCCAGCCTGGGCAACAAGAGCAAAACTCTGTCTCAAACAAAAAAATAGTTAAGCTGGACATGTTGGCATGCACCTATAGTCCCAGCTACTCAGGAGGCTGAGGGAAAAGGATTACTTGAGCCAGAGGTTTGAGACTGTAGTCCGCTGTGATTATACCTGTGAGTGACCATGCATGCCAGCCTGGGCAATATAGCAAGACTCATCTCTGAAAAAAAAAATGTTAACGTGGTAAATGTGATGTTATATATGTTTCACCACAGTTACAGATAGATAAATATAGATAGATACAGATTTGCAGCCTAAACTCGTGAGCATCCTAGGGTAGCAATGATGTGCTGAAGATTCCAAGATGCCGAAGTCAGAGCTCCTGGTTGCTCATAGTCCGTCATGCAACATAAATAAAGTGAATTTCTAGTTAAAAAGAGAATTTTTAAAAATTCTTTCGCTCTAGGAAATTTGGAATGACCATCTCTCCCTATCTCATCCTGTTGTCCTTGGCCAAGACCACACAACTTTTCCCCTACCTCCTAGTAAAGCTCCCTCAGCCAGCCTGTTTCTGATGCTCCATTTGAGACCCTCTGCCCTCTCCAAGGCACTTAGGGGTTCCCAACAGAAACATGTTTCCTACAGAAACTTCCAAGGACCCACTTGAACTAGAGGAGTAATTAAGGTTCTTGCTAGTTCCTTAGCATATTATTTTAAGAGATAAAACACCAAACTTGGAATCTGAAGACTTGGGACCTTTGCTTGCGTTGCCGGAGAGCAAAACCACCTCGGACAAACCACTCTTTCCTTCCTACCCCTCAGTTTCCCCAGCAGTGCAACAGGGAGGATTATTTTACTGCTCCCTTTTGGGCGTGTTCTCCTGGTTAATTGAATGGCATCTATAAAAATAAGCTTTGGAGAGATGGAGCCTGTATTTAGCACGCTTGTTTTCTTTACCAATGACTTACAAAGTTTATTGAGAAGCCATTTAGTGCCACAGAAGCAAAGCAAAGTGCCTACCCTAGTTTCGCATTTGTAGAATCAAAAGCAGTTCGCATCCTTTGGTTTTGCTGGTACACGCCCTGGGTTTGTGCAGGAACAATGATGTGGTTTAATCAGGCTGGGACAGCCTTTATATTCAATATGAAGCCACTCTGCATTGCAGTATTCTATGAAACCAGGGCACAAACACACAAAGGCTAGGGCACATGGCAGTGTCGAGGTGGGGGAGGCTGAGCCAATGACCCGCCACAGGGACTGTCAAAAGAAACACCCAGCAGCATTTTTATTGTATCTGGTGGGTTCTTTCTGGTTAGGAAGAGAAAGGTATGAGGTGGTGGTAGACACGCTATTTTCACAGATAGGGCTTTGCTGAAGGAATGTGCTGAACTCATAGGCTATTGCTTTTTGTCTTCTCAGATGGAAACATTGCCAGTGAAGACAGCTCCCTCTCAGATGCCCTTGTTCTTGAGGATGGTAGGTTTATGCATTTCCTGCTTACAAACCTGGAGCTCAGAGTAAACAGAGATGAGTTTCTATGTAGTCTGGGGATTGCCTTGTGTAAAGGCAAGAGCCAGGCCAATAGGCAGCTGGGCTCCCTCCAAGCTCTCTCATTTCCCAGTATTCACCTGTTTGGTTGGGAGTGGGTAGGTGCTGCATAAACCCTGTGTAATAGAGCTTTTCATCAGTGAGTGGTGCTTTACTTTTTTAGAAGCCAAAAACTTTTTTTTTTTTTTTTTGAGACAGGGTGTCACACTATTGCCCAGGCTGGAGTGCAGTGGTATGATCTCGGCTCACTACAACCTCTGCCTCCTGGGCTCAAGTGATTCCTCCACCTCAGCCTCCCTAGTAGCTGGGACTACAGCATGCCACCACACCTGGCTAATTTTTGTATTTTTTTTTTTTTTTTGTATAGACTGGGTTTGCCATGTTGCTCCTGGGCTCAAGCGACCCACCCACCTCAGCCTCCCAAAGTGCTGGGAGGATTACAGGCAGGAGCCACCATACCTGGCCCAAAACCACATTTTTAGCTAGACAGAATCTACACACTAGGCATAGCTTCCTTTTGAGTATTCATGGTATCTAGAGGAAAAGGGTAGAAATTTAGATCACAAATCAAAGATTGAAACTCACTAGGAGAGTCTAAGGGTCGTGAGAAGAAATGGAACAAACCCTGTGTTGCTTCCCAAGACAGTAGTGAAAGTAAGAGGGAAGGTATCCCAGTAGATACACACTCAGGCTAGAAAACCGTCTTATTATTTCCCATTGAACTCTTAAAACCTGGCAGTTAGCAGGATATTTTCTTGGGAAATTCTTAAAAAACAGAACTGATCCCTCCCCCAACCCCTATCACCACCAAACGTAGGGGAAGAAAGAATTCCAAACCCAGAACCATGTGAGAATACTCCTGTGGATGTTTAACCATCGCACTGGGAGGCGGGTGCATTAATTATATGGAAATATATTAAGTGGCAGTTAATTTTTTTGCCCTGTAGGGAAACCTCGGGTAGGCAGTGATAAGTGGCTGTTCAGATGGAAAACATGAAAGGTCCACACTAGTCATAGTAATAATGATAATTGCAATAATAATAATGATTGCTCTTGATGTGAGGAAAGTCTGGTGGGTTATTTACCCAGTCACCTTGGCTGTGCTATTAGAAATCAGATTGGAATATATTTGTCTGCTTCTTTACAAGCCGGGGCGGCCATTGGGCTACAAGGAAATGGGGGCTTGGGCATCAGAGACCCCAGCCCTGCGGTTGGCCTCTGAGTACCCCAGTCTCTCCTGGAAAGGGAAGAAAAATTCAGAGAGATTCCTTGGTAATAGAGGGGTGCCTGGAGCAATAGGTAATGTCACGGGGTAATGTTGAGATACCATTCATGATTCCAGCTTCTTCCCCGTGTTCCAGATGCAGACCCCTGGACTTCCTCACAGGTGTGGGCACATCCTTTTGCCACAGTCTCACTGCAGGGTCTCCTGGTGACTCCTCCTTTACTGATTTGAGGGCAAAGGAGGAGTGGGTGCATAGTGGGTGTCCACGGCTGAGGGACTGAGAATTAGACTGTGAAACAAGCCGCTGGAAATGGATTTAGGGGCAAGTGAATGGTAGTTGGTTTTTTGTAAGGTTTGCTTCTGTGCTTTTTTCCCCTCCACCTCCCATCTCTGCCTTCCCCATGAAGCCTGAATCGTTCCCTCCTCTCTCTTCTTAATGCTGACCTGCCCTAGCCTGAAGTCCTCATTCATCCCCCTCTCTAGTCTCTCTCCCTTCCCTTCTAGTTTTAGAACGCTGCCAGGTGAATAGTTCTAAAACAGGATTTTTCACCCTGATGCATCCGTGCTTAAGACGTTGCAAAGTTTTCCTGTGGCTTTTCAAAATCTCAACTCCTCAGCTCGGAATTCCAGGCCCCCATCAGTCGGGCTCTTGGCTCACATGGTGCACACAGAAGGCGGCTGTGCTGACCAGCGCTGCTCTCTCACTCCCCCTGCCCCTCCTCACCAGCCCCTGCCCGGCCAGATGTGCCTGCAGCTGGTACCCTGCCCTCAGGGTCTCCACACTTTGGTTCAAGCCCTTCCTTCCTCCTCCTCTTTGCCTGCCCACTGCTCAAGCCCCTTCAAGACCAGCCTCTCCCACAGCACCTCCTAGACTCACTGAATTTGCTTTTTCTGAATTCCTCTAGTGCACTGATGTGTTAGATCATTCCTTTCCTAGAGGCAGGGAATCATTTATTAATACATAATCTTTCTAGCTCATCTCCTTAAAGAAGTTAAGGCAGTTTCAAAATTAAAATATACAGGAACAGATTAAAAGAGAATAAACACAGCTCTGGGGAAAAAAGCAAAGAGCAGACACCCGATCCACCCAGCAGGTATTTACAATGACATATAGACCCTCATTCATTTTTTCTTCTCCAACCAATGGTTATCAAGCACCTACTATGTGTCGGCTGAGGATCTAGCAGCAGATGAAACAGACAAAACTCTCCTAGAACTCAGACCCTCCCAAAGTGAATCAGATGCTTAGCATCTGTGGAAAGACAACTTAACGCTAGAGCAGTAACTACATTTTGCTGTTTGGTGTGAAGCAGTCATTTGTTGGTGGTATTTAAGGACGTTCAGACTTCGCTCCATTCGTGTCTAATCAAAAGTGACGCGTCTCTTCCCATGCAATCCCGCCTGCAGTGGAGGTTTGGCTTGCCCTGGTTTGGTTTGACTCGTCTTGACTTGTCTTGGCAACTGGGGAAGAGTCTCAGGGTTTCTCATTACAGGGGTGAAGGTGTGGGTTTGGCTGTGTGGCTCCAAGGTGCGGGTGGAGGGGTGTAGGGGTTCTGTCTCAGCCTGTGGGAAGGATGACCGGGGCTCAGTTCCTCTCTTCCTGTCTTTGTGCAGAAGACTCTCAGGTTACCAGCACAATATCCCCCCTACATTCTCCTCATAAGGGACTCCCTCCTCGGCCACCGTCGCACAACAGGCCTCCTCCTCCCCAGTCCCTGGAGGGACTCCGACAGATGCACTATCACCGCAACGACTATGACAAGTCACCCATCAAGCCCAAAATGTGGAGTGAGTCCTCTTTAGATGAACCCTATGAGAAGGTCAAGAAGCGCTCCTCGCACAGCCATTCCAGGTGAGCTGCATGGTGAATGAGGCCAAATGAGGCCTCCCTCTATGCTCTGGAAGAATCAAAGGGCTGTCCCAAGTAGCATCCACGATGACAAAATCCACATCAACCTAGTTCCTCCCCCGGGGTTGCCTTTCACGGGGCTGTGCTCACAGCGCCCTCTGCTGCCAACCCTATTGAGGTACATTTTTGTGACTCAGAGAAATTGGGGCTTTGGCCCACAATCAACGTGATGGCAGATGGTTTGAATGCTGTTAAATTCCAGAGGAATTAATTAGGAAATCTCAGGCAGCACTATTCTGAAATGGCAAGTGAAAGTCCACTCGGAGCAATTGCAGAGTGGTTCAGAACTCTACCCCCTCATCCAGCAGAATTCTCCGGCCAAGCAGCTGTAATCCAAGCTGTGTATTATCAGCTCATTACCGGGCTGACCTTGTAGGGAGGTTTTTTTTTTTTTTTTTTTTTTTGGAAGGCATTTTGGGTCTGCATCTCTGTTTTTCTCATTTCTTTTAATCACTCTACCAAGCTCCAAGGGGGTGCCAGGACAGGTAAATATTTGTTTCTTGGAAAACAAAAACTTTAAGGGCGGGACGGTCACACTGCCTGATACAGAGAAGGCTGACCAGGGTCTTCGTCTCATATTGCCTAGGTGGGGAGCGGGGAGGGCATACGCACTGCTGGGGAAAGGCTGAGAACCACAGTAGAGGTCTGACCAAGCGAGGTGGGAGTCACGGGCGAGCTTTCCCCACACGCTGGGATCAATGCCCTGAACTAGCCGGCCCCCCAGGAAAGGTGCTGTCTGTCTGGCGGTGACCACGTGGCATCCTTGGCTTTGCAGCAGCCACAAGCGCTTCCCCAGCACAGGAAGCTGTGCGGAAGCAGGCGGAGGAAGCAACTCCTTGCAGAACAGTCCCATCCGCGGCCTCCCTCACTGGAACTCCCAGTCCAGCATGCCGTCCACGCCAGACCTGCGGGTCCGGAGTCCCCACTACGTCCATTCCACGAGGTGAGTCTGCCCGGCCTTCTGGCCACCTCCCTGCTCAGACCAGGCCTTCCTTTTTAAAACTGGGCATTGTCAGCCCCAAGCTGGCCCAAATAATGGATGAGCTGCAGTCAGACCTGAACCTGGGAGGATAAAGGAAGCGGAATAAAAAACCAAGCTGGCAGCAGTCAACCCCCGTTAGCCAAGAGACCCATGCAGAGGGCACCTGGAGTCAGCCAAAGAATCCCCGGGCTCCTGGAGCCAGGGAGCACGAAAAGTTTCCTAAGCAAAGCAGAGGCTGCAGAGGCTGGCTGGGTTAGCATGGGAAGAGGTCTTCTATCTTTCTACTGAGGCCTAAATTTATACTGGACTTCCTTTAGTGCCTCAAAATGTAAATTCATAAAGAGCAAAAGAGCCAGGCAAAAATGAGGCTTCAGTGAATCACACCTTCTTTTTCTTTTTTTTGAGATGGAGTCTTGCTCTATCACCCAGGCTGGAGTGCAGTGGCACGATCTCAGCTCACTGCAACCTCTGCCTCCCGGGTTCAAGCGATTCTCCTGCCTCAGCCTCCCAAGTAGCCGGGATTACAGGCACCTACCACCACACCTGGCTAATTTTTGTATTTTTTAGTAGAGACAGGGTTTCACCATGTTGGCCAGGCTGGTCTCGAACTCCTGACCTCAGGTGATCCACCCACCTTGGCCTCCCAAAGTGCTGGGATTAGAGACATGAGCCACTGCTCCTAGCCACACCTTCTTTTTCTAAAAAGAAGCAAACCAGATCACGGAGGGCCACATGATAGGGGCTTTCATCCCCCTTCTGAGTGGCAGTCGGAAGTGGGACTCATCTCTTCCTGTGCTTGGCCAGTGGGGCCGCTGTGAATTTCACGTGCAGTCCCAGCATCAGGCAACATCATCTGCCATGTGATATTGTTTCGCACTTCCCTAAGCCCTGAGTGGACTCAAACGAGCAGAATGAATTATAAAGTAACGGTATGGTGAGTTACTTGCATCATTCATTTTTTAATTATCTCATTTGCCACCAACCTTCTATTTCCCAGTTTCACAGGAAAGGGGAGTCTATTTATATGGATCAGTTAATAGTATTTGGTTAAACTATATGAAGGGCCTCTGTAGGACTGCTTTTATCTGATCTGTAAATAGGGACATTTCATCTGGTTTGTGTTTTGTGTTTTTTTTTTAAAGAGAGACAGGGTCTTGGCCTGTTGCCCAGGCTGGAGTGCAGTGGTTTGACCATAGCTTACTGCATCCTCAAGTGATCCTCCCTCCTCAACCTCCGGACTAGCTGGGACCACCGGTGTACAACACTACACCCAGCTAATTTTCTAATTTATTTGTAAGAGATGAGGTCTTACTGTGTTGCACAGGATGGTCTCAAATTCCCAGGCTCAAGCAATTCTTCAGCCTTCTGAAGCACTGGGATTACAGGCGTGGACCACCGTGCCCAGCCCTATCTGGTTTAACATGATACTAGAGTAAGGATTCTGTGGTTCTCTTTGTGTCTATAGAATTATTTAAAAAAAAAAAAAAAAAAAAAACCGGAAATCGAAACCCTTCTGTGAGTCCTAGCTTCAGTCCCACTTCCCACTGGGAATCAAGGTGGAGACCCCAGGTTCATCTCCCGCAACGGGCAGTTCCATTCGCCTGGAAACCACAGGTGGTTCCCGGATCCCTGGGGCAGCCCTGCTGAGTGAGACTCTGGCTTGCTGGGCTGGGGCCTGAGCCCGCGTGGAGGCACCCAGTGCCCTCCTCAGGACCCCCTCCTCCCCGGAGCACCCCTCCTTGGGCCCACTCCCCACCCCCAGACCAACCCGGGTCGTCTCCCGGCAGGTCGGTGGACATCAGCCCCACCCGACTGCACAGCCTCGCACTGCACTTTAGGCACCGGAGCTCCAGCCTGGAGTCCCAGGGCAAGCTCCTGGGCTCGGAGAACGACACCGGGAGCCCCGACTTCTACACCCCGCGGACTCGTAGCAGCAACGGCTCAGACCCCATGGACGACTGCTCGTCGTGCACCAGCCACTCGAGCTCGGAGCACTACTACCCGGCGCAGATGAACGCCAACTACTCCACGCTGGCCGAGGACTCGCCGTCCAAGGCGCGCCAGCGGCAGAGGCAGCGGCAGCGGGCGGCGGGCGCACTGGGCTCAGCCAGCTCGGGCAGCATGCCCAACCTGGCGGCGCGCGGGGGTGCGGGGGGCGCAGGGGGCGCGGGGGGTGGTGTGTACCTGCACAGCCAGAGCCAGCCCAGCTCGCAGTACCGCATCAAGGAGTACCCGCTGTACATCGAGGGCGGCGCCACGCCCGTGGTAGTGCGCAGCCTGGAGAGCGACCAGGAGGGCCACTACAGCGTCAAGGCTCAGTTCAAGACGTCCAACTCCTACACGGCGGGCGGCCTGTTCAAGGAGAGCTGGCGCGGCGGCGGCGGTGACGAGGGCGACACGGGCCGCCTGACGCCGTCGCGATCGCAGATCCTGCGGACTCCGTCGCTGGGCCGCGAGGGCGCCCACGACAAGGGCGCGGGCCGTGCTGCCGTCTCAGACGAGCTGCGCCAGTGGTACCAGCGTTCCACCGCCTCGCACAAGGAGCACAGCCGCCTGTCGCACACCAGCTCCACCTCCTCGGACAGCGGCTCGCAGTACAGCACCTCCTCCCAGAGCACCTTCGTGGCGCACAGCAGGGTCACCAGGATGCCCCAGATGTGCAAGGCCACGTCAGGTGAGAGGGGGCGGCCGTGTGCACGCGGGAAGACCTGGGGGCGAACTGCTTGCCCGTGTCAAGGGCTGCTGGGGGGAGGTACCCTTGGAACTGGGTGCAGTGAGGAAGGGGAGTCATTAATTCTGGGAACGCTGCTGTCAGATGCGGGAGACTTGAGGTCTTCCAGGCCTTTGTTGACCCCGCCCCGTTCTTACCTAATCTTGCACCATAACCGTGCACCTGACCCTCCAGAGTGCACTGGGCCAGCTCTCCCGTTTCTCCTTGTTAAGGACAGAAATCTAAGAAAGTTAGGTAAAGTAAAAGGAATGTCTCTGGGTTTATCCAACCAAAGGTGAGTCTTTTACCCTAGTGAGGAGAGTATCCCAGTGAAAGCCCACAGCTGTAGCTTGCAAAGGAAGCTGGGTTGGGGAATGGGCTTGGGTCAAGCCTAGAGATTTGGCCAGTGTCTCCCCAGATGGGGACAGACTGGCTAATGCACAGAGTGCCAGAGCTGTGCGTTTAACGGAATTCTTGACTGCTCCTGGCTTTCCCATTTCGATGATGATGTTATGTCATAGCCACAAACTATATTTTTCTTAAGTGTCTTCAATATCCTTATGTCTGAAAATTTCTATAAGTTTACCTTATATTCTTGTACTCAAGAGCACGGGGCGGTATTGAATCAAGTAAAAAAAAAAAAAAATAGAAGAAACCATTCATTCCCTTAAGTTACATTTAATAACAGTGACAATGACCAACATTGAGCAGTTGACTTGTGCTCTGGTCTCAGCACTGGCTTATTAACGTACCCTTACCACTCAGAGAGGGACACTGAGGAGAACAGAAATGGTACACATTATAAGAATAAAATGAGAGTCAGAAGCAAATGGGAGGAACTCTGAGTCAGGAATTTGGTAAACATCAGGGGAAACAGTGACCTGAGATAATGGGGGGGTTCATCTTTGGGGAACTGTAGGAGATTCTTGGTGCCTGGAGACAGCAGGGCAAAGAGGAAGAACCTGGATGCCCTAGTGAGCCAGGCTCCGGCATTCTATCCCCACATCCCCGTGGACGTGTTTATTAGGGTCCATTGGCCAAATGACAAGCTCCAGAGATCAGGTAATGGTGGGTGTTCCGTGGACTTCAGGGTCCCAGAACCTTCTTTATGTTCCTTCTTCATCTGTAAAATAGCCCCGTGAAATTTGCCATTGACTCCCCAGGAAGATCTTGAGTACGATCATCTGTGACCCTATTAGGTAAAGAACCAACGTTTTGTAAATATCTCCAACAGGAGGGTTTATGTTCTATCGGAATTGCGGCACTGGTCTAGTAGATTTGCTTTATGTAGAGATTAGGTAGATCTTTGGGAACATATTTTAGACTAAAATTTTTAAGAAGCTGTATCTGAGGTTTACTGATGGAAAGATTCCTTTACCAAAAAAGCAAAGGATACATTTAAGTAGGATTGACTTCCTACTAAATCTTTCCAACTGGACTTCCATGCTGCCTACATCAATAAATGCATAGTGGTCAGGTTTGGATGAGCTATTAAAAGCTCTGCTCCCTTCAAAGCACACTACAGTAGCAATGATAGGCCTGAAACAGCAGAGAGAGCAGGCTCTGAGAACCTTTCTGGATGCCCTCTCTTCGCAATGGAGAGAAACAATTTCACAACGGGGCCGCATTGAAAATGCCCTGGGGCCAGGGAAATATGCCTTCCCTGTATGAGCCCTGCTCAGGTCTCACTCAAAGGACTATGGGGACATCAGGTTCTTTGCTGCTGTAGAAACCATTACCATCCCTATGGCTACTTCCTGGTGGCAAAGTGGGGACCTAGGATCCCGGGTCAGCTTGATTCAGAATGAAAGTGCATGGTAGTGGGGAGAAAATGGAATTGGTGGGATGCAGAGGTTGGGGGGGCATGTAGAGATGTTCTCCCACTGTGACCATGCCATAGGGATGCTGAGACCCTGCCCTGGGGTCCTTCCCAGCATCCCTGGAAATGGTGACCTCTGGCCACTGGGTTGGTGTTGGCCAACAAGTCGCAAGCTCCTTCACCTGTGTCTGATTCCCTGTCTGCTCTCTTCCTTTCTTGCACCACCTGCATGTAGCTGCCTTACCTCAAAGCCAGAGAAGCTCGACACCATCAAGTGAAATTGGAGCCACCCCCCCAAGCAGCCCCCACCACATCCTAACCTGGCAGACTGGGTGAGTTCTCCTTCCATTTTCTTCACTGTGTCAGCTTGAAAGAATGTCATAGACGTTCAGATCCTAGTGACATAAGGATAAGTCAGTAAATGGACGATGAGGGTTCGTCACTGGGAGGTGTCTTCCTTTCAAGAGAAGCCCTGTGATCTGCTGTCACCTCTGCCTACTCCTTTCCCTGGCTGTGCCTTTATAGAGGTGAACTGTCTGTGTTCTCTTAAAGTAGGCGGTGGTCCTTGGGATGTGGGAAGACGGAAGCAGGAAGTGGGACTGTGCTTCTTCGGTCCGATTTCCAGACAGCATTTCATTTCGGTTCGGATTACACTCAGGCTGACTCAAAATGCCAGGCAAGAATGTCAGGGGGAGAAAGAGAGCTGATGAAGACAGCAAATACATACACTGAGAGGCAGGTGAAACAGCCACTGTCTTAGGATGTCTCAGGGTGCAAGAAAAAAGGCGGTGTCCTGGCCAAGCACTTGCTCTTTATCAACACACAAGAGATCAGGTGCCCTGAAGCCTTCAGTGGAAGCTGCACACAGCAAAATAAATGAAACCGAAAGGCAGTTCCTTTGATAGCTTGACATGTTTGCATACAGCATTATCATCTCGGGGCCAGTGAGGCTGTTTTGAACTACTGGAGGGTCTGGCAGACACAGGTAACCCGCCTGGCCCTACAGCACCTGCCTCTTCTGTTGCCCCTGAGACATCAGCTCTAAGTAGATGTTAGGTTCTGTTGACATCTGTTGGTTAGAGGAGTAAGGAGTCCCCTTCCTCGGTTTGTCTGGTTCCTGGTTTGGTGGAGCATCAGGGGGATGTCTGGGAAAACCTGACAACTGGCTGTGAGTTGAATCATGAGGAAAGCACAATTCCAGAATTGGCTCTACTGCCTGCCTCTCAGGCTCTCATACTTGGCCTTTTTTTTTTTTTTTTTTTGAGACGGAGTCTCACTCTGTTGCCCAGACTGCAGTGCAGTGGTACAATATCAGCTCACTGCAACCTCCACGGTTCAAGTGATTCTCCTGCCTCAGCCTTCCTAGTAGCTGGGATTACTAGTGTGCATCATCACACCTGGCTAATTTCTAGTAGAGACAAGGTTTCACCACGTTGGCCAGGCTGGTCTCGAACTCCTGACCTCAGGTGATCTGCACACCTCAGCTTCCCAAAGTGCTGGGATTACAGGTAGCTGACTGGCATTTTCGTTCCTGCAGGTTTATCTGTGGTAATTTTTTTACACCGGGTTTTCTAGAGCCTTCATTTTTGGCAAGAGAGAAAGGGTCCTAACACTTACTGAGTGCTTGCTGTGTACTCAAAGGGTGAGAGCAGCTTCTAACACACATGAGCTCATATAATCCTCATCGTCCCCTTGCAAGGGAAATACCCAGATGTTTTAGTTTCATAGATGAGGCTCAGAGGAACTAAGTGCCTGGCCCAACGTCTGACAGCTGGAGGGAGGTGGAATTCCAGCTCCGCCCTCTGTGACCCCAAACCCTGTCTTTTCCCACTATACAGGTAGTTAAGTGTGGTCCCAAAGCCAGCAGCACGAGTGAGCCTCACCTGGGATCTTGTCAGAAATGCAAATTCTCGGGCTCACCTGTAACCTAAAACAATCCAAAACTCTGGGGGTGGAGCCCAGCAGGCTGCATTCTCATAAGCCTTCCAGGTGATGCTGACCCACACTCAAAATAAGAGAAACTGGAGCCCCAACTCAGTGTTCCTGTGTCTGCTCCTACTTCTTGGGCTGCCTGTTGGACAGTAGCTGCCCCTCTGTCCTTTAGGTCATTAACACCCACTCACATACCACCCACACCCCAGCTCTCACCTGTGTGGCCAGGCAGCCTCTGCAAGGTTTAGGGTCTAAGAGTCTCACTAAGATTAACTCATAAAAGAATGACACATCTTTCATATATATAAAATACATACCTCCAGTGACTAAACAAGAAACTTCCGATTGCAAGATCCCTCTCTAGATCTTCCAACTTTTCTGAATCATGCCCAGTCTCACCCGATCCAAATATATGATTGTATTATTTGACCGGCAACAAGCTCTGAAATGTACAAGCCCTCCTCAGGGTCCTATGCACTTAAGATGGTCTTGAAACTTGCCTATTTCACCATCTCCAACTAGTGAGGACTCAAGACAAATTTGAAACAAAACAGCTATTTTGGTTCTTGGCATAAAGTTTTGCTATGATGTGATACGAAAGGAGGCCATGGGTAAAAGAGGGCCCGTCCCTCCTAACAAACTACGTATTTTGACTCAATTATGGGGACTGAAAATACTGCATGACTTGTATGATCTGTTGCTAACTCGGGTGTCTAATCAGCCGGCCTTTCGGATATATTAATAAATAAGCTACTAATCGTGTCTGTGTCAGTGTCTCTCTGTAACATGACCTCTCTTCTCTTCCTCCTCCTGCTTTCCTTTGTTCAGAGAAGCAACAGAAAACTCACCCATTCTGGATGGGTCTGAGTCTCCACCTCACCAAAGTACTGATGAATAGAGGTACCGTAAGGGGAGTTTTGTTCCTACTGCCCATGAGTCTGTGGTCCCACATGTGTTGCTTTTCTCCATGTCACCATTTCCACAAGGATATATCTGAATGCTGTATTTATGCCTTATTTCTAGATACATGGGGAACTATGTTTTTAGATGGAGGTTCTTACATCAGAGGTTGGATATTCCTAACACTGCTTCCCAGAAAAGACCCCCAGAGTATGTTTTGTTTTGAGACAGACAGTCTTGTTCTGTTGCCCAGGCTGGAGTGCAGTGGCGTAATCTCGGCTCACTGCAACCTCTGCCTCCCAGGTTCAAGCGATTCTCCTTCCTCCCTAGTAGCTTACAGGTGCATGCGTGGCTAATTTTTGTATTTTTAGTAGACACGGGGTTTTGTCATGTTGGCCAGGCTAGTCTCGAACTCCTGACCTTAAGTGATCTGTGCGCCTAGCCCCAAAGTATATTTTAGACTCACCGTGTTCTACCTACATTCAAATATTTGTAGACATTTTACTGTTAGTAATCAGTGTCCCCTGAATAGAACAGCATTGCTGCAATGCAAGTTTCAAAGCATCAAGGGCCAACTGAGTGGATCCAGAAGCACCCCCAGCATTCTTGAGTAACAGCTGTGCTGAGTACCAAAAGTACAGCTGCTTTTCCAAATGTCCATAAGCCAGCATTTTTATTGCTACCACTGTCACCCGGGAGCTCGTTAGAAAGCTAGTCTCCCGGGCACCACCCTGGTCTCTGAAGCTAATGTGCATTTAACAAGATTCCTGAGTGAATAACATGCACGTCGAAATCTGCAAAGCACAGGGGCAGAAAACAGTACTAGCCCCAGGACCCTTACAGTCTAATTGCCTATCAGGAGATAAAGGAGGAGCATGAGAAACTGCTACACTGATGTATTAAGTGCTCTAAGACTTAGAAACAAAATGCTGAGAGGATTCAGAAATGAGGGGGTCACTTTCGAGTTCACGGAGATGTTATGTGAGCCTGGCTCAGAAGCCTGCGGTGGGAGGAGGGGGCTGAGACAGAGACCATCCCAAGTGCAAAAACATGGATGCACATTAAGGGTGAGGGGTGGTTAACAGTAGAGTCTTGTTTCCTGTAGAGAAAAAACTGGACTTTTGAAAAGTAAGTTAGGACATTATTGCAAAGTTGACAGACGGGGAGTCAGGGGACAGGGACTTTTAGGCTTTGGAAGGAAGGCAGACCCCCTTGCCCCGCCCCAGTGCCAGAAAAAAAGAAGAGATTTAGAGATAGGATGATGGCATGAGAGCAAAATTTTTGAAGCAGGAAGAACGGCCTTTTTCTCCCCCAGTATGGGAGGGCCGATCATCTGCTAAAGGTGATGGAGGTAGGGATGACAGCCAGAAGTAGAATTAACCAGGTTTGAAAGAGCTGCTGTGGGAATGTAGGCACTGCTTGAAATACCTACATACATACATACACATGTGCATGCTCATGCATCCATGTGCACATGCAGGGACACACATACATTATACTGAGCAACAGCACCTTCCCAGACCAGGATGCCTCTAGAGGGCCTCGTCCCCTATCCTCTGGCCTTGTGACCAACTGCAGGACTCTTCAACAACCCCAGTACATGCCACCAGTTGGTTTTGTAAGTTATACGTTTAAAAAAAATCAGTTTGAAATTCCTCCCTCCCACCTCCCTAGGCCAAGCAGTTATAAACCACAAAATCCTGTGAGATGTGGGTGAATTTGCCATCTGTCTGGTATCAGAGGGCCCTGGCTTAGCCAGTACCCTTTGCAGGCCACACATCTCTGAGCATCGCCCTGGGAAAGGGCATTCTTGCAGTGGAAAGCCCCCACAGGCACTGGCCCCCACAGATTCTGAAGTCCCCACTTCTGTGACCCAGACTGCCCAGGGCTAAGCTGCTCTTCTGGGTCACAGTTGAGAGAGCACACCTAGGTCTTCATCCTGCCCCAGCTCATGTTCCAGTGAGTGACTGACTTAGGTTTTTACTAGGGCAACTATTTAGTGGCCTCATTTGTGTTATTTGTGAAGAATAAATGCTTCCTAAATGGTCTCTTTTGTTAATTTTGCTTTCGTAGCACATGGCATTCCTTGACTATTACCGTAAAACTTAATTTGTACTGAAAGGCAAAGGAAGGCTTAGCTGAGCAGCCAGAACAAAGGTCTCTTCCCCAAACTTACTTGAGAATAAGAGACCAATACATGAAGCAACATATATAGCTTTAAAAATACCTTACATACTTCAATAACTATGGGGAAGCACTAAGAAAGATTCTGTGTAAAACATCGCAAGTTTGGAAGAAAAATACATCTTTACATCTTTTCCTCCAGCTTCATTTTATCAGAGGCAGGAGCAGGCCAGTGGTTTCCATACTGTGGCCCCTCTGGGAGCCACCTGAGAACCAAACCACCAATCCAGCATCTCCCACCCCATCATCCAGATCCCAATGCCCTCTCATATGTGGGTTCTGTGACCCAGAAGCCTCCATGATGAACAACAGGAGAACACCATGGGCCAGCCAACAGTTAGGCTCTTGACATACCAAATACACCACCACAGGAACCCTTAACCTCATCTACTGCCTTATCCAAACATCACTGCTTTGAACTCAATGGTCTTTCTGGAGCCTTTATGATCAATACATAGTGGACTTTTAGTCCTTCTGAAGCAGATTATATTGTCACAATTATGACTGAACTTTAATAGTTTCAACCAGAAACTGTTTGGGATCCAACATACAAGAGAGTCAACCACATTTTATAATATTAGCCTATTTAGGAGTATTTTTCAAAGTGTGTTCTGTGGATGTTAATAGGTGATACTGTTCCAGAAGTTCTGCAGCAAACAGTAATCCAGGACTTCTCAGAACCTTTAATATATGTTTCATACACATTTACATTTCAGGCCTCTGAAAGGCAGAATCCTCAAATTTATTTATCCATGGAACCTTTTTTTCCCCTCAGAGCAACTCACAGGTCTACTTTGGGAAACACTGGCTAAAGTGGTTCCTAAGATCTCGTGAAGCCCTTAGGGAAGTTTTGTCCCAAACAGACCCAGATCATGCTTGTGTTAGAAACAAAAATTTCATCAACAGTTTAAGAAACTACTTAAATGTGCCAGTCAGTATTCGTTACATATGAAAAACTCAGTTCAACAAGCGTAAGCAAACAAGAGCATGTACCACCTGGTATCACTGGAGCCCGGGCTGGCTGGGTCTCCTTCCATCTCTAGCTCTGCTTCCTCCTCCTGTTAACTTTGTAGTTTCAAAGCTGCTCAGGCACGTGGCTATCTTTGAACCAGGGATTTTGATCGGGAGACTCTCACTGGCTCAGCCCCGTTGGGTTCCTTGTCCCCTGGCTCCCACAGGAGTGAAGATGGCGCCATGGTGGAGAGCACCACCAGGACCACGTGGAGTTAGGGAGAGATTGTCCCTCTAGGAGAAACATAGGACCCCTGGAGGGCCCAACCACCTCTCCCCTTAGAAGTTTTTCAGTCACGCACCATTTCAAAAGTCAGCTTAGGGTGGAAAGAAAGTTTGCAGGACAGGTGTCCCAGAAACATCCACTTACCACCTACATACAGTAATACCCATGGCCAGTGTCATAATCAAGGGCCTTTTCTTACTTTGCGTCTGAAGCTGGTTTATTTCTGGTGCTCCAAACACAGGACTCTCATTAAAATCCACCAGCATGTGCACAGATGCCTTGGGATTTTCCAGCTTTCATGGATTTTAAGGCCAGATGAGAAACATTTACAACATCCAGTTGTTCCTAGAGAGGTTAGCAAATGAAACAGAAAGCTGGGGATGACTGATGATTCTCAATCGTGAAGCTGTCTTTGGTACTGAAATGCTCCTAAAACTCGCCTGCTCTGAACTACATTGGGTTAGGGTCCCTTCCTGTCACCCATCCCTCACCACTCCCCTAGCACTACCCATGGGGAGATGAGTTGCAGGAGAGGAATTCAAAGGGCTCATTCAGGATCACTGGAGAGAGGCTGTTTTTCCGAATCATGATCCCTAGTAATGACTATTGGCTTCCACATATGTATGACTGCTTCTTAAGATTTAAGAATTACTTCTACCCAACCTAAATGGTGACACCTACCTAAAACACTTAAAAAAAAAAAAAAAAAAAAGCCTTTCATTTTCTTCTATACTTTCCTGTGTATTTTAAATGAACACACTTTTATAATCACAAAACAATGCGTGTTATTTAGAATAAAGCAAAGTCACCATTGATTTTTTTTAAACTTTTAAAACACAATTCAAAATAGCACCGCAGTTTCACTACAGGGAAACCTCACATTTCAAATGTTCTTCCAGGACAGAATAAAAATTTCCTAGTGACATCTGGTTAGCCCTGGGGTCTCACAGAGGACAACCCGGGCAGCTGTCCTGTGGGAAAAGTCCCCTGAGGAAAGCCCAGAGGTTATGGCTTTGGCTGCATCTGAGAATCACCTGGTGGGGAGCTTTGACAGCTCTCAGCGCTCACACACACCCCAAACCAATTGGACCCAGGCATGAGTATTTCTGAGAGTTCCCAGGTGCTCCCCAGATGCAGCCACGCTGAAGAACCACCGCACTAAGTAAGTGTTACTTTCCATTTTCCTCCTTCACAAATGCTCTAGGTTTCAGGCGGCCCCTTTGTGTGGATTCTGGGGGCCTTCTGTACACACAGCACTGTTGAGGGTCTCAGGCCTCACTGCTCTGAACAGGAAAGACTCGTGATTAGCACAAGGCCCTGTCAAGGTGAACACGTCCTTCTCAGTGCAGGCCTGGCTGAGCCCGTCCTCCTCCACTAACTGTCTCATCTCCTTTCTTGGGCCTCCCGCAGGAGCTACAATGATAGCTGTTTCCTGGATTCCTCCCTCTATCCAGAACTAGCTGATGTCCAGTGGTACGGGCAGGAAAAAGCCAAGCCCGGGACCCTCGTGTGAGCCAGCCCGGCCTAATCTGACCGCCTCAACGCCATTCTGAGATCACCTCACTGCCTCTCATTTGCCTTACCCAGACGCACCGTCACCCTGCACCAGCTTCGGCCCTCAGCACTTTTTTTCTCCTGTCTCCGCATTCCCTCCCCCTCGAAAACCTGACTGAGGAGACATTCTGGAAGGTTCCGGTCCCACTGTGTGTCCCCTGGCGCTCTTGCCCATAGAGAGCCAGACACCAATCCTCAATGGCACCTTGGTGGCTTCCCTCTGCCATGACAGCCCCTAGGCCAGGAACCGTCAGGGGGGCCAGCCAGCATCCAATTCCTGCGGATAAGTAGCGTTGGGAGAGAACGGGAAAGGGGACTTGAGTTACAGGGTGACCCAGAAAGACGATTCAGCCGTGTCCAGCCTGCCACCCATACGTAGGCCAACCAAGCACTTCATGAAGAGGAGGCCTCGTGGCATATTCAGTTTACACGTGAAATATTCCTTGATGGGACAGCTCGTGGGGAGTGGCTGTGGGGGAAGGGGAGGATGAGAAAGGAAGCTCTCGACACCAGAGATGCATCGGAGGACCACAATCAGTTCTATGCTGCCAAAGATTAAAAATACAAACATAAAAAATTAAGAGGGGCCAAGAGGAAGACATTCTTTCTGCAAGGAAATTTCTTTTAAATTCTGAACTGCTACTGCACACAAGTGAAAGTCAACCCTGTGTAAACTGGTGTCCTCTCTCTAGCCCTCTCCCTTACTGGCCCACTTCTCTCTCCGTAGAGAGCCTGAAAACCTGCCCCAATGCCACGGTAAAGGCGAGGGAGTCTTGGCTGGCATTGCTGGCTCACAGTCGCCATCCATCTGGACACAAAGGAAGAGAGACCCATGGGAGTCGTGGAAGTCGTAGAGGGTACTGTTAGCCCCGGTCCATGCAGGGGGGTTCAGCCAAGCCCAAGACTCAAAGCTGCTTTCCTTTCAGGATTTGTAGTAACATAAGGTGATAATGGCCAAAAGTGGTTCTCTCTCATTAAAATAACCAGTAAAAGCGTATCCTATTTTTTTGCACAAGGTGTTTCATTTTCTTTTTTATGGGAAACCAAGGGAAAAGCACATTGCGGTCCATTCAGTGTTTAACCGTCGTGGCTCATTTTCTGTTCGTTAGCACTTGTGTGACAAAAGAGCTCAGATCCGACTTCTCCTATGTGTCACTTATTCCAAGAACCCAACTGTGCCCTTAGGTAGAAAAATTGGACTCATGTGTCTACTAGCCAACAGGCAGAGCAGGGTTGAAAAAAATATCAGCTCCCAAAGGGCCCATGTGTCTACATCGTCAGTTACTGTCATGCACCACATTTGTGTGCAGATACCAAAAGAGGAGGAAAGAAGAAAAAAATTAATGTGTGGGAGCTGCACGTTTACATGTGTTTTGAGCTATGCTTCAAACACAACTGGAAAGCCATCTATCTTCAAAGGCCTCAAAAAATACTTTTATAACAAGTGCACAACTTTAGTTGGGTTATTCAAGATGGCACAAAAAGGTTTCTGCAGAGGTGGTATGCTGTGCTTTTGGCACAAGTGGTGGGGGGATGGGGGGTGGGGGTGGAATTTTTTTCTCACTCTAATGACTTCCTATTGGAAAGGCATTGACAGCCAGGGACAGGAGCAAGGGTGGGGGTAGTTTTGTGGGAAAGCAGAACTGAAGTTAGCTTAAGCATAAAAAGAAAGAAAAATCTTCGCTTTTCATGTATGTGGAGTCCAAGGATAACCATAGGCTCTACCAGACCAGGAGGGTAAGGATGGACATTAAAATGAAACAAATACCAAGGTATTCCTTCTGCTGCAGCCTGGAGACCACCGAGAGTCGAGCTGGGGCACACACACCTGGCCGGGACCCAGCAGTGACAAGGCGGGCTGTGGCCTCCTCCACCAAGTCTCTCTAGACGATTCAGGGCCTGCTTTCCCTAGCTCCATGCATGGCTGGACTGGTGATTCCAGGGTGCAGAAGGGATTCATATTCCCAGAATGCTTGAAGTGTACACCTTCAGGATAAAGAGAAACCGGTTATATTATTAAATGATTCTAGGGATTCATTGGGGGATACTTTTGTTGCTTTTACTTTCCTAGTTAGAGCTACAAAGAACAGTGATTTTTTTTTCTCCCTTCCCCATTCAGAAACATTATACATTGGGCCATTTTTCTTTCTCCTAAAGAAGATTCATGAATAGGCAGACTGAACTGTGTGCAACAGGAAAAGTCAAAAGGGAAAAGGAAGCTGATGAGGTTACATGGTTACAGGTTCTACACCATGCAGTGTAGCTTGAAATCTAGTCTGGAGAAAACTGGATCAAGATTCTAGCCCACTTGAGTTGCAAAGAATGAGAGGCAAAAATTCTAAAGATTTGGGTTATATTTTCAACTCGGGGGACAGAAAGAAATGGAGTGGGAGCAGGAATTACAGTTCCAGCAAACATCATGATAGTCTGGTAGTCAAGACAGAGATTAAGTAAAACAGGTTTTACTGTTTAGCTGAGTTCAGTTAATACAAAATGTACATAAAACGTTAGTCCTTTGAGACTGACATGATTAATGATCAGTGTGGTGGGAAATGATGTAGTTATTGTACACAAGCACTTGCAAACTCTTTATCCCTATTTCTTTAAAACAAAATAAGGTGAAATACGAAGTCCCTGGTCTGATATAAAGCCCCTATTGGATTCTTCAGATGCGTAAAAGAAATTGCCTGTTTCAGCCAGAAGACTGGTGAAAACACATACATCAGACTATGTTGTGAGCCAGGTTGATTTTTTATTTTATTATATGCAGGTGAGTGTTGAAACTGTTAAAATTCCAATTTGTTTTCATTCAGTATTAGTTTAGTTCTAAATATAGCAAACCCCATCCAGGTGCTATCAGATGACCAGTTACTGCTTAGTTAACTAGGTGTAAAGTTTTACATATACATTAATGTCAATAGTTTATTACAAGTTGTGTAAAATGGACTCTAGTTTAATAATGGGGGAAAAAAGATTAGGTTGCTCCTGAAACTGACTGTAGAGCATGTAAAATGATTTTACTGGATTCTGTTCAACTGTAATCAATGAAAAAGATGTACGTTGTAGACAAAGTTGCAGAATTAAAAAAAGAAATCTGCTTTTAATTTATTCTTTTTGTATTAAGAATTTGTATAGTACCTTTACATTTTGCAAAACAGTGTTGTCAACACTTATTAAAGCATTTTCAAAATGAAAAGATCCCAGCTGCCTCCTGGAGATTTTGTTCCTTTGTCTGTCAGCGATAAATGCTTGCATGTGCACCGGGAATCTGTAATTCAGGTGCTTGTGTCCTCAGTGGGCTCCTTTATTAAAGTCAATCTACAGATGGTATTTTTATGGGCTTGCTAGATGATGCAGAGAAGCTTGGTTTGTTCAGCAGAGGTGAATTCCCTCTTATTCTAGTTTCCTTTTGTTAACTGTACAAGATAATATTGTCTAAATTATGTATTCCTCCTGCTACAAAAAAGGACTTGAGATTGGAGGTCAGTCTTTATGAGGATACTATCTCAGCCTTTGCATCACTATTCACTGCAAATGGCTCCCTGTGTGTAAGATGTGCCAGCATGTGTACTGTCCCTGCAAGACAGTCCACAGCAGGAGCAATGAAGGAAGCTAGGCTTTGAGGGATCGTCTTTAATGTTGTCCCTCGTTCCACGTAGGATGCAGAGGGTCACTCACACAGGCTGCTCAGGCTCTCTGTGACTACCATTAATCCTCCATGCTCACAATGCAGCTCAAACCCTGCCACTGACTCTCTAAATCACATCACGAGAGCCAAGCACCTACGGGGACTGCAAATACAAAGAGTCCCTAACTTACGGATGAAATGGTGACTGGCTGACTTAAGTAGTGACTGCTGCAATCAAATCCCTGGCCCCCTAAGTTAACAGGCATCTCCTCCTAGCAAAACTGGAAGTCTGGCCTCCAATAGCATCCCTGGATGAAAAGCTCCTAGACAGGAAGCCTTGCAGAAGCCTTGGCCATTAGAGCCAGTTGATGCGCCAAAAAGGAAAACAATCCACTGAGAATCACATCTGGAAGTGTTCTCTACTTCCTACACCCTAAAAACTGCCCATGGGACAGCCTGAAGCCTCCTCTCCTTGGGGAAGCAACCAGGCCATCTCAAAATCATCTACACTTGAAAAAAGAGAAAGGGCCCCCATGTAAGTCTTTTACATGTAAATATGTCACAGCTCAGGAAATTAGCCTATTATCTTCTCATTAAGCTCTACCACATGAAAGCAACTGGTAGATAAGAAGATCCTCTTCCCATTTCTTTCCTGCTCCTTCCTACTTTTCACCTCTTCTTCTATCAATCTGTTTATCTATCTACCCTTTCATTGTGCCAAAAAAGGTGATTCCAAACAATTATTAGAGAACACAAAGTGAACACCCCACTCCTGGTAGAAAGTATTACAAACAGCCAGCTTTTTATTTTCCCAGAATACCATTTCAAAAAGGCTCTATGTAAAACTCTCTAAAGAAAGAGGAGTGTGACGTCACCACTGACGAGGGCCAGCAGGCAGACAATGGGTCTCCAACAAAGTCATTTCATTGCACATTTGGTGCAGAGTTCCAGTTCTTAAAAGCTTACTCTCATGGATGAGACAAACAGGCACACAACCACATATATGGGGAAAGGAGGACACTAGCATTAAACAGGAGGAAGAGATTAAAATTATTCCCAAAGATAACAGACCAACAGGGCATCTCTCATTGGTTACCTGAGTTGAGTGGTCAGAGATCGCAGAGAAAAAGTAGAAGAGCTGCAGAGGTATAACCTTTATGCCTTGCACAAAGTCATGCTCCCAGCAAAGTTGATATGTACTCCAGCAAAGCTGAAGAACCTGCACTGCATTCAGAAGAATAAAAGAGTGTGGAGAGTAATTTCAAGAGCCCATAGGATTATAATGGCACCAAGATTGATTTTTTTAATCAGAAACCCATTTCTATCTTCATAAATTTTTATCCCCACAAGCTAATTGTTTTCCCCTTCATTTATCCATTTTCTCTCAAACCCACTCCAATTATGCTTTCATCCCCTCCCCACTCTACTAAACCCACTCTTGCCAAGGTCAGCGATGACTCCCTGCAATGCCAAATCCAATGGTTAATTCTCTGTTCTCATCTAATATCACTTGCCAGCAACACTTTTTGGAGTGTGAAGAAGTGGGACACTTCATTGAAACATTCTTCACTGGGATGTCAGGATGCCACATTGTCCTGGTTTTCCACCTGGTATCATAGTCCAGGGCTCTCCTTTTCAATCTCCTTGGTAGTTTTTCTTCCCTGGCTTCTTGGCATTGGTGTCCTCAGGCTCAGTCCTTAGACTCCTTCCCTTTATTATTGACAATTACTCCTTAAAGTTCTCATCTAGTCTCATGGCTTTAAATGCCATCTTTATGCTGATGACACCTAAATTTATCCCTATATCCTAGACCTCCTCTAGAAGTTGTACATCCCACTGCCTACACAATATCCCCACGTGGATGTCTAATGTGCTAACACGTCCCGAACTAAACTCCTGACTGTCCCCTCCAAACCTCACCATGAATGGCCCTCCCCAGCTCAGTTACAGGCAACTCCAGGCCTTCCAGCATTCAGGCCAAAAATCTTGGAATCATCCAAGCTTTCTTTTTCATCAGCTTTCCTTTCCTCACACCTCACATCTGCACAAGCAAAACAGATGCAAATTCCCTGCCCTTATAAGACTTAAATTACACTGGAAGTAGAGGGGGCCAATAGAAAGTAAATTAGATAACATAATAGATAAGAAAGGAAGATAGTGGAAGACTTAGCCTGTTACAGAAGGAGGAACAGCTTTTTCTCCAAATCAAGACAAGATGCTGGTAGGTAGCTTTGGAGGTTGAAAGAGACCTTAAGATTGCCTCCATATTCAGGCTGTATGAGAAGGGTAGGTGAGGCCACCCTCCAAGTGAGACAAAAAGGAGGCAGCAGGGTAGGATCAGTAAAGAGCAGAGGCATCAGGAGAGCTATGGCAGGGAGGGTCCAGCTGACATCGGATGCTTAGATTGTGAATTTCCTCCAGGGCAGTTACTATCATGTCAGAGCATGGGAGGAGAGAGGTTGGAATGACTCTGGCTTGGGTGTTGTCAGCGAGTGTGGCAGGCCAACAAAAGCATGTGAGAGTAAAAGGGACTGGAAGGTGACTGAAATGATGGTAATGGGATCCAGACTGACTAAAAAGAAAAGGGAAGCTGAGAAGGTGCTATTAAGTAGGAGAAAACAGACTGATTGGACAGAGGTCTTGAGGAGACTGAGGAACAGCAGGGTGGGAATGAAGGAAGGAGCAAAGAGAGGTCTTCATGACCAGGGTGTAGGTAAGACATTAGTTTCTCCTCATCTTGCAGCTATCCCCATGGGGGTGAATCACATCATCTAGGGAGGGATCCCTATGTTGTACTGAGGAAAGCTAGTGAAAAATCCACCTGAGCTTGGGATTGCATAGAAGAGGACCTGGGTCTCATGGCTCTTTTCCAGGAGCTGAAAACCTGGTTGCCTATTATATCTCGGACCAAGACCACAGCAATTATTCTAAGAGAGATGATTGAACAAACAACTGTCAACCAGATAGTGAAGAGGTGGGAGGCAAAAAGGGACTCTCAAGTATCACAGAGATAACCGCAGTAGGAAGCCACCATGCTTAGGGCTGGGAACCAGAGGCAAGGCTGGGATCATTAAAATGTGGAAGCTTTTCCAGGAGCTGGGAGTGAAACCTCTCATGGTGGACACCACTCTCCTGGTACTGGCACCTCAGAAATGTGGGGACTCCACAGAGCTCGGATTCAAACCTCTGAAGAGGGGGCACCAGCTGATAGTGCGGTGATCTTTGAGTGGAGAGATGAAGCTGGTTCTACAAGTGTGGAAAACTGCACCCTGGAACCCACTATTCCTTCAGGAGTGAACAGCCACTGCTCGGCTTCTGGAAAACCACGGCTGTGCCATCATTGTTAGAAACAGAAAGCAAACAGAAAGGGGGAGCTCCCTTCTTCCCGCCTCCAGGTTCCAGTCTCTCTTGTCCAATCCTGGTAGACCCTAACAAAAAACTCTCCAGCAAAGGACAGATTGGTTTGCAGAGTCTCATGACATAGCAGAGTATGAAGATGTGTCTGAAGCTGAGACAACAGCCTCACAACCAGCACCCCTACTGACCAGAAATTGGGCCCTTATCCTGAGTCTTGGCTAGAAATTCCTAATCAAAGGATGAAATAACAGGTTCTAAAATCTCAAAGAGACCTCTAAAGTCTACTGCTATAATATTTAAGACAAACTAATTTTTAGCTTTTTAACTTTTAAAAAACTCTATAAACGACAAAAACACAAGCACTTTTTTTTTCTGGCTCATGTCAGCATAACGTGAGTTGCCATCTCAGACGGAACTGTAGTAATAACAAGTCAAAGCATATCAAGCTGCTTTTCCCAAAATGATGAAACCACAATCATGTATTTTCTCAAGTATTTTTCACATCTATAACAGATATTCAGAAGAGAGTTTAATTCTCTCAAAGTCTCTTCTTACTCTGATGGACATTTGGAGAGAATGCAAGAGGAATCAGAGCTAAATGCTTTTGTCCAATAAATTGAGTGATTCAGAATCTTGATGACAGGGCAGAAGAACTCCTTTTGGCATCTGCTCCAGTACCTGGTTGTCCTTGAGGTGCTTTTAACATCATGTCCATCTGTGGCTTTTCTGTAACTGAAATCACAATGTACCAACATCCACAGAACCACTTCAAGTAAATGATCTCATACCTATTTTATCTTAGGAGGATGTGGCGAAGTCTGATTTTATTCCAGTCGAAATGAACAAAGACCTCAGCACCATGGCACACTTGCCACAAGTCACTTGATGATTTTGAAGGTCAAGAAGTTTGAGTAATGCATATATTGCTTAGGGACTGAGTTCAGCAGAATATAATGGAAACCCAACTTACCCAACACTGTTCTCATATAACATGAGGCCCAGAGGAAGGCAGCTGTGGTGGTGAATTTTGTGTCAACTTGACTGGGGAAGATGGTACCCAAATATTTGGTTAAACATCATTCCAAACGTATCTGTGAGGGTGTTTTTGGATGAGATTAACATTTGAATTGGTAGACTGAGTAAACAGATGGCCCTCCTCAGTGCATATGGGCATCATTCAATCCACTGGTGGCTTGAATAGACAAAAAAGGTGGGGTAAAGGAGAATTAGCTCTCTCTACGCTCCAGTCCACCTGCAGACTGGAATTACACCATCAGCTCTCCTGGTTCTCAGACCTTTGGACTTAGACTGGAACTTACACCATTGACTCTCCTGTTTCTCAGGCCTTTGGATTCAGATGGGAGCTATACCACCAGCTTTCCTGGGTCTCCAGCTTACAGGGTGCAGATCACTGGACCTCTCAGCCTCCATAACTGTATCTACTAATTCCTTATAATAAATCTCTCTCCCTCCCCCACAACAACTTTCTCTTTCTCCCTATGTTCTATCTCTTCTGTTTTTCTGTAGAACCTTAAAAGAGCAGCTCATGTTTTATACAAAATGATTTCATGACGCCCTAAAAAAAAAAAAAAAAAAAAGCCAAGCTTTATCTTCTGCTCTGCCATCTTTAGCATATTTTCATTGTCAAGACTGCAGGATGGCCACCAAGCATCTACACATCATGATCACAGGCAAAGGACAAAATATGTATGTCAGCTAAGTCTGTCTCTTTCTCTTAGTAAAGCAACAGGTTTCCAGGAAGTCCCACTCACCCACAGACTTCTATCCGTATCTTCTTGGCAGGACCATGTCACATGACCAACCCTAACTACAAAAGCGTCCTGGGAGGACAAGTTGTTTTAACTGTGCATATTACAGTTCTAAGCAAATTAGGGCTCTGTTAGTAGAGAAGGAGAGAGAATGAACATTGGGTAAGCAACTAGTAGTGTCTACACCACATACATATGGCACGTGAACTTGCACATCAAAAGAAGCAAAACAGAAATAGCCACATCTCAAACGAAATAATCCAATACAACATTTAACAAAAAAGTGCAAACATTCACATAATTTCCTCTTCTCACAAATCCTACACTCTTAAACATGCCACTATGATGACATCATTAAACAAGAAGAAGAATTGTTATTTAAGCTTGACATATGATTTGATTTTTATAAAATCTATCGGGCAAAGATAGTTGGCAAAGGTTATGTCAATATCTGAGTCAGTCATAAGATTATTTCTCCAATGCATAAGAAGTAACCTGGCACAAAGGGTGGCCGCCAAGTCGGAGGCTTATTTGCAATACAGATATCTAGCCAGAATACACAAAGAACTATAAATCAGTGAGAAAAACGCAGGCAATTCAGTAGAGGAAAAATGGACAAAAGTAAGTATTGAACAGGAACTTCACAAAAGATAATATCCAAATGGCCATTAAACATATGAAAAAGGTACTCAACTATATTAGTCATTAGAGAAATGCAAATTAAAGCCACAATGTGATACTATTATGACTACCAGAAGGGCTAAAATGAAAATGACAGAGGATATATCAAGTGTGGCAAGAGTAACTGGAACTCTCAACTCCTGCTGTGGGAGTGTGTAAACTGGTATAAGCCCTTTGGAAAACTCTTTGACAGTAACTCTAATAGCCAAGTTTATACATACCCTATGTCCCAGAAATTTCATACCTTGGTATATATTCTTGTGAATATAAATAGAGAAATTTATATTCACCAAGAAACACATATAAAACATCCACGCAAAAACCACAAACAACTCACATGTCCATCATCAGTAGAATAAATTGTGAGACACAGCATCAAGACTGAAAAACCACAACTACACACAATGGGGATGAGTAAGTATCAGAACCCCTAAGCTGAGCCAAAGAAGTCAAGCACATACTGTTTGATTCCATTTATCAACAGGCAAATTGTTGAACACAGGCAAACGGGGTTCTTTTTTGGAATGATGAAAGTGTTCTAAGACTGTGGTGATGGTTGTGTAACTGTGAATATACTTACAATCTTTGTACACTTTAAATGGGTACAACTAATGGTATGTGAATTACGCGTCGATAAAGATTTTTTTAAAATTATGAGGTTAGAAATTAGGACCATAGCTATGACTAGAAGAGGACATGAAGAGATGTCTGGGGAGTTAATAACAGTAAACTTTTCTGATTGGGGTGCTAGTTACTTTGTTTACTTTGTGAAGAACCTGTCATGATATGATACTCTAGTGATTTTTCTGTATGTATGTTATACTGCCAATAAGAAAATTTACATTAAAAGAAATGTAATTTAGCACTGAGTCTTAGGAAATAATTTTCAAAGGGCCAAACCACTGTCCTCTCAACAGACACTTGATGCATAACACTAGACTCCTTGCAACTATTCTTGCCCCAAATCTATCTCATACTTAGTTAATTAATTACTTATTTTTGAGACAGGGTCTCACTCTGTCACCCAGGCTGGAATGCAGCAGTGTGATCACTGTTCACTACAGCCTCGACCTCCTGGGCTCACACAATCCTTCCACCTCAACCCAAGTAGCTGGGACTACACACGTGCGCCACCACACCTGGCTAATTTTTGTATTTTTTGTAGAGATGAGGTCTCACCATGTTGCCCAGGCTGGCCTCAAACTGCTGAGCTCAAGCGATCTGCCCGCCTTGGCTTCACAGAGTGCTGGCATTACAGGCGCGAGCCACCACACCCAGCCAAACCTATCTCGTACTTTAACTGACCTCCCATTTATTTTGTAATACCTTGTTTAATCTTGCTTTATCCAACAATGTGCAACCAGCCCAAGGTGATCACCTATACATACTGCCAATTTTCTAAAAGATGGCTTACAAGTTGCTTTTCTTGGTTCTTCTATGGACGTCTCCTCATTTTAAACTTAAGAATTACATATTACGGCAGAAGTATTTAGCATTTTGAAGTACTCGAGGTTCTATAATCTGCTAAATTTCACACTAACAATGAGAGCCAAGTGTTATCTCCATATTAAAAAAAAAATCAAAAAAGAACTATAGTCCTTTTGTCCTAGATTCATCTAACAGGTCATTTCCTTCTTTAATTCTACTGATAATTGCTTTAATCGGTGGTTTTCCAAACAACTCCATTAAAAAGTGGGCAAAGGGCATGAACAGACACTTCACAAAAGAAGACATACACGCAGCCAACAAACATAAGAAAAAAAGCTCAACATCACTGATCATTAGAGAAATGCAAATCAAAACCACAATGAGATACCATCTCACATCAGTCAGAATGGCTATTACCAAAAAATTAAAAAATAACAGATGCTGGCGAGGTTGTAGAGAAAAAAAGAACGCTTTTATACTACTGGTGGGAGGGTAAATTAGTTCAACCACTGTTGAAGACAGTGTGGCAATTCTTCAAAGACCTAGAGACAGAAATACCATTCAATCCAACAATCCCATTCCTGGGTATATAACCAAGGGAATATAAATCATTCCATTATAAAGACACATGCACATGTATGTTCACTGCAACACGATTCACAATAGCAAAGACATGGAATCAACCCAAATGCCCATCAACGATAGCCTGGATAAAGAAACTGTGGTACATATACACCACGGAATACTTCGCAGCCATACAAAGGAATGAGATCATGTCCTCTGCAGGGACATGGATGGAGCTGGAGGCCATTATCCTTATCAAACTAACACAGAAACAACAAAGCAAATACCACATGTTCTCACTTGTAAGTAGGAGCTGAACAATGAGAACACGTGGACACACAAGGCTAACAACACATACTGGGGCCTGTTGGAGGATGGCGGGTGGGAGGAGGGAGAGGATCAGGAAAAATAGCTAGTGGATGCCCGGCTTCATACCTGGGTGATAGGATGATCTGTGCAGCAAACCACCATGGCACATGTTTACCTATGCAACAAACCTGCACATCCTGCACATGTACCCCTGAAATTAACATAAAAGTTTGAAATTAAAAAATCAGTGGTTTTCAAACTGCTGACCACCATACATTAATGAGTTGTCAACCAATTTTGAGGATAATCACCAGCATATTTTTAAAAAGAAACACAACAGATTAGAAAACATAAGAATGCGCCTTGCACATGGTACGGCCGGTGCCTTTGTTTCAGGTAGATGTGCCTGTGTACATGTAATACTGGGTCTCCATGCACTTGTTTTGAATTGTGGTCCAAAAGTTTCAAATTCTACAGCTTTTACACTTCTACTTCCTAGGATGGCCAAACTTAGAAAGGCAGACACAGACTGCAACGCTCACGGGTCCTAACATCTCCTAAGTCTGAAAGGAAAAGCAGTTGACAGCAAAGGCAATTTAGTTTTGGCAAGTTGTAAAACTGGGAGTTGAGAAAGGCCAGGACAGCAGATTGCAGGAGTGACTCTTGACTGTCCCAGCCTGAAGCTCAGTGAATGAGTCTGAGATCACCAAAAGGCAGCTCAAAACTTCTCAGCGGCTCTCATTGGTAAAATTATGTGTTAAGCTTGAACACTGTGAGACAAAGTTGAGGAAGTTGGTGCTTACAGAGAGGGAAGAGGAGACTCAACAGAAGGAAATGGCCTAGTGAGAGTGACCAGCAGAGGCAACAAACACAAGGATTTGTTTAAGCAAGTTGTATAAAGTTTACAATGGGGGAAAATAAATAATCAATACTTTCATGATAAATTGTTCTGATCAACGTAAACATACATTCTTTTTTTAAATGAGCATGTTTCCAATATTCTGAATGGGGTCAGCTCACACCACAGCTGTGTGGCTGGCCACACCGCCCTCCCTAGCTATTCCACACCACCAGAAAGTATTTTTAAATTTCAGATGATTTTAAGGTTACTGTTAACCATTAAAGGACTAGCGTGTGGTTATAGTTCAGCCAATGGAACTGCAGAGTCTGTGATGAAAACCAGTTGCCATAACAGTGTTCCCATAGCAACCCTCTGGGGACTGGCACTGGCTCTTGCACTCTGGACAGCTGGAAGCTCTTACATCAATATACCGTGAGAAAGTGCTTTTCCGCTCAAGACTCCCAATATGACACCATACCATAGATTGCTATGAGATAAACTTATTCTTTAGGGGCTTCATGGGAGTATACCGGGGGAAGGAGGAGGCACAGTTCATTAAGTTATGTTCTACCAGATATGCAGACAAAGGAAAGAGGCAGAGCTCAGCTTAATGCTCCCTTTCATTGAAACTGCCCCACTTCATTCTACCATCCTTCTGTGTGAAGCATTAACCTCACGGGGTGGGGCAGGGTTGGGGGTACAAAGGTGGGCACATGTGGCTGAAAAGGAGCCAATGATATTAATCCCCAAACTCAAATCTATCAACGATTTGGAAACACTGGTGTTTTCCAATCTGCTTTCTTTCTGGATACATTATTGCTTTCTTTCCAACAAAAAGATGGTTGCATTTCCAAGTTATTTACTGAGATCAAACCCTAGAGTGCTCTAAAGTGCTGGAGTAGGTCAGGAAATCACCAGAAGGCAGAGCTTAGCATTAAAAGTCATACTGCCATCAAGCCTGTTTCCTAGTCCTCCGAGTTCTCACTGAGCGTTCGGGGCCACAGCAGATCACTAAGTTCCATGCTTAGCAACAGCTGCCTGCCTAGCTCTGGTCTCTCAGGACCGCTCCCTTCCTCCTACAAGATCCGGACTGTCCTCTGTCTCTATGTGTCAATTATCTTTGGCCTCAGCTTTACTTTCCTAATTGTCCCCCAAAGACTGAAATCACAGCCACAACCTCCAGATTGCTGCACGCTCTATGTTGCAACACTGAAAAATACTGCTCTGTCTTTGCAGTTGGCAATGACACTCCTAGGAAATGCACTATTTACTTCTGAGGGGAACTCAGTGTTTTACGAAATTTGAATTCAGAGACATAACTCTTAATGGATAGGAGTCTGGGGAGGAAGAATGGAAGGAACTTATTTATCTAAGAACTGTGATTGATTTTAAAAGGTATGTCTTTATTATTTTATAAACAACTACAAACAGAAATATGTAGTATCTGCTGAGCCAAATTTTCACGATTTGGAAATTGGGGAAGGGCATTTTTCTATATATCCTCATGTTATTTGCAGTCATCTGAAGATCTTTAATTTCAGGGAAATGGAAAACTTCTCTGAGAGGATCTACATCTTTGAATGTGCTTCCCTCCATGGCAGCCCAAAATGGTCACAGCCCTGTGGAACAGGTTCCTTTTTTCTCTAAACCATCTACCACACTGACAAATTTTAGTAAGGTACTGGTGTCACATGACAGGTTCTTTATATGGAACATTAACTAACTGCAAAACAGAAGACACTAAGAAATTAATGAACTACTCTACTGTGTGACCTGATGGTGAATACAGAAAAAGTAACTCGGGGAGCACTCATTCAACAATATTTATAAATACGTCCTATATAAGACCACAAGATGAAAATCTAGATTACTGTCATATCTTACGAAAGTCTGTCTCTCACTTGCGCTGGTAAGTTACACTAAGCTCTGATTTTTTTTTGTGGGGGGGGAAGGGGACAGAGTCTCGCTCTGTTGCCCAGGCTGGAGTGCAGTGGCACGATCTCGGCTCACTGCAAGCTCTGCCTCCCGGATTCATGCCATTCTCCTGCCTCAGCCTCCCGAGTAGCTGGAACTACAGGCACCCGCCACCACGCCCAGCTAATTTTTTGTATTTTTAGTACAGACAGTGTTTCACAGCGTTAGCCAGGATGGTCTCGATCTCCTGACCTCGTGGATCTGCCCGTCTCGGCCTCTCAAAGTGCTGGGATTACAGGCGTGAGCCACAGCGCCTGGCCCCCTCTAACTGATTTAATAACAAGAAAAGGTTTCCAAATGAGGGAGTGGGAGGCAGGGAACCCCAATTCAATTCCAGACAGTGGACCTCAGCCACCACCATGCACATAACCATCAGAAACGATCCTATCTAGGCACAGCAGAAGAGCACAATTGGCCAAAACTGGCTTTTGAACCTTCCCAAGAGGGGCCAGAATAGACCGCTGTGAATGTACACCCCCCGACTTGGTGGCATCTAGCTCCCACCACATTCCTGGCCCTTCTCAATGCAGAACTGGCTGAAAGCAGGAACAGCCACAGGATTCAGATACAGTAAATGCTTAATCAACGTTTCCATGATTACTGCTGTTGCTGCCAACACCATCATTATTACTGTTACTGTTTTGTGAGGACACACTGCCCCTAAACACAGGGCTCCCAAAAGGGACTCTGGCTCCCCTCTAATGACAATAGTGACACAACAACTAATATTTATGAGCTCTTATTATTCGCCAGTGTGCTCAACATTCTGCTTGAACACAACAGTGATGCTACGAAGCATGGACTATTATTACCAACTACCATTTAAGACGAGGAAGCTGAGGCTTAGATAGATCCAGTTGCTTGCTAAAGTCATACAGTGAGCAGGTGTCGAGCTGAGACGTGAAGCTGGAAGTTCTGCCTTTGGAGCCCCCGCTCTTACCGCTATCCAGTGCCACCAGTCCACCTGCTCCGGGAGCATCCGCTCACCCATGCTGCCACGTGAACAGAGGCCTCTCAGGTTCTAAAGCATAGTAACAGGTCACAGTGATATCTGAGTATGACACTGTGCAACATTAGAACGAGCCCTCACTGTGGAAAACCAAGGCCAGGACAGACTCTCAGGTGGGGACATCAGTACCAGCACATTCCTCCTCTGTTGGCGGGTGTGGCTGGGAACATAGTCCGCCCAGGTCTACCAGCATCATCACAATTTCCCCGCTCTCCCTGGCATCACAAACCACTGTCCCACCTTAACCTTGATGCACTGGGGTTATTCTGTTTTGAACTTAGTTTGCTATGATGCGCCATCTCTGTTTCTTCAAACTTCCATTTCCTGTTAATTGTATCTGTCCTGAGAGATGACAAATACTAAAATTTACACTTCTTAGAAAATAAAAGCAAGCTTTGAAATGCAAGAAAAATAACATTTGAGTTATACCAGTAATAATATTTACATTCAAATTCTATTGCAAGACAGCAAAAGTTCCGCAACATTTAAGGACTATAAAGTTTCATTCAATGGTCCCATGTTTTTGAAATATATAAAAATATTTTATATAAATATTACATAAAAGACAACAGGCAAATTATAATATTTTACTGAAATAATTAAGTCCATCCTCAAATGTTTCTTTTTAATCATCTAACCACAATTTTCAGGTCAACTGAAAAAAAGGTCATTTTAAACTCCTTTCTGTTGTCTATAGATTTAAATTGTGAGGAAAAATCTTTAAAACTTAATTTTGGACTAATTAAAATGAAAGCAAGAAAGAAAAATCAGCTTGCAGTCAGATATGAAATAAAGTCCAACACAGTTCTTAAAACCAATCAAGAGTTACATCAGGTAGAACTCAGAGATTGGAACTCCAGTTTTCTTCTTTCCTCATTCCTGTTGGTAATTCCAGAAGTCCACAGCCTGCTTCCATAAGTTTCTCATTGTTATTAACACACCATACACAGATCTCACAGTGCATTGTACTCCACACATTTGGATGGGTCTGTAGGAAAGTGTTTCTGGCAAATGGTCATTAGCCTCTTCAATCCCTAAGAAAATAAGGAAAACAAAGGTTGGTTATGACATGGTTAAATTATTCTTAACTGCCTTCCTCTGAACTCGTATCAGTTTGTCAATGTCCCCATTAAAATGCAGCAGACCCAAGCAAATTCACTCAGATGTATGCCTAGAGAAATTTTTCCTGTGCACCTGCAGATCTACACAAGAATATTCGTCACAGAACTGTTCACAATAACAAACCAAAAAACTGGAAACAATCCAAATTTCCATCCATAGGAGGACATATGAAAAAAACTTCAGTGTGCTCACAAATGGGATATCTTATAGCAGTAAAAATGAATTAACTCTAGCTACATGTAACAATTCAGCCCATCTCAACCAGGTTCCAACAGAGAATTAAGCTCTAACTGCCCAGCCTAAGGCATCCATTGTATGTAATGAGGTAACTTCTCCCTTACGCATCTAAAATTTAGGAGACTATTTATGTATCATGTTTGGAGGACTGAGAAAATACACTCAAATTATTTTCTGTGTTCTGTGGTCAAGATGAGGGGCTCTGGTTGGGAAAGGCCGATGTATATGAATCTTAGAAGCAATGTCGAAAGTAAAAAGCAAGTGGCATGAAGTGTTACTACCTTCAGTGACACCCTTTTCATAAAATTCAAAAACGAGTAAAAAAATGTATTGCTTAGAAATGCACACATAACATGGTAGAACTGTTTTTCAAAAAGAAAGGAAATGACAAACTTAAGTGCAAGGTAATGGTTACTTCTGGAGTATGGAAGGAAAATACCATTTCAATGGTTTTCAGAATGTTCTAGTTCTTAAACTGGGAATAAGGCTTTTAGACATTCATTTTATTAGTTGCTTTATAACTTGTGTTTTACATGTATTCTTTTGAATGTACCAAATGTTACACAATAAAACCACTTTAATATGTCAGTAAAAACTGAGTACAACATTCCAAGTGTGACCTGGCCATTCTTGCAGAATTCACTAGAAGCAGTGACTGCACTACTTTTGTTCTGTATCTTGGCAACTGTAACCAAGACCCTTGGCTGTTTTTAGACAACTACAATACACACACCTAATTCCCACTGATCTCACAGAATTCAAGTGCTTTTTGTCTCTACAGCAGTTTGGCCAGCTCTCCAGTGTGTAACTTTATAGTTAGATTTTTTAAGCTGATGACAACTATCACTATTCAATTTCATCCTGTCTCTTTCAACTCATCCTTCAGTCTCTGATCTTTTAAAATCCTTGGTCGACATTTAGCTGTAGTTATTCTTCTTAGCTTTCTCATCCACCACTCAGTAAACATGTCCTCTAAGTCATTATCCAAATACTCAATACCCTGCACAAACAGGCCAGGGCAAGGGCAGAGACCTGAGACATGCCACAATCGAGCTCTCTCCAAAACGATCTTGGGAAGAGTCTGTAACCAGCAATGAATCCTATTCACTGTGCAATTCATTAATGCACACATTTCCTTGTTTACAAGGAAAGACTTTGCCAAAGGTCTTCCTGAAATCTATGTAACTTAACACCTGTTAAGCTCAATAAAATCACCAAAACAAACAAACAACACAAAAATCCCTGCAAAATCTCGTTGGTCCCATAGTAAGCAGACAACACAAATATTAATCACAGTCAGTATCCACAGGTTATGTGTCCACGGATTCAACCAACCCTGGTTAAAAAATATTCGGAAAAAAACGGCAACAAAAAAAGAATAAAAAATAATACAAATAAATATCATATAACTATTTAAATAGCATTTACATTGTGCTAGTATTGTAAGTAATCTAGAGATGATTTAAAGTATACAGGAGGATGTGCATAGATTATATGCAAATATTACATCATTTTCTATCAGGGACTTGAGCATCCAGATTTTGGTATCTGCAGGGTCCTGGAACCAATCCCTGAGGATATTAAGGGACAACTGACATACTTCTATTAATGGAGCCATAATCTAACAGATTCCACATCAGAGAAACAGGACTGTGAAGTATTTAAAGTCCTTGGTGGATTCAAGGATTGCCCATATTATGAGATTTAGGAATTAGGGATGTGGAGGGAGGTTATCTTTCAACTGATTCATAAGAAGGGCTCTTGCACACGTAATTCACTTTGCTCCTTTTTGTTGTTGTTGTACCCTGTGTAATCAGGTATTTGCTTTGGGATAAAGACCATTCCATCACACAGTCCAGCTTCTCCAGTTGCGAATTCTAATCATGTGTATACAGAACTGTGATCGGTAGCCATGGAAATATAGGTGATAGCACTAATTTGGCATCTTAAGGTTCCTGAAGGAATAGGTGAGAAGAGGGGCAAAGTCAGGCAAGAGAACACCCTGATGAAATACAAATAGCTTCACTCAGCAGCACAGCATGGCAAGAATTGTTATGAGCAAGTGGAAGGCAAACTGATGGTTTGCCTTGGAGGTGGTTTTCCCCAGAAGAATTGGAATCTTAGGTGTGTCTTCCTTACAGAAGATGTGTGTGATGCCTATTTATACTCACTAAGCAGATTCTATGATTTAAAAACATATACTAGTGTTCTCCCTGAAATCTTAGCTGCCAAAGGTTGTGAAACTCAATCGTTCCCGTCATAAGTAGTTACCACAGAGCAGTGTGATAAATTTTTCTAAAAAGGTTTGAGAGTGCATGGCAGAGATAGGTGTGTAATCTCAGGACAGCATATGGTTATTTTCCAGATGGAAACAAATCTTTTCAATTAGCCCCCTCAGGATTTCAGTTTCAAACTGCTTATGGATGCTTAAGCCAGTAAAACAATGAGCTGCTTAGCTTAGCTTATGGCAAATGGCTTAAAAACTGGTGGTATTTTTAATTGGCTTTTAATTTTTATAAAGGCAATACCCTTATCTAACAAATATTTATTCAGTGCCTACTATACGTACTGTTCTAGGCTCTGGAAATACAGTAGCGAAGAAGCCAGAAAGAAATCCCACCCTTCTGAGATTGAATTGTGATAAGGGAAGACAGGCAAGAAACAAAATAAATTCATAAAAAAAAAATGTTCAATGATGCTAAGTGCTTTGGAGAACATAAAGCAGGGAAGTGGGTTATGTGGACGTGTGGGGCAACCTGAAGGACTTTGGCTTGGACTCTGTGAACTAGGAAGGGGCCCCTGCAGGGCTCTGAACAAGAGAGCAACGCGATCTGACTGTATGTGAACTGGATCAGTCTGGGGAATGCTGTAAGAAACTGGAGAGGGGCAATAAGAGAAGCTCAGGGACCAGAGAGAAGATACTGGAATAATCCAGATGAGAGGTGGTGGCTGGACCCAGTGGCAGCAAGGAAGGTGGTGAGAAGGGATCGGGCTCCAGACATATTTTGAATATAGAACCATCAAGCTTTGACATGGATAGGATATGGGTTGTGACAGGAAGAAAAAAGCAAAGGATAATTCCGGGCTTTGTGTGTATGTTGTTGGGGGGGGGGGGCGGGGAATCACACAATTCTTGTATCAAATAATAGCAGTCCACCACCTCACTCTTTCCAAATCCTAATTCCAGCTCTCCAGAGGCACCCCTTTTCAAACGTTTTAAGTGTTTCCTCTGGCATTTATTGCCATATTTCTAAATACTATACTGACAGCGCTTGGTTTTTCCACCACGGATACTAGTGATATCTCCTGACTTCCTACTATGAAGCAGAGGATATCTCACTCTTACACCACTGTCCACTGGCCCCACATATGCACGCACACGCCTAAAAAGCACTTTCTCCCCCATCCTCCCCAAACCACATTTTCAGTGAAATCAATATTCAGGGTTTTCCTTATAAAGGCTACATAAGTATCATTCAAAGCAAACCCACATAACATATTATGATGATGGCCTCTCATAAGTTTTTTTCCTCTTTTTGTTTTGTTTTTCTAATCCATTCTCCAACATGAGACTACCCTTGCACGCCCAAACATCACTCGGGATTTGATCAGACACACCAAGGAATATAAGCTCTTCCATTTCTTCCTGGAGTCCTTCATCCATCTACTCTAACTTGGACCCACTTGTACTGCTACCATCCTGGAGCATGACATCCCTGCACCTCCAGCCTGGGGATTCCTCTGCCCTTGCTCTGTGCTGGATCTCAGCTCTTGGATCTTTTTGTTTGGGTGGAGGACATCCTCAGGTAGAGTCAAGACTGCCCACATTCCAATCCCAATTCTACCACTGACGAGCCATGTGACCTTGAGAACTCACTTCTCTACGCCTGCTTCCCCACTTACAAAACAGGGAAATGTGAGTGTCCATCTCATATTGTTGCTTTCAAGTGCTGAAGGGAAGCAGAGTAAGCACTGCATAAGTGTCAGCTATGACGATAATGACTACAGAGAACGTGTGCATGGGAGATGTCATTACCCTATATTTACCCTTCACTTGATGGCTCACAAAGGAAGAGAATTCTGAGTTGGACATTATTTCCCTAGCTATTGCAAAGGTACTGCTCTACTGTCTTCTACCTTCTAGGGCTATTAGTGAGAAGTATGACAGCATTTAATTCCTGCACCTTTGTAAGTGACCTTTTCTCTGAAGTCTTTGAAATCTTCTCTTTAGCCTTGGCCTTCCAACACTGCATTCTTTTGTGCCTTGATGTGAACTCTTCCTATTCATTTGCTCTGTGTTAAGTGAATTCTTTTTATTCTACAAACTCATGTCCTTCAGGTCTGGGATGTTTTCTTGCATTAATTCTTTATTTCCTATCTTCCCTTTTCTGTTGTAATGGCTATAAATGTTATAGACTGACTCTCATTTTCTTACCTTTCCTGCTTTTCATATTTCAACTTTATCTTCTAACACACTAATGTAATTATTAAATTTTTGCTGATTTAAATTTTTGCTAATTTTTAAGAGTTCATTTTGATTCTGAAACTTTTTTGTAGCCTAATGTTCTTATTTCTTGGCTACAACGTTACCTAAGAATTTGTTTGTTTGTTTTGTTTTCAGACCGGCCTCACTCCGTTACCCAGCCTGGAGTGCAGTGGCACGATCCTAGCTCACTGCAGCCTCAAACTCCTGGGCTCAAGCAATCCTCTTACCTCAGCCTCCTGAATAGCTGAGACTACAGGCATGCACCACCACGTCCAGCTAACTTTTTTATTTTTTGTAGAGAAGGGATCTATTTTGCCCAGGCTGGTCTAGAACTCCTGGTCTCAAGCACCCCTCCCACCTCAGCCTCCTAAAGTGGTGGGATTACAGGCATGAGCCACCACGCTTGGCCTCTAAGGATATTAATTATCATTCTCATTGAAATTTTTTTCTGTTCTCTATACTATAATTCTGTTTCTCTGAAGGTCTTTTTTTCTGTGTGTGTGTTTTGGTCTCTGTTTTCATGTTGGAGACTTTCTCCAAATGTCTGATGAATCTTAGGTGAACATTCATGCTGAGGAGTAACGCACTACAGAGCTGAATGGAAAAACTCCCTGAATAGGTGGGGCTTGCCCATAGGACTGCATTTTCAGATGACAGGGCAGCAAGCTGGTTTTTTCACTGAAGGAACACTTAAGTGTTAGTAACTTAGATCCTTTTTCTTGGGTCAGTTTCACAGAGCAGAATCCTCCAACTGACTGAGGGGTGAAACCCTGGCTGCCAGCATCAGAGGAATCCAGGAATTAAAGGTCTCACTTGTCAGTATTATATATTCCACTTAATTTTCCTGTTTTCAGTATGATACCTTACCCTTCCTGAGCAGTACATATCCATCCAAAAGCAACCCGATTTTCTGCTAGAGTGGGAGGAGGGCGGGGAGCCCCACTTGGGCAGGGAACCTCTGGACTACTTATCCTAATTCTCAACCACTCCTTCTTTTCAGCCTTCCCCAATGGCCTGGCCTTTCAGAAGTGCCTAATATCCCCCATGTCCCCAGCTTTTCTAGTTTCTACAGTGGGAACTGATTGGTTCCTTAATGACTGCCTCCCATACAATATTTAGCTATATTCGTTTTTTCAAATATCAACGTGTTTATAGGAAAATGTTCTGCATTTAAAAGTCTAATTGGTGAGGCCAGGTGCGGTGGCTCATGCCTGTAATCCCAGCACTCTGGGAGGCCAAGGCAGGCAGATCACTTGAGGTCAAGAGTTCGAGACCAGCCTGGCCAACATGGCAAAACCCTGTCCCTACGAAAATACAAAAAAATTAGCCAGGCATGGTGGCACACACCCAGCTACTGAGGAGGCTGAGGCATGACAAGTGTTTGAACCTGGGGGGTGGAAGTTACAGTGAGCCAAGATCGTGCCACTGCATTCCAGCCTGGACGACAGAATGAGACCCTGTCTGAAATAAATAAATATCTAATTCGTGAACTGTACACATAAAAATGATTAAGATGGTAAATTTTATGTTACATATGTCACAATTTTTAAGTCTAAATGGAAGTAATACAGAATGTTCCAGATATGATATACAAATATCAGATACAGATATAGTTTGGTGTATCATAGCATGATATAGGATATATCCTGGATAATTAAAGTTCTTTATACCCAGAGAAATCAATAAACCATTAAAACAACCAACCTGCATCCACTAAAAAGATTAGCAATTTATTATTGCAGAAAACAAAAACTATTTAAACCAAACCAAACCACACTACAATCACAATTCTTTGCCTTGATTTGCCTCTTTAATATGTCATTAGAACTTGAGGAAGATATTTTGTTTATAAGTAATCTTTATATTTAAGTATAAAGAGATTTTGTTAAATCAATTATTTCTGTACCTTTTGCTAGTCTACACTATGAGACAAAGACTTAAAGAGGAAAGCACAGATCCATTTAGTGGTATATCCTAAGAACGTGAAGAATAAAAAAACAAGATGAGTGACATTTTCCACCCAGCTATTTAAAATTCTGTCATAAACTGCAAAAGTTCTAATATAGTAATGCATTAATATGCAATACTTAAGTTAAAAATGAATCCTAACTTCATGCTATAGGAATGCTCATTTGACCTGAAATGTGATGTTCAAAAAATGTGTACTTAGTAAGTACATTTCTCTCATTTCAACTAACATCTGTAGTCATACATTAAAAGGCCAAGACTTCAAACACTGTCTATGGGAACATTTTTTTTTTTTTTTTTTTTCATTTTTTGAGACAGAGTCTCGCACTGTCACCCAGGCTGGAGTGCAGCAGTGCAATCTCGGCTCACTGCAACCTCTGCCTCCAGGGTTCATGCCATTCTCCTGCCTCAGTCTCCCAAGTAGCTGAGACTACAGGTGCCTGCCACCACGCCCAGCTAATTTTTTGTATTTTTTTTAGTAGAGACGGGGTTTCGCCATGTTAGCCAGGATGGTCTCGATCTCCTGACCTCGTGATCTGCCCGCCTTGGCCTCCCAAAGTGCTGGGATTACAGGCGTGAGCCACCGTGCCTGGCCTATGGGAACTCTTTTCACACAAATATATTGTTAAAATTGAATTCACCCATACAACCCATTCTAGACTTTTAAATTACTGATCTGGGTTCAGCCACTTGGGATGACGACAGATAAGGGCAACTGCATGCTGGTTCTAATAAGAAGCTCACTGTAAGTATTAAACATACAAAAACTTCAGTATCTGGAGGACTTATCAAAAAACTAAAGAAAACAGCTTCAGACTAACTCAAACTGCCCACGTAGTTTATGGTAAGAAACAGACTCTGCTGCTCTTTCTACTTCTCTGTATTTTTGTTTTCTATACAAGAAGAAGTTTCCAGTGCAAGGGTTTATTTCACAGAAAGTTACACCAAATTACAAACAACTCAAAAATTAAGTAAAAATGTACTCCAAATGACTAATTTGAGGGAATATTTCATTTATGTGAGTACCAGGCTTTCACAATAGAGACTGGTCTGGCTTTTTTTCCAACCATGTGGTTGAGAAATGTAAGATTTAATACCCTACAGTAAAATGCCTCTTTACCATCAACTAAGCTGCCAGCTAGAAAGCAGCATGGCCCAATTTAGATCAGCATTCCCCCAAATCTGTTTCCAAACCACGCTAGTGTTCTATGACATTAAAAGGTATTACTATGTAAAACATAAATACTAGCAGTGTTTTTCTCTAAAAATGTACTCTTTTAATATGCCAGGAAGATTAAGGGGGTAGACAGCTATCATCATGCAACAACTTGCCTTTAGGAAACAGCTTACCGTAGCCCAGAATCCAGGCTGTGGCATGAAGCCACTCGACCCACAAGTGTGTGACATACATTAGAGCACTAAGGCATGGGAGCATTTACCAACAGCTATGATACTGTGTGTGCAACATACAGATCAAGCTGTGATCACTTATTGCAGTCATGAATGTTTCTGTTATACCAGTTTTGGTAATATGTGAACACATTACAAACTCACAAATGTTCCATGGACAGATAAATTTGGCAAATGCTAGTATAGATGAACTTTGCCAAAACCTGAAACACGGATTGAAATAATTGGCATAAAATATTGGGATGATGTCTTTACCAGGAAATTTATAAACTTAAGCTTACTGAAAACAACTTGCCAGAGAATAATATTATAGGATATTTACCTTTTGTAATAGCAAAAGCTTAACGGAAATTATTTATTATTCCTTAATCTTCTAACCTCCAAAGGAATCTGTAACACAGTGCATAGATCAATTCATCTATACGTATCGAGGAGGATGCCAGCAGTCAAACTGGATAATGTGATGATAGTAGTTTCGGGGATGTTACAAAGGAGTGGGCTAGACTTAGGACCAACAAGACACAGTAAAGCATCCTAGCGCTGGCAATCCTGGGAAGCTGTGGCTAGCCCGAATTCTGAAGGCAAAGGAGGAGAGTGGCCACTGGAACCTAGGGAGGGTAGCTGTATGGAGACAGCCGCCCGAGAGAAGGGACAGCCTTGGGCAGAGGGATGCAGTCACCCTAGGGGCCCCTCCAGGGAGCAAGTTGGGAAAATCAATATCCTAAATTCATTCTTCTCCAACCTACAAAACACCTTCCAGTCCCTCTCATCACCTGCTCCAGTCAGAAGCCACAGGGCAAGGGTGCCTACCAGTGTCGCTGGTAAAGTCACGTTTGGAGGGAACACAGTGAGGAAGGATAAGAGTAGCTCTGGTAGGGCAACAGCTCTTTGACGTGCATTTCACCTCATCTTTTTCTCCTGTCTACCTTCCTTCCCTTATTTTTGACAAATAAAGAATGCCCAAGATGTGAACTTTTTCAAGAGCTATCTGGGAATGACTGAATTAGAAAGTTTCTAAATAATCCAGAGCTTCCTATAATCTATGTAAAAGAAGCTTTACCCAAAGTCCAGGCCAGTGGTTACATCTCTATTTGGAAGAATGAACAAAGACCTTAAAGCTACTGCCACCAATTTCTACCTAACCCTGGACTTGAAGCAAGCTAGTAAGCTATAGAACTTTCCTTTGATCTGCCTGGAGAGAACCCTCCTTGCGGTACATTTAATTTTTGTGAGAAATAGAACACTTCAAGTAACTTTCATTGTTTAAGTTCTACAGAGGTTTGCATAAAACCAAAAGATGAAATCTATGTTCCAGTCAAACAGCCCCTTGAATTATTTTCTATCATATTTCATAAGACATATTTTTCACCAGTATTTCTAAATAAAAAAATAATTATCTCACACATTGCAAGTTTCCATTTACATGATGCTCAAGAACAGGCAAAACTAACCAATAATGGTACATGTTAGAATAATGGTTGCTTCTGATAGGAGCAGGAGGATTCAGGCTGGGAACAGGCATGAAGGAACCTGCTGGAAGTGTTCTAACTCCAGATCTTGTTTTATAGCTTGATATACATGACATGTATCAAGAATCATTGGGCTATACCATTAAGGTAGCAGACTTCGGGCACTACAATGTTTGTTGAGGCATTTTATACTACAATTTAAAAAGAAATAATTATTAAATGATTTTCATAATTACCTCCTCAGCCAATAGCTTAGTGTAAAAAAGGTTTTGGGTTCGTTCATACATTTACTACAGGGCAGCAAACTGTGGTTCTCAGCCCACTTGCCTCTTTTCTACATGGTTTTCTGGAACACAGCCACTGGCTGCTTTTGTGCCTTAGCTGCATGGGTGAGTAGCTAGAGATGGCAAGAAGTACAAAGCCCAAGATATTTACTATCTGATCCTTTAAGAAAAATTTTGCCAACCCTTGACTTAAACTTCACATAATAAATTGTCTTTTTTTTAGGAGAATTCAAATTAATCTCATCCAGATACCAAAGTAACAAGAGGAACATTCTTTAGACAGCTTAGTAAATTACTCAGTAAACTGTAACCAAGAATTTCACAAAACTCTAACATAGGGTGGCCACATTCTTCTGCTTGAGTTACACTATGGGTTTAAGACACAGATCACAAACTGGCATTCTGTTTAGCCTTACACAATGTTAATTTTTTTATTTGATGCCAACGTTTAAAAATAGGAGAATTTTTTTTTTTCAAAAACCAAGATTTTCCTTCTCATTAAAAAAATAAATGGAAGATCCAGCAACATTGGAACCATATTCCTACAAGGTAACAATCAGCTCAAGTGAATTCATCAACAGAGAAGCCAAGCATCACTGACACTCAGTATTGCTTCTGCATTGTTCATTTCTCTTACAGCACAGGTGAAAGGAAAATGAAATGCAGCTTCTAGTTGCACCTACATAAGGAGTAGGAAAGTGGAAGACAGACAGAGGCCAGAGATTTAACCCTCAGCTCACTCGTTATCTTAGTGACTCTTGGGCACATGAGTTGAAACGAGGTTTAAGCAATGGCCTCTAGGGAAAATGGCAGAAAAGAATGACAGGAATCTGGCCAGAAGGGCCAAAAAGGGCAATGTTTTATGCCTCCAGACATCAAGAGGTGGGTGTCTTCCTCCATCTCCTACCTTGGGACAATTCTGCCTATTAAAAAGCTTCTTACTATTTTTTGCAACTTCTTGTGAGTCTATATTTCAAAATAAAAACGTTTTCTGAAAAAGCTTTGTCTTACACTGACTAAAAATCTGTCCAATTGTATAAAACAAGTTTAATCCTCTTCCATCAGAAAGTTCTGCCATTTTCTATAGCAGGAAGCCCCCAGTCCCTGGGCCACAAGCCAGCACTAGTCCATGGCTGGTCAGGAAATGGGCCACACAGCAAAAGTTGAGCAGAGGGCAAGAGAATTAGCACCTGAGCTCTGCCTCCTGTCAGATCTGTGTGGCATTAGATTCTCACAGGAGCGCAAACCCTATTGTGAACAGCACATGTGAGGGATAGAGGTTGCATGCTCCTTACTAACACCTGATGATCTGAGGTGGAACAGTTTCATCCTGAAACCATCCCCCTGACCTCCCCGATCCGTGGAAAAATTGTCTTCCATGAAACCAGTCCCTGGCACTAAAGATGTCAGGGACCGCTGATCTAGAACTCTTGACCAGATTCTCACCAAGAGTCTCCTTTCTCGAGGACTAGAAAAAGAACAATTATTATCACCTCTCTTGCTCTCTCATGAATTCATTTAAGTAGCAAATATTTATTAAGCACCCACCATGAGTCAGATATTGTTCTAGATTCTAGGGGTACAACACTGAACTATGTTCTTGTACTGGAGAAACTACACTAAGTTATTAGGTGGCATACCATACTACCAATTTTATTACACTAAATTTAGTCCACTAAATTCTTTTTTTTTTTTTTTGACAGGGTCTTGCTCTGTCTGAAGTGCAGTGATGCAATCACAAATCACTGCAACCTTGAACTCCCAGGCTGAAGAGATCCTCCTGCCTCAACCTCTCGAGTAGCTAGGACTACAGGCACACACAACCACGCCTGGCTAGTTTTTATTTTTTGTAGAAATGGGGTCTCGCTATGTTGCCCAGGCTAGTCTTAAACTCCTGGCCTCAGGCAATCTTCCCGCCACAGCCTCTCGAAGTGTTGGGATTACAGGTGTGAGCCACCATGCTCAGCCTCTAATTCTTTTTTACATCCACTGCCCAAATTAAAAGCTTAAGCAAATGGGTATACGGATCCAATTTTCTTATGGTAAGCCTTCCTTCCCAAATATTGTATTTTTAGACTCTGCCCTTCTCTCTAGTCTGTCAAGAACTTCTAGAATAGCAGTTTCTTTTCCACCTTAACATACACTCCATTCCTTCTAGTTTCTTGCTGTCTGCAAACCTGATAAACCCATCCTTTGGTATAGTCATCCAAGTCAGTCATTAAAAGGTTCAACAGGACAGCAATGAGGTCCCTAAGGCCCCTGACATACATCTCTAGCATCTACCCTAAGAGACATGAGTCCATTATTTAATGCTCCATGGCTTCCCTCTCTCAATGAGCTATGAGTCCCACCTGATTTGCCCTATCCACAAGAATGCCATTGGGTCTACATCAAACACCTAGCTAAATTTCAGATACAGTATGCTCACCAATTTTCCCTAATCACCTAGTGGACAAAAGAAGAATTTTTTTTAATGGGAAGAGAACAGTTAAAAAGGAAGAACAATGGAGTAAGGACAGGTCATTACACAGCCTCCAAAATAAACCAGAATTCTTGAATAAATGCTAGGTATACTTAAAAAAAAAATCACGCCTTGGGGAGGTGAAAATCACATCACTGTTTATAAGAAATGCTGTCTTTCAGACAATTGATTTAATCATATGAACTTTGGCCACAGTATAGATGAACACAATTAGCAAATTTAATCTTTGGAACCTGTTTTCTATTGTTAAAGCTAAGCAACTTTTTTTTTTTTTCCAGTTAAAAGCTTCTGCCTTTAATACACTCACTGGTGGTTATTAAAAAATGGAAATGTGTTTGAATTTCCAGAAGTATATCTGAACTCTGTATACAGTTCACATGAGGGAGTCCGATTGAAATCATATTTTAAAAAGCTATTATATGTGACTAAGGCATAAAGCATGACACGAATTAACATTCAGCACTTGGAAGTGAAATAAAAAGATAATTCATGAATATGGTAATGACTGTTCTCTGGCACAAAATCTGAAAGCACTTTATGCATTTTAAGTGAACTTCAAATTTTAAGTAAACTTCCGGAGTATCACTGTCAAGTTTTAGAACTATCATCCAGCAAGTCATTTTACAGACACAATCTGGGATTTATGACAATTTGGCAAACAGTACATTATAGTTGATTTTCTTCCCACTAAGGAGAAAAGTTTAGCCCAACAACAGTAAAAACAAGTTTATGTGAAGCATGTATAACTTGAAGAAAACAAACCATCAGCACTTTAGACCTATTCACACGACTAAATAAGTGTTGTTATATGCTACGTACATTAAAGCCAAGTCTTTACTCTCCATACATTTTGAACCCAGTAGATGTTAGGTTTACCTTGAAAGCAACAAAGCAGGATTTATTGTAAAATACTGTTTGTTGCTCTTCACTAAACTCCCACATTTCTCTGATGAGCTCAACTTTTACGTGCTAATACATGTCTTAAAAAAAAAAAAAAAGCAAACTGCAATCATCTTATTTCAGTGCTAAGGTAATTAAAGCACAATACTTCACCCTGTCTTCCAACATATACGAAAGTTGAAAGGTTTTTACTTTATTCAGTGAAGGTGGCTTCAGTGTCAGTGCTTATCAAGAGGGGACTTCCATCCTATCACTCCATGTTCTATTTGCTGTAATTCTCTGCCTGCTTTCCAGACTTAGAGTTTTGGGAATTAGAGAATATTCACTTCCAGGGCAATTCCCGGCTCTCCAAACTGCTTACCTGAATATATTTCCGCTGAGTTTCGTCATTTAAAACATGTGCAACATGCTTGGAAAAAATCTTTTCTCTGCCAGTTCTGGCATGGATACCAACCATAGTGACACCGATGGGCCAAGGGGCATTTCCAATGGCCATCTGAAGATAAGCATCATTTGCCTGAAAGGAAAGTGTAAGAAGAAATCAGAAAGGCAAAAATGTTGTACTGGCTCAAATTCTTATTGAAAGTCTTTCACAGCCCTTTATGATGTAATTTTCATCCACCTTTTGGGCACATCGAAAATATTACCATTACTGTTATTCAAACAAAACAGATTAAAATATAGGGTAACAGACTGCCCTGCCCAGGACCACCAATGTCCATAGAAAAACAGAAACCAAAGCTAGGTTGTGAGTAAAAAAAAAAAAAAAAGGCAAACATTCCTTTGCAGCCTTTGTGTGCTGGAAATTAACACGTTGCAGATCTGGAATTACCAAGTAGGCACTTCAATGCACTGATGAAAATTCTAGTTTTGGTCTCCTTTAGACCCAGTCTTCTCTACAGGGGGTCATGTAGAAGACAGGGGCTAAGTAGTTTTTCATCGTCCAACCCTAAACAATATCCACTCCCTACACAGCATCGTGGCTCTCTGAAGGCAGTGGGGGCTCAGTATGTGCGGACGACCACACAGGGTCTTTAACAGATGTGTAAACAGAGAGGAAACACTGGCCCTCCAGTTGAATAGCTGAAGGATGAGATCGCTCCACTTTGCCCCCCACCCAACCTCCTACCTGCCAAGAACCTTTAAAGAGCCACAAAAAATGAAGATAGAAACCGATGAAGACAAATGGCTTTTTTTCCTAACCAAGCATGGCTAGCTGTGAGGAAGAACAAGAAAAACATAAAGCAAATAAATTCTAAAAGACCTCAAGGGTTAAGAGAAGCTTATAAAGCCAGGCCTCAAGGAGATTTTAATTTAAAAAAATCAGACACCTATGAGATTGACAGGGAGAGTTAATTTTTTTAAATCAGATACTACAGATAGGGTAGCTGGAAGATCATTTTCTACCCTAAATTTGAACTTGCTCTGCTCAACAGATTTTATAAAGCTTAATTTAAAAAGGGCATATGTACATTTTTATCACTAATTTTCATGCGTATAAATTTTAACATTGGACCTTAACTGATAAAAATTCCAATATTTAGTTTCCCCCAAATTCCAAAGAAACTGTCTAAACAGGTTATTAAAGCTTCTTGGTTCTTTCTGTAATTTATACAAAATAAGCTTGCACTTGCACTTAGTTCTGATATGTGATCACGAGAAAAAGCAGTAAGAGGAAAGGCATCCATTCTAGCAGGCAGTGACGTGCATTCTTCCTGCAGTGATGGTGACCTTATCCATCCATGCCAATGCAACCATCCTTAGTAAGAATCATGCAACTGACAGAAACTAAGAAACAAATTTATAACTGTAAGGCAAAAAAATATTTTCTTTGAGAAAACTGGCTGGCTCTTAAAAGGAGTAAAATCACTGCAGGAACCTCTTTAGCCTAAGGCTCTAATCACGTAAATCATCCGGTCACTCAGGAATGCCAGCAGTCTCTTGTTACGTCAGTATACAGATACAGCACTGGATAACGAATGTCATTCCGAGTTCCCTACCGCTCTGGCACTGGCACTGGGGTTGCTGCACTGAAATGCTCTACTCCTAGTGTCTTGGGAGGCACGGCCACAAGAAGCCTCCCTCAAACTCTGCCCTCTCTTCATCGCCACTACTGGTGCATTGGGCCCTTCCCTTCTTGTTCCCCTGTACCAACTGACAGTCCTCCTCTCACCCCTGTCTAAACTCTACCTCAGGGAGCCCTGAACACCAGCACCCTTTCTCTCACCGCCACCTCCCAGAGCCCATTCAGGAGTATAGACATTGGGGCGAGGGAGAAGAGTCTTCCCCTGCACGGGTCTGCAGAACTGAAATGGGAGAGATGAGTCCTGGAAGCCTTGCTTGAACCATTTCCCCATAGAAACAATTACAAAGAGTGGTTAAATTTCACTGTACCATCAATGCAACAGTTCAGCTATATTACAGATTAAAGGGGCTTTTATAACCATCCTGGGAAACTCATCTATACAACATTGTTTTTATGGGAAAATTTGTTCCAAGACATAATTAGCCATTTACAAAACTTTGAAATTCAATCCCATTCATAAAATGAACACTACCTATATACAGTTCATGCTCTGAAGAACCTTTAGGCCTATTTTAAAAATGACCAAGAGCATACAGATGAGGTCTGTATTTTCTTAGTCAGGTTTGTTATTCAATGCCTAACAGTAAAGCTGGCAAATACAATAGAAAATAAAACGCTTTTTACTACTAACCCATCTCACATTTATTCTTAAATCTACTATGTAAAATCCTATCCCGAATGAACATTATATTATGTACATAACCTAGATATACTCTTAACAACTTCAAAGAACAGCATGGGAATGTACCTTCACATATTCTCTCTGCAACATGAATTTAATAATATCCGTTATTGATTCTTTAATATCAGCAGGAAGATTCTGAAAAAAATAATAAGAAATTTTGGAAGCTACTATGTATAGATGTATAGTGAAAAAACAGACTGCATTTATTCTAAATTTATACTGTATTTTTAAAGTCAGTTAAAAAAAGTATTTTCCAAGAAACCTCACCCTTTTCCGTAGCTTTCTGAAAAGTGGTCTGAGGTAGGACTCGGTCTGTTTCTGGGTCGCACTGTTCAGTTTACCCTGCACACTGCGTTTCACATAATCTTCTCTGGCATTCAACTCTTTAGCCCAAACGCCAAGAAGAAACTGTTGAAAGGATGGGTAAATTTAGACTACAGTGCCACCCAGTGGTTCAGTAAATCTAAATGCTCTCTAGCACACAAAAACAGAATACAATCATCCTTAAAGTAAATGTCTTGATTAAAACGCCACCAAATAATATAGAATAAGCTAGTTCTGTTTATTCGTCATGATAATGCTTTGAAGTAGTACCTTTGGCAAGTCACCAATTTCCCTAGTCTACATCTATTCCTGGCTCAAGATAATTTGCTTCCCTCAAAAAACAACTATCAAGTTTCATAGTTAACTATTTGACAGGAAATAAACTTGTATTTGTATTATATACATAAAACTCAACAAGTTACAAGAAAACTATACTTTCTACATATGCTGTAGAGACCACGATTAAGTTTAAAAACCACGAAAGCACCTGACTAAAGGAGAGGAAGGAGAAACAGAAATAAAGAAGCCAAGACCCAGCATTCCCACCCCACCCCCACTCCTAGAAAACTACCTCAGTGCCCCTTGGGTTTAACTGTATAAAGGGCACCCTTTCTGGAAGTAGGAAACAGAGAAGGCTGAGGAGGATGTTTTCCTCTGGGGCATCATCTATGCATATCCTAAAAAAGAAGAGGCCATCACTCAAAGAGGAAATTCTAGTTCATACTAGTTCCCATGCCCTATCTACTTCCATGCTGTATCCTCAATATATTCAGAATCTTGATGACTATTATGTTGTATCTAAACTGTACACACAAGAAAAAGCATTCCTTGCATGTAAATCTCTTGGTCTGAACACAGTTTGTGAAAAAACAATAAAATATCTGGGATTTGTTCATACTCTACCTAGACCACTAAAGAGAGAAATGTTGAGAAGATGGTTGGAATCAGCAAGTCATAGCAAAAATAGGCAGCTGTCTGTAGAACTGAAGAAATGAGCTCTCTCTGAAAGGTTACAAAAAAACTAAAATATTGGCTGGGCGTGGTGGTACAGGCCCTACTACTCGGGAGGTTGATGAGCCCAGGATTTGAAGGTTACAGCGAGCTATGATGACACCACTGCACTCCAGCCTGGGGCCTAAAATCCCAGAAATTTGGGAGAAAAAGACAGGTACATCCCCTTCTTCTTAGGTGTCTAGAAATCAGCCTGGCCACTGTGGTGAAACCCATTCTCTACTTATATATATATATATAAAAACTAGTCGGGTGTGGTGGCGTGCTACTCAGGAGGCTGAGGCAGGAGAATCGCTTGCAGCGAGCCGAGACTGTGCCACTGCATTCCAGCCTGGGCGACAGAGCAAGACTCTGTCTCAAGAAAAAAATAAGAAACTCTACCAACTTCTTACTAATTCTGCTGTTGTGACTCTTTTCTATGTGTTTACATTAATGAGCCAGCTTTAAAAAATATGCCACAAGAAAAGTAGGCCAGGCGCAGTGGCTCATGCCTGTAATCCCAGCACTTTGGGAGGCTGAGGTGGGTGGATCACCTGAGGTCAGGAGTTCAAGACTAGCCTGGCCAACATGGTGAAACCCGATCTCTACTAAAAATACAAAAATTAGCCAAGCATGGTGGTGGGTGCCTGTAATCCCAGCTACTCAGGAGGCTGAGGCAAGAGAATCACTTGAACCCGGGAGATGGAGGTTGCAGTGAGCTGAGATTACACCATTAACCCCAGCTTGAGAGACAAGAGCAAGACTCTGTTTAAAAAAAAAAAAAAAAAAGCCACAAGAAAAGTAAATATGCATTTTCTCTTACTAACTGCTATATCAAGTGCATAGCGATATCATAAACATCATGTATGTGCGAGAAATGTGTATTGAGGTTTTCCCGTTCCAGCCTTTAACCCTTGGTAATCCAAAAATATAAGAATAGTTCATAAGGATCCAAGGCATCCTCCTCCCCTAGCCTAAGACACACACCTTCAGGAATTTGGTGATGATGTCCATGTCTTTATGATCATCGCCTTTCCCTAAGGACTCTCCCAGCGCCTGAAGAAAAAGAAACAATGCTTCTGTTCATTAATACAGAGCAACTACTAAACATATATATTACCAACACCAGTCTAAACGTGGCTCTTGGTCACATATGCTGTTCAATTTTTACTTAAAAACCTGATGGAATTTCTAGATAAGAAACCAAAAACAAAAAATATGGATTTGCCACTTAAACTTGGAGAGCATGTTATCCTTTATGAAAAGTCAAGAGGGGGTAATGAATGTGAGATTTCTTTTTGGGGGAACAAAAGTGTTCTAAAATTAGATTGTGATGATGGTTGCACCACCATGTGAATATACTAAAAACCACCGATTTGTATATGTTAAATCGGTCAACTGTACGGTATGTCAATATCTCAATAAAGCTGTTTTTTAAAAATAAATAAATAAATAAATACACCAGTAGGAAAAAAAAAAAAAGGCCCACAACTGGTTGCCCATACCAATTATTTTAGTAAAATTTAGGGACCATAGACAGGTATTGGAGGAGGCAGGGGATTAAAATGACATCTCCTCCCTCATTCAGAGGGAAAGCTACACATGCAAGAGCCAGGAATTAAAGGAAACAGAAAAATAAGTTTATGTTTCCTTAAGCATTAAGAACTTTAAGCCATATTTATTTTACATGCTACTTACATGATACAAAATTGCTTTTTAATTAAGATTATACACTAACACTCCACACACACAGCACTGTGGCAAAAATGAGACAGCAAGATATTGCCAAGTATTAGCAGGGCTGGAAAGACAGGAGACCCTCACACTGCTGGGCGTAGACTAGGACAGCCATTCCAGAGAGTAACTTGGCAGTACTTAGACAAGTTAAATATACATATATAAATCCCACAATCCCACTTTGTTAGGCCATCGTGCTTATGCACAAGACTGTTCATCAGGAAGCTGTCTGTGGTAGGAGGGAGCTGGGAACAATCTAGCTGTCCATCATTACTGGAGAACAAAAAGTCAAATGCAGTGAATGGCATAACACATGGAATCCTATGTAGCGATTAAAAGTAAAGGATTCAATGTACACAGAGCATCAAGAATGGCTCTTAAAAACATAGTGCTAACTGAGAAAAAGAAAAGTAAAACACAGAATAAAGAATTTCACAGCATAACATCATTTATGTAAATCAAAAATACATGCTTACAAAACACTGCAGGTCACAAGAGCACCAACAAACAGAAGGATGCACATCCAACATATTAGAATGGGTTCCTTTTGGAGGCTGGAAGTAGGGGAATGTGAGTGGAGGATGAGAAAAAGGGGAGTAAATAAATAAATGCGAGGAATAAATAAACAAAAGACCAAGGACAACAGTGTGCTCTGCCCTCAACAATCTGCCCGACTCAGCCATCTGCTCCAGAGGAAAGAAGGGTGCCAGGGACGTCCTAGGCTTGGTGTAGAGATTACCTCTAACTCTTCAATTGTGGTGTTTTCCTCATGAACTTTCAGATCATTCTGTGTGTCTTCCTCTCCGGGCTCCTGACCGCCGACAATTTCATTGAGGTACTGCTGATCAATCTTATCCAAGGCTGCTTTCAAATCATTCCTCAATCCCTAAGAAAAGTACAAAAAGGAAGAACACCTGTTAAGAAAGGAAGAACACTTGTTGCTTCACCTTTGATTTTTCATTAATAACTGCAATTATTTTTTCCCCCACAAGAAGAGTTCAGCAAAAGTAGGGGCTCAAATGACATCAGTTTATCATACAACTATCATTACTGTCCATTTAAAGTTAATTCTTACAGACATATTTTAATTAAACCAATGCATGAACAATGGCCAGTCTGCTGGTCAGAAAAATAAAATACACGTGAGTGACGAATCCAAGAAAGAATCTTCATCAACGCTGTAATTTTCTAATGAGGCTTAGTGAAAGTGGCAGGTCTCCATTAGAGTCCCCGACCCGTTTGCCCAGCTCATTTACAATGTCTAACCTCAACTACTGTGAACTCCCAAAACATTCAGAAACGTCAGTGTAATAAAATTGGTGCCTCATCTATATCCCAGGTTCTCAACTATGTTTCTAGCAAACCAGCAAATTCGCATTTTATGCACGTATGGTTCATGACCATTTAATGAAAATGGAAGCCTCATCTTCCTAAAAATGAATGAGAATCAGCTGCAAGGTTTAAGAGCCAAGGAAACATGGCCGTGAGGCGGCTATAGGGTAATGGTTGAGAGAGAAGGCTATCTGGGTTCAAATCCTTGCCACATACTATTAAACAGCTCTTCGACAGCTTGCTTAACCCCTGTATGCCTCAGTAGACTCACCTACAGAATAGGAGTAATGGCATCATCTACTACGTAAGGCTGTAATGAGGATGCTATTTTTTATTTCAGTGAACAGTTACTATGTGATGCGGCTGTTCCGGAACCTCGCAAACATCAAGTCACGTAAGTAAGCTAAGAAATGGACAATGCGCTTTGAACAGTTACTGGGGCACAGTGGACATTCAACCAATGTTAACTCCTAACCTTCTTACATGAAAAGCATCTTATCATTGTCTCCTGTCCCTTCATAAACACAGAAGAGAAACATCCAACTCAAAACACTTATAATTTCTCAAACACTGACTGATCACCTGCTGTGTATAAAGTATGACGCTAGGCGTTCCCAGAGGTCACCTCATTGAATTCTCGGTGCATCCCAGTGAGCCAAATATCACTGCCTCTGTTATACCAATGAGGATTCTGAGGCTCAAATAGAGTAAAAGACTTGCCAACGGTCACATAATTGATTATCATAATCCAGGAATGGAATCCAGACCTTGTGCTCCTGTGCTTTGTCCTCAAAACCTCTAGATGCACGGCACGAGAGACTTGGCATACAAAGGTAAAACAGCCTTTGCCCACCAGGAAGAGATAAATATGCACATAACTCTAGTAATAGCGAAAAACAGTAAGTACACTAACAAAGGTTTACTCATAGGCACATGGAGAAGAAAGCAATTAATTCTGACTGGGATCAAAAATAGATTCCAAGAAAAGATGTGGTCACTGAATTGCATGTGAAAGTATAAAAACAAGATTTCAACCAGAGCATACAAGACAGAAACACCGCAAGCAAAGGAAAAATGATCATTACAGACACAGAGGACTGAAGGCAACTGCTAGTGTTGTGGGGCTGGAATGGCAATGCTGGGAAGTGAAGCAGGAAAATAGTTTGGCAACAAAGAAAGCAGTGAGATGGCCCAGGCTAGCAGACGGAGCAGGTCGGGGAGCGGGCCTGGCCAGCCCCAGCTGTTCCTGCCATTCCAACTAAGATGCCAGGAAAGGGGCAAGATATCGGCTTAGAAGACCAGTCCAGGGGCAGCCTCAGATGACTTCAGCTGCAGCCTTCATCTGACTGCAATCACAAGAAAGACCCCAAGCAAGATACTGCTCAATCCAGCCCAATCAAACCACAGAACTGGTAATTATTAAGACAATAATAAATTATCTTAAGCTACCAGGTTTCAGGGTGGCTTGTTAGTCACCAAAAACAGATTTTGTAATAATAAATCCTTTATAATAAATAGACAAACACTAGTAAGTTTTGGAGTAGTCTGTTACATAGTCATAGATAACCACACCTGTCTCTCAATAATTGAGAAAGCAAATAGATAAAAAGTTAACAAGGCCACAGAAGATCTGAACAACACTATCATCATTGACATTTGTAGAACTGCATCATAAAAGTAAAACAATACTCTTTTCGAGAGCCTGTGGAATAAACCATATGCTAAGCCATAAAACAAGAGGAGAGCCTTAAACGTAAAAGCAAAAACTATACTATTAAGCTTCTAGAAGAAAATAAAGAATATCTATTTGAAACCTTGGGATAGACAAAGATTTCTTAAGCAGGACACAAAAAGCAATGACCACAGAAGGAAAAACCGATAAATTGGACTTCATCAAAATATAAAACTTCTGGGCCGGGCACTTTGGGAGGCCAAGGCAGGAGGATCCCTTGAGTAGAGGAGTTCAAGATCAGCCTGTGCAACATGAGGAGGCCCCATCTCTACAAAAATTGAAAAATCAGCCGAGCATGGTAGTGCACACCTGTGGTCTCAGCTACCTGGAAGCCTGAGGTGGGAGATCGCTTAAGCCCAGGAGCTAGAGGCTGCAGTGGGCCATGATCATGCTGAACTCCAGCCTGGGTGAGAGTGAGACCCCTATCTCGAAAAGCGTTGTGTGTGTATGTACATACATACGTACACACACACACACACACACACACACACACACACACAACTTCTGTTCAGCAAAAGATTCAATTAAGAGAACAGGTAAGCCATAAACTACAAGAAAATAGTCAGAAAAAATATTCGTGTATCTGACAAAGAACTTCTGAATTCCTATAATCCATTAACAAAAAGACAAGTTTATTTTTAAAATGAACAAAAGGCGCCTGTAATCCCAGCTACTTGGGAGGCTGAGGTGGGAGGACTGCTTAAGCCCAGGAGGTTGCGGCTGCCATGAGCCATGATTATGCCACTGCATTCCAGCGTAGGTGACAGTTGAGACTCTGTCTCAAAAAAAATAAATAAATAAGGAAAGAAAGACTTTAATAGACACTAGACAAATGAAGACAAGTTTATGAAAAGATGCTCCTCATCTTTAGTCATCAGGCAATGTGATTAAAGCCACAAAGAGCTACTACCAGACACACAAGAGAATGGTTAAAATTAAAAAGACTAACAATACCACATGCTGGGGTTTGGAAATGACTGGCATTTCTTATGAAGTTAAGCATACATCTTACTCTTATTATCCAGCAATTCTACTTCTAGGTATCTCCCCAAGAGACACATTTACCCAAGAAAAATAACATAGTTCCAAAAAAAGATCTGCATAAGAATGGTCACAGCAGTTTTTTTGGTTTGTTTTTTGTTTTTTGAGATGGTGTCTCGCTCTGTCGCCAGGCTGGAGTGCAGTGGCACAATCTCAGCTCACTGCAACCTCTGCCTCCTGGGTTCAAGTGATTCTCTTGCCTCAGCCTCCTGAGTAGCTGGGACTACAGGTATATGCCACTATGCCCAGCTAATTTTTGTATTTTTAGTAGAGACAGGGTTTCACCATGTTGGCCAGGATGGTCCCGATCTCTTGACTTTGTGATCCACCCGCCTCGGACTCCCAAAGTGCTGGGATTACAGGCATGTGCCACGGTGCCCGGCCAGCAGTTTTATTCCTAATAGCCCAAAGCTGGAAACAAAGTTTGATATATTCATACAACTGAGCATCACTGGAAAATGAAAAGGAAACCAGTGGTATCTGCAATAACATGCATGAACCTAAAAACTGTTATGCTGAGAAAAAGAAGCCAGACACAAAACGTATGAGTCTATCTGTATGAAATACGAGAACAAGCAAAATTAATCCATGATGACAAAATTCAAATGGTGGCTGCCCAGGAAGGGACGAGGAGAAATATGAGGATTGGCTGAGAAGGGGTACTGGGGAAATTTCCTTTTTTTCTTTTGTCTCAACTTTTAAGTTCAGGGGTACAGGTGCAGGATAACAGGTTTGTGACATAGTGAAATGTGTGTCATGGTGGTTTACTAAACAGATCATCCCATCACCCAGGTATTAAGCCCAGCATCCATTCGCTATTCTCCTGATGCTCTTGGGGAAATTTCTTTGGTGACGAAAATGTTCTATTTCTTTATAAGGGCAGTGGTTATATGCTTGTATGTATTTGTCAAAATGCATTAAATGTTATATTTAAGATGAGTGCTTTTCAAAAAATTAATGAAAACTTCCATTCAGTGGCAATAATCTGCCCACTTTACTTTTCCATTGTTGCCTACAATAATGCAATTAGTCAAACTCTGTTCTAGTGAATGCAGTACAGTGGTATTTTTCTAGCTTTGTTCTGTCCTCTTACCTTGTTAACTTCTGGTGTGAGGATCTCTATTTTCCTTAAACGTTGAAAAGCATCATAATCAGTTTCTCCAAATAGTCTAATTGGTTCTCCTCTTTCTCTCAATCTTCTGATGACCTACAAAGTGAAACAGATACCCAGTAAATTATTTAACTTTTTTTTTTTTTTTTTTTTTTTTGAGACAGTCTCACTGTGTCGCCCAGGCTGGAGTGCAGTGATGCAATCTCGGCTCACTGCAAGCTCCGCCTCCCAGGTTCAAGTGATTCTCCTGCCTCGGCCTCCCAAGTAGCTGGGACGACAGGCACGTGCCACCACACCCGAGCTAACTTTTGTATTTTTAGTAGAGATGGGGTTTCACCATGTTGGCCAGGATGGTTTCAGTCTCCTGCCCTTGTGATCTGCCTGCCTCAGGCTCCCAAAGTGCTGGGATTACAGACGTGAGCTACTGTGCCCAGCTATTTAACTTTTGAGAGAGGAAAAAACTAAACATCTCAAAAACAATTTGTATATTGTACCTTAAAAGCCAAGCCTGGGTTTAATAAAAGCTAATTATCCAAATACATGCCTCTGTGTAAAATATAAAATCCTTCGAATATCTGAGATCATTTCAATTAAGCTAAACAAAGATGTTTCCAAATCAACGAGAAAATCAAGTACTTTAAAAATCTATTTTGACTCAAAAGTCACTGTTATTAATTTTATTACCAAATAGCTCCTAGAAGGTGGTCAGACCTATGACTCTACAATTCAAGTCTAAAGAAAGCCCCTAATATAAACCAACTCTTTTATTGTGAGATTTTAAAAAAATTCTTTTTTGTAAGAAAAGGGGCATGTTTGTGGCCCTCATTTTACATAATTATAACTATTCTTAGTCTTCTTTTAAAAACAATGGAAAGACAATAGTAATCCCTTATGTCAGCATATTTTTGGTGATCAAACACTTGTTTTGAAATGTAGATGCAAAAAGTAATCTGTTTATTCTTTAATTTTCCATGAACAGATATATTGTGTTATCATCACACCTTAAGTAACCATAAAGTTTAGGTCGTTTAGCTCACGGCTTCGACAGGACCAACCTGTGCAGCAGAACACAGAGGAAAAACACTAAGATGGGAGGGAATGACCGCATTTATAGAGAGAAGGAAAATCAAATCTGAAGCCAGCTGATAATTACCATAATGGAGAGTTTGCATTGTAATACCACCATCAAACCAAAAACTTCTCACTCAGAAAACAGGGAGTTATAATCTGCATATGCGGAGCTTTTAAGATGCTGAAAATCTATTTCCAAACTTGGGTGATGGTTACGTGAATATTTATTTTATAATTATTCATATATGTGTAACATATATTGCCCTAATATGTTTCATACACTTTATATACATGCTATGTATGTCATTTTAAAAAGGAAGAAAGAAACAGAAAATGTAATAAATACTAGCCCAAATTTTTTAAATAAAGCAATAATGAGAAACACCAAGAGCTTTACCTGGGAGCATAAATAGCATCACACCTAAAATCCATTGGGAGGGCTCCCACTGGATTAACAGAAGTTTGAGATTAAAATAGAAATTTAAGAGGTCATCTAGTACTATCTCCAATCAATGCCGAAATGACCTCACAAACACCCTTGTCAGGTCCCTGTCTGACAAACGGCAGGAATCACATTTCTCCGTGAAACATCCCATCCCATTGTTTGGACAGATATGTTTTGCTTCTCAAAACTGAAATCTACTTCCCTCAAATTTCTACCCATTTATCCCAGTTCCACTTCATGAAACTACAGAGAATATTCCGATTTTCCAAGATCAGAGCTACTTTCATTGGATTTTTAAAGCTATCTCTAGTAATTCTTCTCTCCAGCCTCAGTATTCTAAATTCCTTCACCTCATCTTCATATGATGGTTTCTAGAGTCAGTCATCATTCCCCTGAAAGTTTCCTTTTGTGCAATGTCCGTCGTAAACATGTGGTAATGTAGAACTAAAAAATAATACTGCAAACATGTCAACTTGTGAGAAGTACAGAATACATAAGACTTTTATCTAGACACTGTATTTCTGTGACTTACATTCAGTCCTATCCACAACTACAGACGTAGAACAGGAAGAGACTACTGAGGACTCAAAGATGAAAGATGACCCTAAGTCAGTCAGTCAAAGACAAAAACAACCTCAACAGAAAAAAGAAAGGGAATGTGAGCTAGTTATTACTGTAAAATACTGCTTAAGATTGGGTGCTATAACTTAGGCCAAGTTGTGAGGAGTACATAATATTTTTCTGGTTATCAGTTTAAATAGCTAACTCTCGTCTACCTGGAATTATATAACAGTGGTTCTGTCTAAAGGCAAGGTAATAAACTACCTGACTTCGAAATTTCTTTTAGTGCAAGAATTCTATTATTCTAATTTTTTTAAATAAAGAAGATGAAATATACCACCACCACCACCACCTCCCCCAAAAAATGACACAGAGACTAAAGGGACATCAGTGAAAGAACTTAAGCCTCTGAGTCCTCTTTTACTATTTCAATAGAAGCTCCCTGAGCAAAGGCAGGAACTTCTTGCCCATATCATGTCTAGTACTTAACTGATGTACCACTATTAATCAGTAACAATGGTTTACTAATGATGGATCTCACAAAAAGAACAACTTCTTAAAATTACCTTGTCTTTTAACACAAGCTTTTCAATGTTTAAAGATAAAGGAAATTCTAGGCCAGGCGCGGTGGCGCTTGCCAGTAATCCTAGCACTTTGGGAGGTCGAGGCGAGCAGATCACCAAATCAGGAGTTCAAGACCAGCCCGGCCAACATGGCAAAACCTCGTTTCTACTAAAAATACAAAAATTAGCCAGGCCTGGTGGCGCATGCCTGCAGTCCCAGCTACTTGGGAGGCTTAGGCTTGAGAATCTCTTGAACCCAGGAGGCGGACGCTGCAGTGAGCCTACATCATGCCACTGCACTCCAGCCTGGGAGACACGGTGAGACTGTCTCAAAAAATCGAAAAGTAACAGAATTCTGAAATATGTGACATGAAATTTCAAGTATTTTGGACTATGAAGTTAATACATGCACACTTGAGCTACAAAATTAAAATATGAGTTCATAAAGGTAGTGGAAAAAAATTAACATATCTTTGTTTAACTCTTAGGAATAGAGGAAACCTTTCTAAGCATGATGCCCAAAACAAAACAAAAAAAAAAACATAATGAAAAAGACTGATGTCATTGTATAAAACTGTAAAACTTGTGAATGGCAAAAAACAAATGATACACTGACATATATATACACTATGTACATCCGATACATACACACTTATGAACACAGGTTAACATCCTTAACATATAAACATGATGATTTGCAAATCAAAAGACAAATTTCACAATCTAAAAACGGCAATTCCACAAAACAAGAGACATTAATGATCACTGAACTTGTGAAAACATGTTCAATTCTAATAATCACTAATAGAAGGTTTCACATTAACACAAGATACCTATTTCACCCATCAGTTTGGCAAAAATTTAAAATAATAATCTGCTTTCAGATTGGCAAAGGCTAAAACATTTTAAAATAAAGAGTTGACAGAAATGCTAGGAAGTCTTACATACTTACAGTTGGAATGTAAATTGGCATAGCTTCTTTGTAGGACAATTCCACACACCATCGAAAATTACACAGACACACTCTCTGACCAGAAATTCTTTTCCTAGGAAATTATCCTATTGATAAACTCATACAAATATCAAGACATATGTATAAGGAAGTTCACCTTAGCATTGTATGTAAGGGCAAACAACTGGAAGTAATCTAGCCATCAGTAAAGAGCTAATTTTAATAAATTACAGAACTACTACTAAAAACAATACCTAAACTTGTTGAGTAGCTCACTACTAAGTACTGTTCTCTTCATGTATTACCTTATTTGATCATGAAAGTCTCCTGAGGTAGACCCAATTGTTACTCTCATTCAGACATTAGGAAATCGAGAAACAGACCAGGTAACCTGCCCAAACCACATGTTTACTGTGAAAAATGTTCATACACACACACACTCCAACATAAAATGGCCTTCAAAATGTACTTTTAAGTGAAAAGACTAAGGCACAAATGCATGTAATCTCATTTGTGTGAAAGGGAAAAAAGGTATACACATACACACTGATGCTTGTACAAGTGAAGAACTGGGTAGGAGAAGGACTAATGGGGGCACGGGGGGGTGGGGGGAAACAGAAGGGAAGAAATTTTTGTTTTACAGCCCTCTGTATTAATTTGATTTCTTTATATCACATGATTATCTTTAAATTATATAATTTTAAGTAAAATAATAGTTGATACTGATCAAGGAATAGACAAACAATATAAACACAACAGCTAGGAGTATAAAGTGGCACAACATGGCTAATACCTCCAGAGCTATCTGGTGATATATATCAAGTCTTAAAAATATACGTAGTCTTTGCCCTAAAAATTATTTTTCTAGAAATGTTTCCAAAGGAAATAATCACACATTATTATGTATGCAATGATGTCTACATAAGGATGTTCATCTTAGTATTATTTATAATAAGCAATCTAAATGATCATCAATAAATGATTTTTTAAATATTATGGTGCAGCCAGGCGCAGTGGCTCACACCTGTAATCCCAGAACTTTGGGAGGCCGAGGCAGATGGATCACTTGAGGTCAGGAGTTTGAGACCAGCCTGGCCAACATGATGAAACCCCATCTCTACTAAAAATACAAAAAAAAATTAGCTGGGTGTGGTGGTGTACACCTGTAATCCCAGCTACTCAAGAGGCTGAGGCAGGAGAATCGCTTGAACCCGGGAGGCAGAGACTGCAGTGAACCGAGATTGCACCACTGCACTCCAGCCTGGGCAACACAGTGAGACTCTGTCTCAAAAATAAATAAATAAACAAACATTATGGAGCAAACAAGCAATGGGAAATTATACACTCGTTCAAAATTATGTAGATCTCCATATTTTAATCTGGAAAGACATATTATTAAATAAGGGAAAGGGAAGTATGTTACAAAATAATATAATAATTAAAATAATTTAAGTACAAATATTTAGCATAAGAACATTTAATTATACTTATTTTTAAATATTCATGTTTATTTTTTAAAGTTTGGAAGGATAAGCTCTAAAAAAAGTTAAGATAATATCAAGAAAAGCAGTGAGTAATTTAGAACCTCATGAAGAAAACTAGCTGCACAGTATTTTTAGATAAGTCATTTTACACAGGAAATAATGACATTTAACTTATTGGAAAAGCTGGAGACAAATGTAAACACCGTGGAGATCCTATTCTCATGAAACCATCACAAATAAACTTACCTCTTGCCTAGAAAGCGTCATAGGTAATTTTTCCTCTGCCAGTTCAAGTTCTAACACTGGATTCGATGAAGTTAATGGTTTCTGGTCCTCCTCTTTTGGCTGTATCTATATTAATAGCCAAAAGAAATGAAATTCAGCTTTAAAAACATAGTTAATATTTATCATTCTATTACCTTAGCTATGGAAATTAAACATGTTTTCAACACTGAAGATTTTCTAATATTCCTCTGAGCAAACAGCTCATAATAAATGTACATGCTTGTAAAAGAGAGTCAAACGTATTCACGTCAGGGGCATCACAAGTCCAGAGCATGCACAGAGGAATCAGCATTCTTGCTATAAAAGAGTCACACAACTATCATGATTCCCAAAATCTAAATTTAACAGGGCTGAAATTTGCACTCTCTTTCTCCTCAGATTCTAAAGACTGTACTTTTTCCTTAAAAACAAGCAACTTGCTCTTCCTCTTTAAACTGTCTTGCAGGGTTATTTGATTCTTGCTCAGCTTCAAAATGAAGATAAAAGAAAAGAATTTCTTTCCAACAGCAACTGTGAAACTTCAAGCTCTAGCTTTTCCTACCCTGCTTTTCAAAACATATTATTCCAAATGTACAAAAATCATGTTGGACATACAGAAAAACTCCTAATGCTACACAGAGTTGGTCCACAAACTGAGCTGCCAACCTTATAGAAACACAAGGAAAAAAGCACCTCTCTACTAATGCCACCCAGGGAAAGAGTGGGCATTCTTGTTCATATGAACCTGTAGGAAAAACAATCTCTTCACATATTTTCTCAAATCTGTTGCTCAAGTCTCAGTTTAGGAAAACTGAATTCAGCAATTTACAAGCCCCTTTGTACAGTCTATGAAAAAGATACTAAAACGTGGTTTCCCATCTGACCATAAGATAAATCCAAAATGCTGAAAGTAGGAGTAAGATCAAAAGAACATAAAAGAAGATCAACATTAAGAAACTCACATTAAGAAAGGCTATATGGTAAAAATTACATAATTCATGGTTCTATAGCTTACAGTTCAAGTTTATGTTCACCATAACTAATTGATATTGAGGTAAAATTAAAGTAACAAACTAAACTTTTCTATTTTCACAGGTCAAATCAGCATCAAGCCTTACAAAATGCTAACTCATTTCTACAAAAGAATAAAAGGAATGAATACTATGTCATTACTACCAAGATGGAAATCTTTAAAAATCTTTAGAAAGAAACACCTGTGCTTTACTTTTTAAGCATGGAAACGTATTTCTCCAAAAATCTCAGGATTAAAAACACATTTAATTATATAATGGCAGTTAATAGCTCTGGGGAAAAGATCTAAGTCATTTTGTGAGCTGGACTCAAAGTTATAAACAATTATCTTTACAGTAATTATTTTCCTTCAGGGCTTTCCTCTATAAAAACAAACAAAAAAAAAACACTAAACAAAAGCAAAAACTGCCACTATATTAAGTTACTTTCCTACCTTATCAAATAGTTGAAAAGGTTCAAATTTAGGAATCTGGGAATGCCACAAGCCAGCAGAGTAAACCTATGTAAGTGATTCTTATTCCAGACCAAATGTATGTTAGACAACACTGGGCAAGGCAAAAATGAGAGTTCCTTTCTGAATATCTATCTACTCAATGGTTATTAACATAAAACTTATTTTCACTTCTAATTAAGCAAATAAACAAATATCTTTATGGAAAAAACCAAAACACAAGTATAAACTTTCCCATATTTTAAAAACATATCAGAAACATAATTACATTTTAAAATATATATATATATATATATATATTTTTTTTTTTTTTTTTTTTTGAGACGGAGTCTCGCTCTGTCGCCCGGGCTGGAGTGCAGTGGCGCAATCTCGGCTCACTGCAAGCTCCGCCTCCCGGGTTCACGCCATTCTCCTGCCTCAGCCTCTCCGAGTAGCTGGGACTACAGGCGCCCGCCACCACGCCCGGCTAATTTTTTGTATTTTTAGTAGAGACGGGGTTTCACCGTGGTCTCGATCTCCTGACCTCGTGATCCGCCCGCCTCAGCCTCCCAAAGTGCTGGGATTACAAGCGTGAGCCACCGCGCCCGGCTTAAAATATTTTTTAAGTCACTTCTTGGTATCTTTTGAAAACTACATTTTTCTTTAATACTTGTCTTCTCCCAGCACTACAAAATCAAACCAAATGCATATACATACCATGTGCATTCCTCATGCTTCCTTCTAAAAATGCTATGCAGGATAAATCCATTTCCAGAACTTTCCCCATTACATGCACGAAAGTATTATCTTATATTGATATTTCACAAGCAAAAGGTTAATTACAAGTTTATGATTTGGCAAAAATATTCCAATAGAATCGCTGAGCTTTGAGTTAAAAATTAGGCTAGATATAGTCTTCTTTTAAAATAATTTAAACGTAACTTCTCCACCTTATACCCTTTAACCCTTCCCAATAAAACCAGAATACATTATCAACTAATTTCTTCTAAAATACACAAGCAAAGGCTTCCAGACAACTCATTTGTTTCTAAGAAATATTTCAAGATGACATTTTCTATCCAATAGACTAAACAGTGTTTGAAATGTGATACTTATTACAACAAAGGCATATAAATATATACAGCTTTATACTTTAGGCAGAGGTTCTTAGGACCCAAAAGGACGTATTAACAATGCAAACATGAAATCGATGGCTTAAAATATTCCGGAGAAGGTAGGGAAATTACCACCACTAATATTACTGCGGCTGGATGAATAAATGTTTTGAACTCTTTCCAAATAGACTGTTTTATTGGGAGAGGTGGGGGAGAGGAGTGGTGGTGGAGTTGAAAATAATGCAGTCTCAGATTCAGGACTTAATTAAAAAAAAAAAAAAAAAATTCAAGCTTTGATCTCAAGCCACTTCATGCCATCCACAAAAAGCCAAACCATTCCAAGCCAAAAGTCATGCATGTATTTTCCTGAATTCAAGATTTTTTTTAAAAATGCAAAAACAAAAACTCATACCTCTCCAGATGGCTTCTCATTTATAGGCTAACGTACAATATTGATAAATTGAACAGAGATCAATGATTGTCATTTAACAACAGCTGTATAAATTTAAACTCAGAAATATACAATTTAACATAAAAGCAGACATTCATACCTTGTAGCCACATCTTTCAAAATATGCTTCCTCTTCTTTTTTGGCGAGCTCACTACGCTTGAAATATTTTTTATTTTCCTATTAAAGAAAAAAAATTATGTCAATAATATATCCTTGGGCAAAATTTCATGTCCCATAGTCAACAAATACCTTAAGAAATCTTTTGAAAACACTCTTCAGTTTTTCAAGAAGTGGATAAAATAAATATTTTTTGGTTCCAGAGATGAATACATTGATTCCCCAACACATCACCAACCCTCCACTACGACTATGGGCACCGATGTGTGATAAGTTCAAGTATATTTCCTGCAGTATCAATCGGTAGGCAAGTCCATCAGCAAAGAGGAGACCAAGAATATTTTCCAAATGTTCTGATTTCTTATGTTTGAGTTCAGTGATAATTTCTTCAAATGGATTATGAACCACATAAAATGGTATACCTCAATTATTTTTTCCTAACAGAAACAGAATTATGACATACATAGCCTACATTTGATATCCCACGTAACAAGGGAACTCCAGGAGTGTAAGTTCTTTCTTGTTACCTGGAACCTTATTATATCAATCAGTTCTTAAAATAATCTACATATAGGGTGGTCTTGGTGAACCTTTTTATTTAAAAAATGATTTAAGGATATTTGGGGTTTTTTGTGTGTTTTTCTGGTTTTTTGTTTGTTTTGGAGACAGGGTATCTCTCTGTCACGCGGGCTGGAGTGCAGTGGCACAATCAAGGCCACAACTTCGACTCCCTGGGCTCAAATGATCCTCTCACAAGGTATTTGTTTTGATATGATTTGATGTAAAGAGACAAGCTCTAAGTCTTGTCTGTGGCTAAAAAGATGTCAGTCCTTTCCACATTATACATAAAATTATCCTTATTGTTACATCTACAGTCCGTAATTTGGAGGCTTGTTGCTATCTCAGCTCTGCCTCTTGGATATTATTCCAAAGATGGCTTTGTTCAAATAAAGATACCGTCCCCGACTGTATTAACAGTAATGATATACTACTACCTGTGTACTACCGCCACACAAGTATTTAGCACCTCATAGTTCCAAAGCTCATTCACTCAGAAAATGATCATCAATGGATGCTAAAAGCTTATGAAAATGGATGCTAAAAGCCGATGGTGACAATGGAAAGATCAGCCTGCCACCATTTGAACCCAATGATCAAGCTTGACATCAGTAAAAGATTATGTACCACCTATGTTATAATACAGGAATTACCCAGCCATCATCTACGACGTATTCTTGATAAATGTAGGGAAGAGAGGAATTAACTAAGTGTCAATATGCCAGGAAGCAATCAGACAAATCAAAGACATTTTACAAAACTAGCCCCAGTTTCTCCAGCAAGTCAATGGCATGGAAAAAATCGGCCAAGCTGAGAAAATGACAATATTCTTCATTAAAAGAAACCAAGATTCATAATAAGCAAATGCAAGGATCGAACTTCATGTTGACCTGACTTGAAAAACCAACTGTAAAAGCAAATGTATGTATATATTTTAATTCAATTGGAAAATATATGAATGTGAAGAGAGTATTTGATAAAATTAACAAACTAATTTTAATTTTGTTGGATGTGATCATACTTCGGTTTTAAAAGAACATGTCATTTTCTAGAGCTGCATGTTTCAGGGGAAGGATATACAGGGGCTCATCATAAAATTTTATCTATTTTTGTATTATGTTTAAAACTTTCAGAATAAGATTTTTCTAAAAGTTCATTCGTTAATTCAATAAACATTTCCAGACTTATCTACCACACAACAAGCACAGCTTTACAGAAATTAAGATGAAGATATTATCTGGGGTAAGGAACTGATGGTATCATCTGAACATCAAAACTACCCTGAGTACGGTGGGGGCAAATAGTATTAACCCCTTTTTAGAGGTGAGAAATCTGAGAATTAGGTGAGGTGACATTCCCAGAACTCAGGAAGAATGATGAGTAGCAGCTAGAACTCTGGTCCTTAAACCCTTTGTTCTGATCTAGTCTTCCAAGCTACAGTTCTTCACTCCCAAAATATTATTTTGGCATCTAAAATTGTTTTTGACTAGGTAGTATATAATTGTCATATTTCAAATAAGTTGGCAAACACACACTGGTATCCTCTCAGAAAGCGCTGATGTGTAGAAAGAAAGGAAAAAACACTCTCCAGGCCGGAGGCCACGATCCAATCTTTTTAACTATGTTATCTTTGATGACCATGTCTCAATTCCATTGAATACACCTAACAAAATTTCAAGCCTAGAACATCTCAAAATGTGGTCCACAGAGGCTCCTTCAGAGGTTTTGCAAGGTCAAGTTTATTTTCATGATATACTAAGACATTATGTGCCCCTTTTTCATTGTGCTCAGATTTGTACTGACAGTCCAAAAGCAACATGTGGGGAGGATTTGGGAAGGGGGACTACTGGCATCAGCATAAATAAAGGCAATGCCTTCAAACTGTATGCTTCACCAACATGCACTTGCAAAAAAATGAAGTCTAGTCTCTCTTAAGTAGTCACTGTATTCTTCACCAACATGCACTTGCAAAAAAATAAAAAGTCTAATTTCTCTTAAGTAGTGACTGTATTCTTCACCAACATGCACTTGCAAAAAAATAAAAAGTCTAGTTTCTCTTAAGAATGTCCTTGACAAAGTATAATTTTCCTAAATCTCAACCTTTGAGTACACAGCCTTTTAATAATCAGCATGAAAAAATAAAATGTATAAAGCACTTCTGTTACATACTAAAGTGGAATAGTTTTCTCAAAGAAAAGCACTTGTGCAATTGTTTGATTAGTCAGATTTGGGTGTTTGGTAGACATTTTCTCAGAACTGAAAAAAACAAGCTTAAAGCTAAAAGAAAACAATGATAGTATTTGCCACCGATGATAAAATTCCAGCTGTCAAGTGAGAACTGGAAAAGTGGAAAACTTGTACCCACCACCATGAGCTTAATAGTTTCCCAATACTTGAAGCCTTTTCCAATGAAATCAGTGGTGATATTAATGAGATTTTTTAATATTATCTAATGAAAAATGTCAACACTAAGAAGATCTGCATAATTCACTGAACCATGACATTACAAAATCAAGATGTTACAAAATCACACGTAGGTAAAAAGATCCATTCAAAGAGCAAAATAGATCAACAGGCTTTAATGTATGAAAAATTCATTGAAATGATTTCAGAATCCACATTGTAACTGACCTTTAAGAAACCAATTGTCTAGTTTTGGTGTAGTATCAAGAAGAACATCCACAATTATCTGAAAAGGCTATTAAGATACTCCTTTTTCCAACTACTTATCTGTGGATGAATTTTCTTCGTGTACTTGAACAAAAACAACATACAGCAACAGATTGGAGGGAGAAATAGAATCCAACTGTCAAATATACCAGAGGTTTCTCAAACAATGTCACCTTTTCTCACTGAATTGTTTTCGCAAATATAGTCTTTTCATAAAAATACTTGTTAGCATACTATGGGTTTATTATTGCATTTCTACACGGAATATACATTTTGTAATTTCCTGGCTTTAATTTCTAATATGGTAATTATCAATAAATGTGTCCTATGTAAATAAAAGCTCTCTGGGGCTATCAATAATTGAGAATGAGACCTGAGACCAGTAAGTTTAAGTCCACCTGGCATTCTCCATGCCTATAGCATGTGCAAAACAATGCTGGCAAAAACCACTGGGGCCTCAACGTTGCCTATTGGTCCTGGGGTATTTATCCATTTCATTTTCTTTCCTATTGTCTACACTGACCATTCCACTGTCTCCATTCTCACGAACTTCTCATCCTTTCATTCTCCCCTCATTTTCAGCAGATAACTAAACCATCTCATTTTACTGAAGCGACCAGTCAGGAACTCCTCCAAATTCCTCCCAACTCCAGTCATGACCTGGATCTGCATTGGTCCTTTCACTTCACAGTGAAACAGAGAACCCTCCTCTGTCTGTCTAGGGCAAATCCCTTCCCAATTACTCCAGACCTCAATTCCTCAGGGACTTCTCACCATCAATGCTGTTTTCTCCTTCGCATATTCATCCTTCCCCTCTCTACTGGCTCTTGACAATTGCCATTTAAGTATGCTCAAGACTCTGCCCTGGGTATCATTTACAGCAGAACCACATTAAACTGTTTAATCCGTGTCCACTTCCTTACCTCCAATTCTCTTTGCAGCCCCACAGCATATGGATATCCATTCTGTTTCACTGAAAAACCTCCTTGGGGTCATAAATAATGTCTAAGGTACAAATCCAAAGAGACTTCTCTGACTGATCTCATTCAGTCTTCAATTTAACTGCTCATTCCTTCCTTCTTCAGTAACTTTCTTCTCTTAGCTGACAGATTCTTATGTCTTCCTCACTTACTGGTTTGCTTAGATTTTCTATTTCTTGTATTTCTTTGTACTTTTTAGCCATTTACTTCACTTAGATTTTCCAATGTATTAGATTAATTTTATTTTCCAATGTCTCCCATGTTGGTTCCTGCTATTCCTTCCGTTGGTCCTTCATTTCAGAATGTTTTATATAATGTGGGGTAGGGGTTGTTGCTTATTATTTCCGTATGGATATCCAGTTGTTCAGCATCATTTACTGAAAATATCTTTACTTCCATTTGGTTTTGGTGTCTTTGTCAAAAACCACTAATTGTGTAAGGGTGGCCCCGTTCTGGGTGCTCTGTTATATTCCAGTGGTGTTAGTTGTTGGTCTTTATGCCAGCGCTCCGCTGTTTCGATTACTGCAGCATTGTTATTGCAGCACAGTGTAGTATCTTGCACATAGGAAAGATGTAGTAAATACTGGAAGGAAAAAAAGCTAAAATTCTGCACATAGCTCATCCTCATAACTACAGCTAGTAAAACTACTAATTACTCCCCGCTGAGTTTCTAGAGCAGCCTGGTTTTCCACGTGAGGTTTTGCATTAAATGAAAACTCACCAAGTCTAGGCTCCAAAACACTGGTGTTCTAGCAATGCAGATACCACATTTACCTCAGGGTGGTTATACCAGGCACAGCATTTTAGGACAGGTGGTAAGAGGATATCTTAGTCATTTCTCTGCAGGTTGAGAAAGAGGCACTCACAAGCTAAGTACTGATTATTTCAACTATCACAGATCAACCACAAAAAGCTGGGACACCACTTGAAATGACCGAAGATGAGGTGGCTCTTCTTTCTGGAAGAGCAATACCACACAGACAACTGTTTTCCAGCTACAGATGCGGTAATGACAACAATCTACTGATCCCCGACCAGTGTTTTCTAAAAAATTAAAACAAAGGGGCTTGCTCTTTCCCATCTTGTAAGATGGTGGGTGAAAAAGTTGAGAAGCCGGATGCCAAAGAGAAGAAACCCAAAGCCAAGAACGCTGAGGCTGGTGGCAAGGTGAAAAAGGGTCGCCTCAAGGCTAAGAAGCCCAAGAAGGGGAAGCCCTATTGCAGCACAACCCTGTCCTTGTCAGAGGAATTGGCAGGTATTCCCCACGTGCTATGTACTCCAGAAAGGCTGTGTGTAAGAAGAAGTACTCAGCCGCTAAGTCCAAGGTTGAAAAGAAAAAGAAGGTTCTTGCAACTGTTACAAAACCAGTTGGTGGTCACAAGAAAGGTAGTACCCAGGTGGTTAAACTCCATAAAATGCCTAGATATTTTCCTACTGAAGATGTGCCTCAAAAGCTGTTGAGCCACAGCAAAAAAAAAAAAAAAAAAAAACCCTCAGTTGACACGTGAGAAAACTGTGAGCCAGCATTACCCCAGGAACCATTCTGATCCTCCTCACTGGATTCCACAGAGGCAAGAGGGTGGTCTTCCTGAAGCAGCTGGCTAGTGGCTTGTTACTTGTGACTGGACCCCTGGTCCTCAATCGAGTTCCTCTATGAAGCAAACACCAGAAATCCGTCATTGCCACCTCAACCAAAATTGTTATCAGCAATGTAAAAATCCCAAAACATCCCACTGATGCTTATTCAAGCAGCAGCAGCTGCGGAAGCCCAGACACCAGGAAGCTGAGATCTTCAGCACAGAAAAAGATAAATACAAGATTACAGAGCAGCGCAAGATTGATCAGAAAGCTGTGGAGTCACAAATTTTACCAAAAATCAAAGCTATTCCTAAGCTCCAGAGCTACCTGCGATCTGTGTTTGCCCTGACTCATGGAATTTATCCTCACAAATTGGTGTTCTACATTTCTTAAGAAGAACCTAATTAAATAACTGATAACAAAAAAGGGGGACTGAATAAAACATGATAAAATCATTTGTGGTTTTAAGAATTATTTCATAAAACTTTTTTCACATACGTATCAGATCAATATATAAAAATGTATTGCTACGAATGGGGCAGTGAAAAAGTCTGAAAGTTACTGACACTATGATTCAGAAAGATAAAAGATATAAAGCAACTATTATGCATGAAATGATAGAGCTGCAGATCTAAAGACTGTCTTCCCATGGATACAACAGAAAAGACACCTAGTTGGGTATGTTCCCTTACATCATGCAAGAGCACTCACCCTCAAGTTGGTCTAAGACTTGAGATCTATCCCGGCTGGCCACAGGAGTATGAGATCATGTAACCCTCTAAGTCTCAATTTCATCATCCATGAAAACAGCATTGCCTTGTGCACTGATTAACAGTTGTAAAGCTCAAATATTTGAAAAATATAAATCACGTTAATCTATTAATTTTCCAGTGCTTTGTTACATTAGCCCTATCAAAACTAGTTCTATGTTTGTAAGGTGAATAAATACCCATTTTATCTGTACAGGTTAACAGAGCAGGCTCTGAAGTAGGAACAGACCAGGGTTCAAATCCAGGCTCTATCTCTTGCTAGCTGCATAACCCTATAGCCATGTAACTTTTCTTAGCTTCCAGTTTCCTCATCTGTAAATGGGAATAATGGTAACTTCTTGTACAAGTTAAATTATAAAACACATGTTGCATGATGCCTAACATTACTGCTAATATAAACTATGAATGTCAGTTTTTTTTTTTTTTTTGAGATGGAGTCTCGCTCTGTCGCCCAGGCTGCAGCACAGTGGCACAATATCAGCTCACTGCAAGCCCCGCCTCCTGGGTTCATGCCATTCTCCTGCCTCAGCCTCCCGGGTAGCTGGGACTACAGCTGCCCGCCACCATGCCTGGCTAATTTTTAGTTTTAGTAGAGACGGGGTTTCACACCGTGTTAGCCAGGATGGTCTCGATCTCCTGACCTCGTGATCTGCCCGTGTCAGCCTCCCAAAGTGCTGGGATTACAGGCGTGAGCCACCGCGCCCAGCCTTTTTTTGTATTTTTAGTAGACACAGGGTTTCACTGTGTTAGCCAGGATGGTCTCAATCTCGTGATCTGCCCACCTCAGGCTCCCAAAGTGCTGGGATTACAGGCACGAGCCACCGCGCCCGGCCAAATGTCAGTATTTTAATTCCCATTTCATGTATGCCCTTTGTTGGTCTGAACTGCTCTGTGATTGGAGAAATCAATCTTATCTTCTGGCTGGAATTATGTGATAATTCAATCAACTACCAAATTAAAAAAATGAAAGACACCCAGGAAAAGTTTATATATTATAAATTATAAATGACCCAGAAGAATCTAAAGGTTTTTTTTAATGATCATTTTTGTAGATTGGTCCATTTCAATGACAAAGAATATGATTATGCAAATATTCATGTTGTGAACCCTGAGGGTGGGCTGAATATTTTGTGATTCACTTTTCCCTTTAAAGCACCTAGATTTCAACACCCTGGCCCTTCCTAACATCAACTGTGCACTCCAACACCTAAATTTAAAATACTCCCAACCACTCATCAAAAGGTCCCTGCAGTAGACATAAAAACATTTACAAATATGAACAAGCTTTTCCCCATACCTACCAAACAGCACTCTATTACCTCCACTTTTCTAATTGTTTTTAAAGTGTCAATGATCATGAAATTTGCCATTTACCAAGCTAAGAACTCTAACTTACTTACACTACGTCACATACATCAATCGTACACAACATCCAAACATCTAAGTCAGATGTTCCGTGATGCACGGATTTCCATGGGTCCTCTGAGAGGACTCATGAGGTCAAAACTGTTTTCTATAGTAAGGCATTACCTGCCTGCTCACTCTGATGACATCTGCACTGTAGGTGAAAAGCAATGGTAAATTTGCTAAAGCCTTAGCAAGAATCAAGGCAGTGACTCTAAACTGCCACTGCATCCAGAGGGAGCCAGTTTCACTAAACAAATTTACTCCTTATGATAAAGGAATAAAATTACTATTTTTATTAAGTCTTGATCTTTGGTCACATCTTTTTAATATTATGTGACAAAACAGGAAAGATGCATACAACACTTCTCATTTATACCAAAGTATGCTGGTTGTGTGGAGGAAAGCAATTGAGTTGCAAGCTAAACTGGCTGCTTTTTCATGGAATACCATTTTTACACTTAAGAACACCTGGTAAACTATGGTTCTTCAGACTTGGGTATTTGGCAGACAACTTCCCCAAACTGAACAAAGTGAGCAGATCACTTCAAGAAAATAACTGATAATATTTGTTGCCTATGATAAAATTCCAGCTACCAAGTGAAAATTAAAAGTGTGGTGGACTTAGATCTGTCATCAGGAGCCTGACAGTTTCCTAGTGCTTACAGATGTTTCTCAGATCAGTGGATATTAAATAAAGTGATCTTTTTATATTGTGTAATGAAATGTGTCAACAGTTGGGAGACCTGCATAATTCAGTGACCCAATATTTTCCAAATGATCCATCAGTGAATATTTTTAATGTTTCTCAGTTTTAACTTCTAATATGGTAAATACTGATAGAAATAACACACAAACAAAAGTCCTTCAAGATCTTCAGCAACTTTTAAGAGTGTGAAGGGGTCCTGAGACCAAAAGCTTTGAGAACCGGCGGTCTAAGTTACTGTTACACAATAAAGTAAGGGAGATCATCTTCAGGAAGTTCCTAAGTCATGTAATTCTTTCTCCCCATTTTTAGTACCTTTCCAAAAGAGTCTTAGCATTCCCATCAGTGAAGAGCAGGCCTACAGACTTTTCATGTGTTGAAGAAGAAAGGAGGAGGAGGAATAGAATAAAACAATTGGGATTTACTATTAGAAAGGAACTTTTATTACTTTTTTTTTTTTTTTGAGACGGTGTCTCACTCTGTCGCCCAGGCAGGAGTGCAGCGGTGCGATGTCGGCTCACTGCAACCTCCGCCTCCCGGGTACAAGTGATTCTCTGGCCTTAGCCTCCTGAGTAGCTGGGATTACAGGCGCGCACCACCACGCCCAGCTAATTTTTGTATTTTTAGTACAGACGGGGTTTCCCCATGTTTGCCAGGCTGGTCTCGAACTCCTGACCTCAGGTGATCTGCCCACCAAAGTGCTGGGATTACAGGTGTGAGCCACCGCGCCCGGCGGCCCTTCCTCCGTGTTTCAATTGGACACAAACCCTTCTTCGTAAGGCGACAGAAGGGAACTCTCAGGAGCACTGGGGCACGGCCGCAGAATGCCGACAGGTGGGAGCGGGGATGGGGGCAATTAGGTAAACTGGAGGAAAACAGGGTCAGTCGGGGGAAAACAGCCAAAACCTCGGGTTTTCCTGCAATTCCCACACCTGCATCCCTGAGGCTCCCAAGTGGTCACCGGAAGGAAGGCCGTGAGGTTAAGTTGCCCGGGTCCTTGGCGTTTTGAACAAAGAATTGGACAAAACGCACAAAAAAAGCAACAAAACACAGGAATGAAGCAGCAAAAGCAGGGACTTATTAACGCGAGAACGCACTCCACAGTGTGTGAGTGGGCCCCAGCAAGCGGCTGGAGGCCCCGGTTACAAAGTCTTCTGGGTTTTAGGTACTCCTTCTGAGGTCCCTATCAGCTACCCCTTATCTGGATGGTCTGTGGCTAAAGACTAAGGTGAACTGGCGCCCTACGCAGATGAAGGGATGGCCCGTGTTTGGCCCGCGGCCAATGCAGGGCACATTGCCTTCCCATCTGAGAGGTGGTGGAAAGGGAGGGATGCGGGGAGATCAGCAGCCTGGAGCCTTTGCTTCTCGGTGGTGGGAAGATGAGAATTTCTCTCTTGGTTTGGCTTTTGGACGTGGGCGTTAATTGGCCTCAGGTTCCCGTCCCCAGACCCAGGTGTTTTCCTTTTGATCCAGCTTTGGGAAGTCAGCACGAATTGGACTCAAGTTCCTTGCCCTCAGACCCTATTCTGCAGCCTCAGAGTGAGATGCCAAGGGTTGGATCTAAAGGGGGCCTAACAGGGATAGTGGCAGGACACTCGCTAAGCCCCTTCCCCGCCGCGAATCCTCTGAGTATCGTCACCCTCACCCCAAAACCCCGATACACACACTCTCAACTCTTACATCCCGACCCCCACGACCGCAGGGTCCTCACCACCAGCAGGTTCCTGTCCTCCACCAGCTGCCGCTTCCGAAGGATCTCTGATTTTAGAATGTCCATCTCGCCGCCAGAATTTAAACTCCAGTTTCCCGCTCCAGCTCCTCGAAGCCAGCCTCACCCGGCCGGCGGCCGCGAACCCACTGAGTATACGGAACAACAAGCCCAAACACCTGAGAACAACAACTAACAGGAGCCGCTTCCGGCGGAAGCTGGGATGAGCGAGATGAGGGAAGAGAGCGCCCCAGGGCGCCTGTGGTGGCGAAAGCAGCTGTGCGTGAGTGCCCACTGGCGGCGCCCTCCGGCAGCGCGCCTGTAGTTTCCTCTCGAGAGGTTTACGTGAACGTGGGCGGAAACCCGGGTCTTTACAGTACTCTCTGCACCTGCTAGTTCAGTTCCAGAAGCCTCTCGAAGAACGCCTCAATAATGCCAGTTAAATCAAGATCTTTATTAACTGGAAATTTACATTAGGGTTTCTGAAGTTACTTGCTTGCAAAATTAGTGTACTAAAGGACGAGAAAAATCTAAATGATAATACTAACCTGTAAAAATAGAGTGAAAGGGCAGTGTTCATTACTAGCCTGTTCAATTTCCTGTGAACTTAAACGACTACATCCATTTAAGGCAGTTTGGAAGTCAATTTATCTCCACTCCCTCTGTTTTAGATTGCTTACCAATCTTGGTGATAATTGAACATTTACCTCAAGCTAACTAATCCCTTTTTTGGTCATGTGTTCAGCAATCAAGATTTTTCAGTGACATGATTGGAGATGTAATCAGAAATTCCTTTTCTTTTTTTAAAATCCAACCCAAGGGAAAAAAAGTTAAATTGAAGAGAAAAATTATGTCAGAGATTTTTTAAGTCCCTAACATTTGTTTACAGTGGACTTATTTTTTTCATGTCATTGAAGCACGTTTAAAAATTTTTTTTGTTAAATCATAATTGAACAATATTTGATATTTTGTTTTTCTTACTCAAAAAAGGTATGAAATATCATTCTGTTGAGTCAGCTGATAATGGGTAAAATGCTTTACGAAACAAAAAAATGAACAATTGAATTGTTTATTTCAATTTAGAAGGTCTTGGGGGGGGTTGATACTTCATCTAAAAGATATCTGAGGCGGGACATGGTGGCTCACCCCTGTAATCCCAGAACTTTGGGAGGCCGAGGTGGTCAGATCACCTGAGATCAGGAGTTCAAGACCAGCCTGGCCAACAGGGTGAAATCCCGTCTCTACTAAAAATACAAAAATTAGCCAGGCGTGGTGGCAGGTGCCTATAGTCCTAGCTACTCAGGAGGCTGAGACAGGAGAATTGATTGAACCTGGGAGGTGGAGGTTGCAGTGAGCCGGGATCATGCCACTGCAGTCCAGCCTGGGTGACAGGGCAAGACTTTGTCTCAAAAACAAAACAAAATAAAATAAAATATACCTGACTTTTGCCAGAAATAAGCCAACATGGGAAAATGTCCTTGAACTAAATATGGCAACACTCTTGCCTGAATATGGATTTCCCTCACTCATTCAATGAGCAAATAATAATTTATTAGCATTTTCCTGATTTAGGGATTAGGGATCGTTAGACACAAAAAAAACTGAAGGGTTAAGACAGATGACAGTAACAGCAATGGACATTTACAGAGAACACAACGGCTGGCCACCTGGGAAACTGTCAGTGTAAATAAGAGAAGGTACTAGCTACAGTTACATTTTAGACTTTCGTTGATTTCTATGTTTATGTAAACATGTGCACTCAATCCTGATTAAGGCCTGAGATCAAAGAGTGATAGAGAGAAATACTTGAACAAGCAACTGACAAGCAAGCTTTTCAATTCAAAAGGAAGGAAAAAAGATATCCAGGGTCTTTTAGAAATACTTAAAAGAGGCCGGGCACAGTGGCTCACGCCTGCAATCCGCGTGCTTTGGGAGGCCAAGGCAGGCGGATCAACTGAGGTCAGGAGTTTGAGACCAGCCTGGCCAACATGGTGAAACCCTGTCTCTACTACAAAAATTAGCCGGGAGTGGTGGCACGCACCTGTGGTCCCAGCTACTCAGGAGGCTGAGGCAGAAGAATTGCTTTAACCTGGGAGGTGGAGGTTGCAGTGAGCCAAGATCGCGCCACTGCACTCTAGCCTGCGTGACAGGGAGAGACTCTGTCTCAAAAAAAAAAAAAAAAAAAAGAAAGAAAAGAAAAGAAACACTTAAAAGAACAAATCACCCTGACCCTAAGAGAGACCACATTCATTTAAAAAAACATGCATCCCATTTCATCACAATCATTATTTTAAAAGTGAAATATTGGGACTGGGTACAGAGGCTCACACTCGTAATCCCCCCACTTTGGGAAGCTGAGGCGGGAAGATCACTTGAGCACAGGAGTTCAAGGCTGCAGTGAGCATTGATCACGCCACTGCACTCCAGCCTGAGTGACAGAGTGAGACACTGTCTCTAAAACAAAAATAAATAATTAAGAAATAAAAATGAAAAATTGGAAACAACCCAAGTGTTCTAAATGGAGGAATAGTTAAATAAAATATAGTTTATACATACAACCAAATAACAGGCATCATTAAAAACCATGTTTTTAAAAATTCAATGGTATGGGAATGCTCATGATAAAATGTTCGGTCCAAAAGTAGCATAATGAAACTTTATAGCATACAGTCTCTGCTTTTTAACAAAAACATAGACGTATGCTTTTTAACAAAAACATATAGACATAATAAAAAGTTGATTGGAAGGAAACGTACCAAAATACCAAGTTTTCATCTGGACAGTAGAACAATTGGAGATTCTTATTTTCTGCTTTATACCACAATTTGGTACAAATCTCATAATATGGGGGGAAAAAAATTCAGGTATCAGTCTTTTTCTGTTTAATTATTATTTAGACTATTTATAAATTTTCTAGCATGTCTACTTTAGACATTGTACATGATAAATTTTGAAGAGTACCTATAAAAGAAAGCAAAGGATTAGACAAAGAATTTTTTAAATTTCCATAGTTATTCAATCCAATATTTAAGTATCTTATATATGAGCTCTATGTTACATTAGCTTCTGTGACCTAAACCAAAACATGGACCCTGCCCGCCAAGAGATAGCCAATTAGTCGGGGAATCAAGAAATAGATCTTAAAAAGTTAAATTATGTAAGATTTAATAGTGTATATGTGGCTATAATTGCAGAAATTAAAAATCAGTCATCTTCTAAAAGAAAAAAGGGTAAAAATCAGTACAGGATTGATGAGATATTCCTCTATAGAGGTAACTCATCCTAGGAAATTATTTGTCATTTCTGGAGACTGGAGGGAAATGCCAAATTGAATCAGGATCACCTGGATTTGTTTTGTGGCTGCCCTAAAAGATGGAATGTAACTTAAACAGCAAAGAAAAGCTCTATGATTCAATACAGTGGCTCTCAATCCTTCACATGCTTCAGGATAACCTGGAGGACTTTTTGAAACACAGACGGCTGGTCCCCAACCCCAGAAATTGTCTTTCTGTAGGCTTGGGGTGGAACCCAAGAATTTGCTTTTTGAACAAACTCCCAAAGGAGATGGATGCTGTTGATCCAGGGACCTCATTTTGAGAACTGTTGACCTAATATATTATTTTGTCATCTCCTGGGGGGAAGAAAGTGCATTTGCAGTCTGAAATGCAGTCTGCACGAATCTTCAGAATCAGAGCAGAGCAGGAAGGCTGGGTCGGTGGTATCTGCAGCACAGTGACGGGCACCTCAAAGGGCGCCTGTCCACTCCCAGGAATGCTGCTTCTGGGAATTTCCTAATGGCAAGGGGGCGGGCTCCCTCCAGATCCAGCCACCTTTACAAAACTGCTTTGTAGGGTTAGGCCACAGAGAATGACTGATCCAATCTGGGACAATCAGAGTCCCTTCCCTAGAAAACTAAAATTGGAATGGAGTGGATCCTTTCAAGACTCAGGGTATATAAAATGTGAATTCCAGAGTGACAGCCACTTCAGCCAGGCTGGTGCATACCGTCCCACAAGAGCCAATTGTTACATTTTTGAGAATTTTGTGTCAGTTGTCAAACTTAGCAATTATTAAAAATCGAATGAGTTTACTTGTAATCAAATAAATCATATTATAAATGAAGGTAATAAATACACAGAATCTTATTCTTATTTTACTACATTTTTACTATTATGCTCTTGGAGTTATTTATGACTGTTGTATCTTTGCGGTGGAAATACTATAAAATGGTGGCTCCTGCAGACCTCTTACCAGTTCCAGGCTTGAGGACCCCACCTTGGCAACTGGAAATCAACCACAGTGACTGTATTAGTCAGGGTTCTCCAGAGAAACAGAGCTGCTGGGATATACAGGTATTTATCAGAAGAGATTTATTATGGGAATTGGCTCACGCAATTGTGGAAGCTGTGAAGTCCCACAATCCTGCCATCTGCAAGCTGAAGAACCCGGAAAGCCAGGGGCATAATTCAGATGGAGTCTGGGGGCCTGAGAACAGGAAGGTGGATGGTTGAGCTGGCTGAGCTGGCATAAGTCCCAGAGTCTGAAGGCCCAAGAACCAGGAATTCTGATGTCCAAGGGGAGTAAAAGGCGATGTCCAGCTCAAGAAGAGAGAGACAGGCCAGGCATGGTGGCTTATGCCTGTAATCCCAACATTTTGGGAGGCCGAGGCTCAGTTGAGGCCAGGTGTTCAAGACCAGCCTGAGCAACATAGCAAGAACCCATCTCTATAAAAAATAAAATTAATAAATAAATAAAAAATAGATAGAATTCACCCTTCTTCTTCTCTCCTGGCCCTCAACAAATTGGATGATGCCCACGCATGACTCAGTCCACCAATTCAAATGCTAATATCTTCCAGAAACATGTTCGGGAACACACCCAGAAATAATGTTTTACCAGGGATCTGGGTGGGCATCCCTTAGGCCCATCAAGTTGACACAGAAAGTTAACCATCACACAGGGAGTATTTACACCACAGAAATTGACAAACTGTTGATCTATTGTTTTGTTGGCTGTCTAAACTTTAAAGCTTGTGGAGAAAATGTTCACAATACAGATCAGGGTTTTTCAACCTTGGGTCCCATAATTCCTTATTGAGGGATGCCTCTGGCCTCATGTCATTAGACACAAGTCACATCCCTTCCCTAGTTGTGACAACCAAAAAAAAAAAAAAATCTCTGGATCGCTAAATGTCCTTTGAAAAACCAAATCTCTCTCTAGTGGAGAACCACTGATACAAATTAAATTCGTTTATTTATTTATTGAGACAAAGTTTCCCTCTGTCACCCAGGCTACAGTGTAGTGGCATAATCTCGGCTCACTGCAACCTCCACCTCCTGGGCTCAAGGGATTCTTGTGCCTCAGCCTCCCAAGTAGATGGGACTGCAGGCATGCACCACCACACCCAGCTAATTTTTGTATTTTTAGTAGAGATGGGGTTTCGCCATGTTGGCCAGGCTGGTCTTGAATTCCTTGCCTCAAGTGATCTGTCGGCCTCGGCCTCCCAAAGAAAAATTAAATGTAAAAGTGTTGTGTCTGTAGCCATTACTTAGTAAACAGGACAAAAAAATGTGGAAATAGTCTTCTAGTATTTGAAAACTATCATCTAATTCAGTCGAGTCCCTCCTGTCATTGACAAACAAGTGAAGTTCTGACATACATCTTCGTTGTTTCACTTTTGTCTTATTCATTGATTGAAGCCAAAATATCAGCCAGCGTTCATGTCAGACGGAGCTGGACATGTTCATCAATTATAACCATAGGTTGGCTAGGAATGCTGGAGTGTTGCAAAAATCAATGAAAGCAATTCTGGGAGAATCAATGGGCTATATGGAATTTACAATAAAGATTATTGTTCAGTTTATTATTATTTATAAATTGTGTCCTCTGCATGCTTTATGTCAGTAAAAATTATATGAATATATGTGCACACCTTTTTTTTTCCCCCAAGAGGCGATATTTTAAATATTTCCAGTACAGCACTGACCATGATCCACCTCCCATATTGGTTGGTTACCAGAAAATTGTTTAGCAAAGCAACTTGGAATATCAAGAAAAAAGAGTGAAATAAAGTTGCAAGAAGACACATGAAAAGTAAACCACGAAGAATAATCCCTGCCCCCCGACCCCCGGATCTCCAGTTCTCTACTCTGGTTCTTCCTAGAGTCTGGCTTGTATCCCTGTCCCAAAAAATACCACTGAATCCTTCTACCATATTTTGGCATTTTTAAGGTGCTCTCTTTTTTTTTACATTTTAATGTTTCTGAATTCAGGATGCACCTTGCAACCAATATGTTACAACCACCATAGTGAGGACTATGATGTTTTCTCCAGATATTCTCTTCAGGCCAATGCACCTGTCCCCAATCTGCTGGGAACAAGGGCTGCTGAGGGCACACAGCTACACCCTGCACTGGCATGACCCCAGGCCGCAAGGACCAGTCTCAGCTGCAGGGACCCACCTCAGCCAAGGTTACCACCTCTCCAAGGGGCATCCCAAACCAATGACTGACGTGGAGATTCAAAAGCCCAACTCTGTTGCCTCAACTCAACTCTAAAGGGTCATTCTATCTAGCTCCAGAGCTCGCCCCAGGAGCATGACAGAAGGTATCAGTTGCAACTTCTTTGCAGTCCAGCTTCTCCCTCTGCCAAACCCAGCCTTCCTCATTTCCTTACAGATGCATCTCCAAGAGGATTCCCAAAGAAACACAACCGTTTGCTCACAAAGTAAAGAAATGTTTTGTTCTGGACTCATGGGTATGCTTATCCATTTGGTAGGGAATTATTAAATTGGTATTCTAGTTTTTACATCAGTTATTTTTGTGGATATGGCTAATGAGAGTTGCTCCCTGGCCTGGTCCAAGTCTGGTAACACCAACAGAATTGAATTTAAGAGTGTTAAAAGTTGAACCGGGCGCAGTAGCTCATGCCCGTAATCCTAGTACTTTGGGAGGCCTAGGTGGGCAGATCACCTGAGGTCAGGAGTTCAAGACCAGCCTGGCCAACATGGTAAAGCCCAGTCTGTACTAAAAATACAAAAATTAGCCAGGTGTGGTGACGGGGACCTGTAATCTCAGCTACTTGGGAGGCTGAGGCAGGATAATGGCTTGAACCCAGGGGGTGGAGTTTGCAGTGAGTGGAGATCGCACCATTGCACTCCAGCCTGGGTGACAAGAGTGAAACTCCATCTCAAAAAAAAAAAAAAAAAAAAGGAATGTTAAAAGTTGAGAAGATCTTGGATCCTGGTAGATCTGCAAATATGAGTCAGCCCTGTGATGCCCAGGCTGAGACTGACACCAGCTGACAACCCCCAGTGCCATCTTTTTTTCTTGAACATTCACAGTAATCGGATGGGGGGCAGCCCATATACCATAGCCAGTGCCCTTTTCTTGTTCCATGCCATTTCTTGTCTGCTGTTATCTGTCCTTCTATTCTCTTTCTCCCAAATCTTTTATACTGTTTTATTAGTGGTATATTTGAGATAAAATGAATTAAAGAGGGAGGTCAAGAGAAAAAATTCAAGATTAGATTAAGAAAGGAGGCTAGGTACCATGGCTCACGCCTCTAATCCCAGCACTTTGGGAGGCTGAGACAGGCAGATAACTTAAGGTCAGAATATCAAGACCATCGTGGCCAACATGGTGAAATCCCGTCTCTACTAAAAAGACAAAAATTAGCTGGTGTGGTGGCACGTACCTGGAATCCCAGCTACTCGGGAGGCTGAGGCAGGAGAATCACTTGAATCCAGGAGGCAGAGTTTGCAGTGAGCCAAGATCGCGTCACTACACTCCAGCCTGGGTGAGAGAGTGAGACTGAGGAGGAGGAAGAAGAAGAAGAAGAAGAAGAAGAAGAAGAAGAAGAAGAAGAAGAAGAGGAAGGGGAAGGGGAAGGGGAAGGGGAAGGGGAAGGGGAAGAAGAAGAAAAGGGAGAGGGAGAGGGAGAAAAGAAAGAAAGAGAGGAAAGAAAGAAAGAAAGAAAAGAAAGAAGGAAGGAAGAAAGAAAGAGAAGGAAGGAAGGAAGGAAGGAAGGAAGGAAGGAAAGGAAGGAAGGAAGGAAGGAAGAAAGAAAGAAAGAAAGAAAGAAAGAAAGAAAGAAAGAAAGAAAGAAAGAAAGAAAGAATAACCAAGAATGCAAAAGTGCTTGAAGGAAATGTGAGAAATACTGCCTGCAACTCAATGGCAATAAACTTGAAAACCTAGAAGAAATGGATGATTTCTTAGCAAAAATCTAAGTTACCACAATTAACCAAGAAAGAGTAGAAAACTTAAATAAGCAAATGGAATACAGAGAAAGCAATGTGATTGTAGACCCCCATTTATAAAGGCGCCAGATCCAGAAGTTTTCCTGTTGAGATCTATGCAGCCTTTGAAGAAGAAATACTTCTAACATGATTTGAGCAAGTTATTCTCAGACTTTTTGGTCTCAGAACCCCTTTCCATTTTTAAAAATTCTTGAGGACCCTCAAAAAGCTTTGTGTCTGTTATAGCTCTTGATATTTGTCACATTAGAAACAAAAACAGACATTTTTAAAAATTAATTCATTTAAAATCATATAATGAACACATTATGTATTAATACAAACAACATGTTTTCATGAAAAGCAATTGTAGTTTCAAAAAATTTAATGAGAAAAGTGTCATTATTTTACATTATTGCAAACTTCCTTAACGTCTAGCCTAGTGGAAGAACACAGGATTCTCCTATCTACTTCTCTATTCAATCTATTGCAGTATATTATATTGGTTGAAGTATATAAAGAAAATCTAGCCTCACAGAGATACGTAGTTGGAACAGGGAAAAGTATCTTAATTATCATGGAAATTCTTCTTTGATATTACCTCCAAGCTTGAGTAGCAGTTATTTTTTAAGAGTTAGTTGCAATGTGGAATCTGAAACATTAAAATTCATTGGTCTATCTTGAAATTTGGATGGATCTTTTACTCATACGTGATTTTGTAACAGAATCCATTGGTCATTTGGAAAGTATGAGTTCAGTGATGTATGCAGATCTTCCGAATGTTGACACATTTTATTACACAGTGTTTTAAAAATCACATTCATTAATACCACCTCCTCCATCTCATCAAAAAAAAAAAAAAGCCTTTTTTGTTGTTTTGTTTTGAGACAGAGTCTTGCTCTGTCGTCAGGCTGGAGTGATCTTGGCTCACTGCAACCTCCACCCTTCAGGATCAAGCAATTCTCCCTCAGCCTCCCAAGTAGCTGGCATTACAGGTGCGTGCCATCATGCCCCGCTAACTTTTGTATTTTTAGTAGAGCCAGGGTTTCACCATGTTGGCCAGACTGGTTTCGAACTACTGACCTCAAGTGATCCACCTGCCTCAGCCTCCCAAAGTGCTGGGATTACAGGCGTGAGCCACCACACCTGGCCAGAAAAGCCTTTTAATCCCTGGGCAGACATCAAGCTCATGGTGACAGGTGCAACTTTCCAAAATGCTATTTTTTACTGAAAGCTCACTTTTATCACTAGCAACAAATATCGTCTGGTGTTTTCCTCAAATGACAGGCTAACTTTGTTCATTTGCAAAAAAATGTCCACCAGAGAGTATAAATTAGTTCAATCATTGTGGAAAACAGTGTGGTGATTCTTCAAGGATCTAGAACTAGAAATACCATTTGACCCGGCAATCCCATTACTGGGTATATACCCAAAGGATTATAAATCATTCTACAATAAAGACACATTCACGCGTATGTTTATTGCAGCACTATTCACAATAGCAAAGACTTGGAACCAACCCAAATGTCCATCAGTGATAGACTGGATTAAGAAAATGTGGCACATATACACCATGGAATGTTATGCAGCCATAAGAAAGGATGAGTTCACGTCCTTTGCAGGGACATGGATGAAGCTGGAAACCCTCATTCTCAGCAAACTATCACAAGATCAGAAAACCAAACACCACATGTTCTTACTCGTAAGTGGGAGTTGAACAATGAGAACACATGGACACAGGGAGGGGAACATTACACACTGGGGCCTGCGGGGGGTGGAGGGCTGGGGGAGGGATAACATTAAGAGAAATACCTAATATAAGTAAGTGATGGGTTGATGGGTGCAGCAAACCACCATGGTCGTGTATACCTATGTAACAAACCTGCACGTTCTACACATGTATCCCAGAACTTAAAGTATAAAAAAAAAGAAAAAAAATCACTCACACACACACAAGTGAGATGTCATAAAAAGAAAAAAAAAGTCCATCAGATACCAAACTCTGAATAACCATAGTTTGTCTATTGCTTATTCTTTCTAGTAAAAGCAATATTCCATGGGGAAACAAGCTAGTTCCATTTGCAATTCAATTGCACAATGCTTTTTCTAAAGCCAACCATCATACTTCTGTATGCAGCAGGTTGCTTTCTGTGTACTTCCTGTTTCATCACATAGAATATTAAAAAGATGCTTATTCAAGTGTCAAGATTTAATAAAATTAATAATTTCTACTGCTTTATTGAAAACATGTTTAAGTGAAACTGGCCTTTTTTTTAAAAAAAAATTTTCTTTCATGGGCATATGGCAGTGAAGACTATGACGGCTGGTAAGGTTTCACGCTGGTGTTTTGGTTCATGCTAATGTTACCAGCACACTGACTGTGGTTTTTGTACCTCCAGTGCAAATGTCAACATAGTGAAAAGGGCAAATAATGTTAGCGTTATTGTAAAAATAGCTCTGACCTCACCAATCCCCTCAATGGACCACACTTTTGAGAACTGCCGCTCTAAAATTATTCTAGACTACAGAAAAATTTGGAAAGCTCTCCAGGGCATTTTATGAAGCCATGATAAACTTCACACTGAAGCCTGATAAAGGACCAATAAAAAAACATATATACATCCTCATTGCATTTACGAACATAGATTGAAAACTTGTGCCTGCAAATAGAATTGAGCAGGGCATTAAAAAACACACTATGGGCTGGGCACAGTGGCTCACGCCTATAATCCCAGCATTTTGGGAGGCCGAGACAGGCAGACCATGAGGTCAGGAGATCGAGACCCTCCTGGCTAACATGGTGAAACCTCGTCTCTACTAAAAATACAAAAAATTACCTGGGCTTGGTGGCATGCACCTGTAGTCCCAGCTACTCGGGAGGCAGAGGCAGGAGAATCACTTGAACCCGGGAAGCAAAGGTTGCAGTGAGCCAAGATCCTGCCACTGCACTCCAGCCTGGGCAACAGAGCGAGACTCCATTTCGAAACACACACACACACACACACACACACACACACACACACACACAATGACTAAGTAGGGTTTATTCCAAGGAAATCTACCTCAATAATTAACTATATTAACAAATTACAAGAGGAAAAATAAAGAATTATATTTTTAAAAAATCCTGAGAAGACATTTAATACAATGTAGGGGTCATTAATAATAATAATAATAACTCTGAGTAAAATAAATATAGGGAAATTATTTAAATATGGTAAGATTACTTAATAATATTCAATAGTAGACACCACTCTAAATGGTGAAATACTAAAACAATAAGATGTGGATCATCACTGTCACCATAATAATTCAATCTGTTTTAGATGTTCTATGAGCGAAATAAGAAAAAATTAAGAGTAAGTATAAATATTGGAAAAATGGAGATAACGTTATTGCATTCTGCCAATGATTCAATCATTTTCCAAGAAAACCCTACAAGCCATTGAGTTTTTAAAAACTAGAATTAACAAGGAAATGTAATATAGCTGTATTCAAAATAAGTTTAAAATTGATGTTTTTTCTGTGTATGCAATAATGAGATAGAAGTGGAAACAGGAAAATGTTACGTTTAAAAAGTACAAAATCTTAGAAATAAAGAACAAAAAAGTCCAGATTACGTGGGGAAAGATTTCTAAAATGTTACTGAAGGATATAAAGCAACACCCAGATAAAGGAATGACAAAATATGTTACTGGCTAAGGAGGCAAAATAACATAAAATCAAATTTCCAAAAACTAATATAGAGAGTCCATGTTTCAGTTATAATTCCTTTTTTTTTTTTTTTTAAGATGGACTCTCACTCTGTCACCCAGGCTGGAGTACAGTGGCATAATCTCGGCCCACTGCAACCTTCACCTCTCAGGTTCAAGCGATTCTCCTCCCTCAGCCTCCCGAGTAGCTGGAATTACAGGCACCCGCCAGCATGCCCAGCTAATTTTCGTATTTTTAGTAGAGACGAGTTTTCGCTATGTTGGCCAGGCTGGTCTCAAACTCCTGACCTCAAGTGATCTGCCCGCCTCGGCCTCTCAAAGTGCTGGGATTATAGGCGTGAGCCGCTGCTCACAGCCTACGTGGGGAAAGATTTATAAAGTGTCATCGAAGGATATAAAGCAACACCCAGATAAAGGAATAGCAAAATATGTTATCGGCTAAGGAGGCAAAATAACATAAAGTCAAATTTCCAAAAAGTAATATAGAGAGTCCATGTTTCACTTAGAATTCTTATGGCACAGGGTTTTGTAATAGAAGAAACTGGTCTTCAAGATCATATGGAAGTATAAATTTCCGATAATAGTCATAAAAATTATGGAAAAGCATACTGAGTTTTTGCTTCTGAGCTAGAAGGCTAACTGCTATAAGAACTGCTCTCCTACCATAAACAACTACAAAAAAACAGACAAAATATATAAAACAACCATTTCTCACATATTTGATAACCAGCAGCAAAGGGCTTCTCTTCTCTTCACGGAGAGAAGAGAAAACACATAAGGTGAGCCGTACCTCATGGAGTCCTGGATTCTTGGAATTCTGGATGATGCGGTTTCCAGGATACAGCACAGGGAGGAGAAACCCCAACAGAACCCACTTGTCTCACTGAGTAGAGGAAAAAGAAATTGCAGTTCTGGGAAATTGAAGTGAAATCCATGGAGCAGAATACTGGAAAGGAGAGAGAGGCACAGGGGAAGATCAGAGATCTCCAGTGGGGACCCTTCAAATCAGTCACTGAATCCTGAGATGCATATGTTTGGGTGAAACTCCGAAGACCAGATCAAGAACTATAATTCAGCAGTGGGACATACCGTGCCCAGAGCTCGTGTAGAAATGGGCATATACAAGGCATACGACAGGGTCCTCCAAAAGGAATTACCCAAGTAATGGGACTAATTATCCTTAGACTAAATCGCTGCTCTAACTCATCCTAACAAAGCTTAAAAGCAAGCTTCAAAAGGATCAAACTAATTCCCAGTGACTTAACTACGTGTCAGATAAAAGGCAAATATTTTTAAAGGAACACAGCAGAATGTATCACCCAACAATGTAAAAATTCATAGTATCCTGAGACTGAAACAAAATTGCCAGGCATGCGGGAAAATATAATCTATACCCAGCAGAAAAGCCAATCAAAAGAAGTAAACCTAGAAATGACAGAGATGATGAAATAGTAAAAACCTTTAAAGCAGCTATTGTGCTCCAGATGCTCAAGAATGCAGAGAACACTTGAGCCCAGGAGTTGGAGACCAGTCTGGGCAACATAGCGAAACCCCGTCTCTACAAAAAGTACAAAGAAATTAGCCATGCATGGTGGTGTACGCTACTCTGGAGGTTGAACTGGGAGGATTGCTTAAGCCTGGGAAGTCGAGGCTGTACCCTCCCACCCTCCTTCCTTCTGAATTTCTAAAGTCTATTATACCAGTGTGCATATCTTTGCATACCCATAGCTTAGCTCTCACTTACAAGTGAGAATATACTGTATTTGATTTTCCATTCCTGAGTTACTTCCCTGTGAACAATGGCCCTCAGCTTCATCCAAGTTGCTGAAAAGACATTTCATTTTTTACAGCTGAGTAGATTCTATGGTGTACATATACCACATTTTCTTTACCTACTCATCGGTTGATGGGCACTTTGGTTGATTCCATATCTTTGCAATTGTGAATTGTGCTGTGATAAATATATATATGCAGGTGTCTTCTTGATAGAATGACTTCTTTTCCTTTGGGTAGATACCCAGTAGCCGGATTGCTGGATCAAATGGTAGATCTATTTTTGTTCCTTAAGAAGTCTCCATACCACTTTCCATAGAGGTTGTACTAACTTACATTCCCACCTTCCTTTTTCAGCATATCTGTGCCAACATCTATTGTTTTCTGACTTTGTTTTTTTTGTTTGTTGTTTTGTTTTTTTGGTTTTTTTGAGTCAGAGTTTTGCTCTTGTTGCCCAGGCTGGAGTGCAGTGGCGCAATCTCAGCTCACTGCAACCTCCGCCTCCTGGGTTCAAGTGATTCTCTTGCCTCAACCTCCCGAGTAGCTGGGATTACAGGCGCCTGCCACCACACCTGGCTAATTTTTTGTATTTTTAGTAGAGACAGGATTTCGCCATGTTGGGCAGGCTGGTCTCGAACTCCTGACATCAGGTGATCTGCCCACTTCAGCCTCCCAAAGTGCTGGGATTACAGGCTTGAGCCACTGCACCCGGCCTGTTTTCTGGCTTTTTAATAGTGGCGGTCTGGCTGGCGTAAGGTGGGATCTCCTTGTGATTTTAATTTGCATTTCCCTGATGATTAGTAATACTGAGCATTTCTTCATATATTTGTTGGCCATTTGTATATCTTCTTTTGAGAAATGTCTGTTCATGTCATTTGCCTACTTTTTGATGGGATTATTTATTATTCTGGCTGGTTTGTTTGAGTTCCTTGTAGATTCTGGCTATTAGTCCTTTGTTGGATGCATCGTTTGCAAATATTTTCTCCCATTCTGTGGGTTGTCTATTCACTCTGATGATTATTTCTTTTGGTGTGCAGAAGCTTTTTCAATTCGGTCCTATTTGTTTATTTATTTATCGCATTTGCTTTTGGGGCCTTAGTCACAATTTATTTTCCTAGGCCAATGTCCAGAAGGGGTTTTCCTAGGTTTTCTTCCAGAATTTTTATAGTTTCAAGTCTTAAAGTCTTTGATCCATCTTGAGTTGATTTTTTTGTATGGTGAGAGACAGAGATCCAGTTTTATTCTTCTACATGTGGCTATCCAGTTTTCCCAGCACCATTTATTGAGTAGGTTGTCCTTTCCCCAATTTATGTTTCTGTATGTTTTGTTAAAGATCAGTTGGTTGTTTAAGTATTTGGCTTTACTTTTGATTTCTCCACTCTGTTCCATTGGTCTACGTATCTACTTTCATACCGGTACCATGCCATTTTGTTTAGTATAGCCTTGTAGTATAATTTGAAATCAGGTAATGTGATGCTTTCAGATTTGTTCTTTTTGCTTAGAATTGCTTTGGTTATTCAGGGACATAAAGTAGAACTTGTTCCAGATACGCAAGAGTGGTTCGACAAACAAAAATTGATTAATTAAAAATTAATCACTGTAATCCACTATATCAACTGGCTAACAAAAAAAAAATCATGTGATCATCTTAATTGACACACACACACAAAGCGTTTGACAAAATCCAACACTCATTCGTGATAAAAACTTGCAGCAAAGTAGGAAAGAGCATTTACCAAAAACCTACAGTCACCATCATATGTAATGGTGAAAGACTGAATGTTTCCTTGTTGGGTTGGAGAAACAACCCAAATATATATATCAACTAATGAATGAATAAATGCACTGTAGTATCATTCATTCAAAGGAATTGTATTCTGAAATAAAGAAGGAATGAACAGCTGATATGTGCAACAACATGGAAAGTCCCAAAACAGTATGTTAAGTGAAGTATTCCAGAACAGAATACTATATACTGCGTGATTCCATTTATATGAAATTTTAGGAGCATTAAAAATATAGTGATAGAAAGATTAGTTACTGCCAGGAGCTGGGGCTTGGGCTGGGAATTGACTGCAGAGGGTCATGAAGGAGCATTTTTTGGAGGAGGAGGGAAATGGAAATATTCTATATCATAGTGGTTAAAAAGACACATGCACCCCCTCCTTAAACATCTTATCCTCTGATATAGTCCATACTCTTCCTATTGTATCCACTCTTTAGCATCCTCTGTCACTGCATCCTTCTGTGTTAGCCATCACATCCAAAATATACAATCTTCGCAGGATTGCACCAAAAAGAGCACTGTTGGCCGGGCGCAGTGGCTCAAGCCTGTAATCCCAGCACTTTGGGAGGCCGAGGTGGGTGGATTACCTGAGGTCAGGAGTTCGAGACCAGCCTGACTAATATGGTGAAACCCCGTCTCTACTAAAAATACAAAAATTAGCTGGGCATGGTGGTGTGCGCCTGTATTCCCAGCTACTCAGGAGGCTGAGACAGGAGAATTGCTTGAACCCAGGAGGCAGAGGAGGTTGCAGTGAGCTGAGATCATCCCACTGCACTCCAGCCTGGGTGACAGAGACTCCATCTCAAAAAAAAAAAAAAAAAAAAAGCACTGTTTATAACTACATATAACTACAGCTGCTACAGTTGACAGCACTTTCCAAAAGGAGGGACAGAACACTGAGAACATTGCAAGTGGCAGTAGTAATGGCCATGGGAAAAGCTGGCTATGAATGTCCCCCAAGTGTTAGAAATATCTATCAAGACACCATTATAGACCACATTTCACCCCGTTTAACGTGAATTTTTTTTTTCAGTTTTAACTTCTCTGAAAAGGGGACATATTTTTTCAATTGATGACATCACGCAGTTATAATTGGGAATGTTTATTTTTCCTTCTTAGTGGTGAATTTTTTTAATGGTGCACTTTTTTAAAATTATACTTTAAGTTCTGGGGTACATATGCAGAATGTGCAGGTTTGTTATATAGGTATACACGTGCCATGGTGGTTTGCTGAACCCATCGATCTGTCATCTACATTAGGTATTTCTCCTAATGCTATCCCTCCCCCAGCCCCCCACCCTCCGACAGGCCCCGGTGTGTGATGTTCCCCTCCTTGTATCCATGTGTTCTCATTGTTCAACTCCCACTTATGAGTGAGAACATGCAGTGTTTGGTTTTCTGTTCCTGTGTTAGTTTGCTGAGAATGATGGTTTCCAGCTTCATCTATGTCCCTGCAAAGCACATGAAATCATTTTTTTACGGCTGCATAGTATTCCATGGTGTATATGTGCCACATTTTCTTTATCCAGTCTATCATTGATGGGCATTTGCGTTGGTTCCAAGTCTTTGCTATTGTGAACAGGGTGCACTTTTTTTATACCAGAGCAATTACATCAGAATCTCTGAATGAATGGCTGTCATAGAGTCAATAAAATATAGGATGGCTGGCCAGAAAATGCAGAGAATTTTGCTTTGGCTTTCAAGGGTAAGAAAGCAGAGGTGAGAGTCAAGGCAGAACTGGAAGCCTGGAACCCAAGTCCTGGATCTCCATGTTATGTTTGAAATTAATAGCCCCGTTCCCACCTATTCTTGTCTCCAGTTAGGGCTGAACGGGTGTGTTGCCAAGTGGTGCCAACAGCCTTTGGAATAAGAAGTCACAAATAGAGCTGAAAGACATGGTGGAAGGGCAAGGGAACAAGAGTAGGTCCCTTCAGCCGCAAGTGGCAGCGCAAACAGAAGCAACCAATTGATGGGCTTGGGCTTGGCTGGCTTAGGAAGAGTTGGCTGGCTAATTGCATTATGAAATTAGGTAACTTGCCACAGGGCTCTTATGAAATCAGGAACTTGCTGCAGTGTTATAAATGGGACAGGGCCTCAGTACTATAATTACTTAATCTTTCTGTACTTCAGTTTCTTCATCTGCAGAATGGGAAATAATAGCAGTACCTGTGTAAGAGAATTAGTGTGTTGATTAAAATGAGATACATATAGTGGGCTAAAACAGTGCCTGGCATATGGTAAATACTCAATAATTTTAGGTATCAATATATTCATTTCTGTGTTTTTACAGTTCATCCATCCATTCTTTCATTATTTCAACAAACATTTATTTAGCATTTACGATGCTAGGAGCTGAATAGTTCATCACATTTCATTAATGTTTATGCCTTTTTAATCTCCTTAGAAACGACCAATGCCAAATGCCAATTCCTTATAATTCCTACTTACCCTCCTCAATATATTTTATTTCTGTTGCATCTTCCTACCACTGAAAAGATTAGTTAAAATAGGGCCAGAGTTTCTACTCTTTACAATAAAAAAAAGCTACTGATTCATCCTAGAAAATACCAGATTTTAGCGTGCCAACAATGATCTAGAAAAACACACAAGACTGAAAAAAAGAGAAGTAGAAAATGGCTTTGTCACTTAAAGAGGTATAATATTAGGCCAGTTATTTGCAAAATAAAGATCATACTTTATTTAACCAACAGAGATGTTGAGGCAAAAAAAAAAAAATGAGATAAAGTGTTTCAAAATGTATAAATTTAGTATTATAAATAGACCCTAAATCAGGGTAAGTTTCTGCTATCAAACATAACATGATTTTCTTTTGATTGCTGAAGATGTTTAGTAATTTGATATATTTACATGGTAACTTTCTACTAAAGAACCCCCAAGGCCGGGGGCGGTGGCCCATGCCTATAGTGCCAGCACTTTGGGAGGCCAAGGCGGGTGGATCACAAGGTCTGAAGTTCAACACCAGCCTGGCCAACATGGTGAAACCCCATCTCTACTAAAAGTACAAAAATTAACCAGGCATGGTGGCAGGTGCCTGTAATCCCAGCTACTCAGAAGGCTGAGGCAGGAGAATTGCTCGAACCTGGGAGGCAGAGGTTGCAGTGAGCCAAGATGGCGCCATTGTGTGACAGAGCAAAACTCCATCTCAGAAAAAAAAAAAGAAAAAGAAAGAAAGAAAAAGGAAAGAACCCCCCAAATTTCAGTCTCAAAATTCTTCAGAGATAAGGGACAGAATGTTGAATGCCATGACGTCCTTTTTGTGTGATCCCACTGTGCTTTATTTGTACTTCTCTTATTGTGTTTAATAGTCTATTTTATATATTTTTGTATTTATTTAAGCCGTCTTTTGAATCCCGTCTTTCTTGAAGGCGAGAGCTATTACAGCCCCTCTAATGGCAGTCATTGGCTGATTGTCTCAGCTGCCCACCTTAAAATCCTGCCTTGAAATGGCCCTGTAGCCCATCTTTCCACCTTCACCTCCACTGCACACCTCCCTTCCAAACATTACACCCATTTTCTTCTTTTATTTTCAGCTGTAACCACCACACACTATTTTTTGTTGTCACAGATCTCCATTTACCATTCATCCTCATTCTTTCTAGTGTTTTATCCCCTGTATTTGTCTGTTCTTGCACCGCTATAAGGAAATACCTGAAACTGGGTAATTTATGAAGAAAACAGGTTTAATTTGCTCATGGTTCTGCAGGCTGTACAGGAAGCATGAGGCTGGCATCTGCTCAGCTTCCGGGGAGGCCTCGGGAAGCTTCCAATCAGGGCAGAAGGCAAAGGGGGAGCAGGTGCGTCTTAAACGGCCGGAGCAGGAGCAGGGGGTGGGGGTGGGTACCACACGCTTTTAAACAACTAGATCTCACAAGAACTCACTGACTATCATGAGGACAGTATCAAGGGGGATGGTGCTAAAGCATTCATGAGAAATGTGCCCCTATGTTACATTCACCTCCTACCAGGCCCCACCTCCAACCCTGGGGATTACAATTCAACATGAGATTTGGTGGGGATGCAGATGCAAACTGACAGAGCAGGAGCACTGCCATCTTGGAAAAACACCGCCATGTTAAGTTCTAGCTCCCTTTCTAACCTCATGCGTTTCAAGGAAATCACTTCTAACAAGAAAAAGCTAGAAACAGCAGATAGTAAAACACATATAAGACAGCTCGGGCCCAGAAGGAGTGGGGAAAGTCTCTTGGGTAACCACCAAACTTCACACTCATACAATGGGCCCCAGTAAAACAGTGGGTCCTAATAAGCACATTCCTTTCCCTTTAGGTGCACTAAGCTAGGGAAGCTAAAAGCAGACTCAGTGGGTATGCCTGTAGCTACAGGAAGATGTATGGGAACAGACACAAAACTCTCCCTCCCAGATATGCAAGACAAAGAGACACAGAAACATTCCCAGCCTGTGATGAGCTCTCCTGCCCTGATGTCTTAAAAACTCTTAGTCTGTAAGAGAGAGTGCTCCTGACCTAACTTGGCCAGAAGCCCCTCTCAGGTTTATTCTTTAAAATAAATCTGTCTTTGACTGTTGAGCCGCTTTTTGTGCTTCTTTCTTCCTTCTTCAACTCTTATACAAACCATAACATCTACCAACAGTTACCTGAACGACTTTATGTTTCTTCCTCTCCCTCCATGATCCTTCCCTGATATTTCCACTTTCCCACTTTCTACTACCTCTTGGCTTCATTCCCTTGCCCTATCACTTGCCCAGCTTTCTTCTGAATTCCCATAGTGGGTATTAGCCCTGTTGAAAGATCTCTATTGCCTGTGAGGGGAAGCTGGGTGCTGAGGAGCAGTTTCTTGTCAGCTTTGGCAAAGGGGTCAGGTGAGAACTGGACCAGGTGAGGAGGAAGACCCAAACATGTCTTCCTCCTCTGGAAGAAGGAGGGTTAGCAGACAAGGAGGGTTAGCAACAGGTAGGCAATGGAGAATTTGGGCCACTGTGAAAATGCCAAACAGGCTGTGTGCAGTGACTCATGCCTGCAATCTCAATACTTTGGGAGACTGAAGCAAAAGGACTGCATGCGATCAGGAGTTCAAGACCAGCCTGGGCAACAGAGCGAGACTGCTTCTTTACAAAATACTTAAAAGTTAGCGAGGTGTGGTGACGCATGTCTGCAGTCCCACCTACTTGGAAGGCTGAGGGGGAGGATCACTTGAGCCTGGGAGGTCAAGGCTGCAGTGAACCGTGACTGCATCACTGTGCTCTAGTCTAGGTGGCAAAGTGAGTCCTTGTCTCAAAAAAAACAAAAGAAAAATCCAAGTGGAAGAGGTTATCCAAGAAAAATAGCCTGCAAGTTCATGGATCCAGCCAACAGGGGACATGTTAGAGTCAGTGACAGAGAGAGGAAATATAGGTTAAAAAATGCAGGCACCAGCCAGTCACGGTGGCTCACGCCTGTAATCCCAGCACTTTGGGAGGCCGAGTCGGGCAGATCACAAGGTCAGGAGATAGAGACCATCCTGGCTAACACGGTGAAACCCCACCTCTACTAAAAATACAAAAAGTAGCCAGGTGTGGTGAAAGGTGCCTGTAATCCCAGCTACTCAGGAGGATGAGGCGGGAGAATCGCTTGAACCCAAGGGGGTGGAGGTTGCAGTGAGCCGAGATCGTGCTACTGCACTGCAGCCTGGGTGACAGAGTCAGACTCTGTCTCAAAAAAAAAAAAAAAAAAAATGCAGGCACCAGGCCAGGCGCAGTGGCTCACACCTGTAATCCCAGCACTTTGGAAGGCTGAGGCAGGTGGATCACGAGGTCAGAAGTTCAAGATCAGCCTGGCCACCCGCTCCCAAAAGGGAGTATTCAGGGGAGATGGGCTCAGAGACCTGTTATCTATAAATTCCGTAGTTATTTCTGAACCTCTCACTTACCCGTTTGCTACAGTTTAGATGTTTGTTGCCCAAACTTCGTGTTGAAATTTGATTCCCAACATTGGAGATGGGGCCTAATGGAAGGTGGTTGAGTCACGGAGGCAGATCCCTCATGAACAGCTTGGTGCATCCTCCCAGTAATGAGAGAGTTCTCGCTCTATTAGTTCACATGACAGCTGGTTGTTCAAAAGTGTCTGGCACCTCCTTTTCTCTCCTGCTTTCTCTCTCACCATGTGATCACCACATGCTGGCTCCCCTTCCCCTCCTGCAGTAAGTGGAAGCTTCCTGAGGCCTCACCAGAAGCAGATGCTGGCGCCATGCTTCTTGTACAGCCTGGAGAACTGTGAGCCAAATAAACTTTTCTTTATAAATTATCCAGAGTCAGGTGTTCCTTTATAGCAAGATAAATGGACTAAGACATGTTCATCTTTGCCATACAAAGAATGCTGTTTCCAGCCTTATCTGAAAATCGTTGCACATTTACCTCAATAAATTCTGTAGCTGCATAACAGCATCTAGATGCTGGATGATAGTGGCATCTAAACTGTCTCAGGAGAGTCATGAATGCAGGCGGCATTTCAGAACATGTCAAGTTGTAACATAAAGGGTCTTTGTGCACAGTCCTGTCCTGACCTCCCCCAAATGGAGATACAGGATCCACTCAGAGGCCAGCACCCTTCTCCCTCAGCAGCAACTTAGTGAGGTTGAATGATGGCAAAATAGCTCTACTGATAACTCTTCCTTGGCCTCCTTACCATCATTCCACAATCCTACAAGGTAGCAATATCACACCCTGAGCTGATGGAGACACGGCTTGGTCGAGTAACTTGCCCACGATCACACAGCTATGAGCAGAAGACCCAAAACTTCAAACCAGGCCTGTCCATGATTTTATCAACTCAGTTGATACTGCCTCAAGGTAGAGATGAAAAACAAGCAGTATTAAGGGGAAAAAAACATGCCAGTTGTGGCTAGGGCTCGTTGATTTCAACAATGCTTAGGGCTTGTTGATTTTAACATTAGTTCCTATTGTAGCCCCCAGAGAAAGGGAAAATGAGCACAAAGTATGGGCACCTGGTGGCCTGGGAGGCAGCTGTGGCCCAGCTATGCTAGAAATCAACATAAATCCAATGCGTAAGTTTCCAGTAAGTAGGTCTTCTTGGGCTGCCTGGAAAACAATGTTTTGTTATTTGTTATTTGTTTTTTGTTTTTGTTTTTGTTTTTGAGATGGAGTCTCACTCTGTCGCCCAGGCTGGAGTGCAGTGGCGCAATCTTGGCTCACTGCAAGCTCCGCCTCAAGGATTCACACCATTCTCCTGCCTCGGCCTCCCGAGTATCTGGGACTACAGGCAACTGCCACCACGCCCGGCTAATTTTTTTGTGTTTTTAGTAGAGACGGGGTTTCACCGTGTTAGCCAGGATGGTCTCGATCTCCTGACCTCATGTTCTCCCATCTCGGCCTCCCAAAGTGCTGGGATTACAGGCGTGAGCCATCGTGCCTGGCCTTGTTATTTATTTTTATTTTTTTCATCAAGGGCCTCAACTGCCAAAGGCAGGTTTGGCTTGGCCCTTGATGAAAAAATAAAAACAAACAACATGACTTTCTCAAAATGTCTGTTTACCCTCTTTCAAGGTTCATTCCAGGACCTAGGATATATCAGGGCACCAATAAATTTATCAAAATGATCACTTAAATTAGAAGTAGAATTACTCTAAATAGGAAGTTAGAATCACAGAACCTTTAAAACTAATATAACCATATTATAGGAGTTTAGAAAATGGAGAAAATAAAATCATAAGTAATTCTATCACACAATTACTGTTACCACTTAAAAAAAATAGGGTGCATATTTTATTTGCATGTGCATAGACTTTGTAATAATTGTGCACCTATTATTTTGCATCCTGTTTTTTTCTTTTACTTAATCGTATCACATCCACTTTCCCATTTTGATTCACAGTCTTCATTGTGGCTTCTTTAGTTATGTAATATTTCATTAAGAATGTTCATTACATATAATATAACCAGAATTTATTTAAATCACTCCTGTGTTGCTGGATATTTAGGTCATTGCAAGCTTTTGCTATTATAAGTTATTCTGCAGTGAACATCTTTATGCAAATAGCATCTTATTTGCAATTTGCATAAAGTATTTTAGATTCATTACTTCTCATGTTCACTACTGCCCTAGGCCAGGTCTTAAGCATGAAATGCCTCAATTAATGGATTAACACGTGAGACAGTGTCCCCTGCGTCTTCTTTTTTTTTGCTTCAAGATGGAGTTTTGCTCTGTCGCCCAGGCTGGAGTGCAGTGGTATGATCTCAGCTCACTGCAACCTCCACCTCCCAGGTTCAAGGAATTCTCCTGCCTCAGCCTCCCAAGTAGCTGGGATTACAGGCATGCGCTACCACATTTGGCTTATTTTTTGTACTTTTGATAGAGATGAGGGTTCACCATGTTGGCCAGGCTGGTCTCGAACTCCTGACTTCAAGTCATCCTCCTGCCTCGGCCTCCCAAAGTGCTGGGATTACAGGCGTGAGCCACTGCACCTGGCCCTGTTTCTGATGTGTCCCGCACAGCACTAGGAGATTAATCATCCCAAAATGCCACTTTCATCTTGTCACTTTTTTACTTAAGATATCCTTTATGCTTATCTCCCAATCTTCTGTGTGCTGTGATTTGATTACTCTTCCCTAACCCTTGCAGACCAAAATGTGAAGCATGTTGGATCCCAGAAGCTCCCCATCAGGGACCAGGGAATGAATTGGAAACAGGGAGTCTGGAACCAACCCGGAAACAACATTGAGTCCAAGGATGCATGTCACAGTATCCACCAGAGCAAGAGAATCTTGGGCACAGTTCAAGTTGGATCCACCCAGGAGGTCTCTCTTGCTAAGTGAGGGCACAGCTTCAATAGTCACTGAATAGTGGCAGCAGCTTAGTCATGCAGAACCAGAATCAGAGTCCAAGAGAAGCCTCTTCAAGTTGAAATAGAAGTAGAATGAATGGTATCAGACACTCTGGGGCACAGAAGCTGGCATAAGCTAGATAGAAAATCGCAATCTAGCCAAATGGGCCTAAGCGTGTGTCATGGCTCCAGAACTTCCAGATTGCTAAAGTGCAAACAAGGAACCAGGGCCGAAGCCCGGTTGTATAAACTAGGGAAGGTCGCAGGCTGCAAGCCACAAGCACGCTTATAAAAAGTCAGGTTGGAGAGAATTATCAATATTAAATATCTGTCTTAGAGCCACAGACTAGGTCTACAGCTACTGGGTCTGGGTTCTTAATCTGAGAAAAACCCAGAGTCTAGAAGAGACAGCCTGCTGAGGTAGGTGCCCACTATCTGTAGCAGGCAGAGACTGACATCCAGAATGACCCTCCAACCAAAAACAAAATAAATAAAAGCACGTATCTTTTTGGTTGGAGAAATGACCATTCAAACAAAACCAAAATAAAAACACATATGTATGTATATAGAATCAAATGCATACGTATGATACAGTCCACCAACCTGGTGGAATAAACTTTCATTTTTAGCATTCCTTTCTTTTGGTTTGAAGACATTATTATTGTTAAAAGATATATGGAGGTCCGGGTGCAGTGGCTCATGCCTGTAATCCCAGCACTTTGGGAGGCTGAGGAGGGCGAATCACCTGAGGTCAGGAGTTCGAGACCAGCCTGGCCAACATGGTGAAACCCCATCTCAACTAAAAATACAAAAATTAGCTGGGTGTGGTGGTGGGCGCCTGTAATCCCAGCTACTCAGGAGGCTGAAGCAGAAGAATTGCTTGAACCTGGGAGGTGAAATTTGCAGCGAGCCAAGATTGCTCCACTGCACTCCAGCCTGGGCAACAAGAGCGAGACACTGTCTCCAAAAATAAAAATAAAAAAAGTAAAAGATATATAGACCCTATCAACTTCACACAACAATACCTCAATGTTAATTATCTGCTTCCCTGTAAATTGAGGTTAGCTGAAAGCTGATTCAGATTGAAGACAAGAAGGAGGCAAGAAGGATAGTAGAGCTAGTAGTAGACAATTAGCCCTTGTATTAGTCAGGTTTCTCTGGACACATACACATACACACACACACACACACACACAGAGTCATGTGCAACATCATGGTGTTTCAGTCAACAGTGGACCACATATACAACAGTGGTCCCATAAGATTATAATGGAGCTGAAAATTTTCTATCACCAGATGACATTGTAGATGTCATAAGATCATGGAGCAATTACTATATTTTAAAAATAAACTTAGTGTAGCCTAAGGCTATGGGGCTTATAAAGTCTGTGATAGTGTACAGTAACGTTCTAGACCTTCACATTCACCCACCACTCACTCACTGACTCGCCCAGAGCAATTTCCAGTCCTGCAAGCACCATTCATGGTGTCTTATATAGGCATACCATGTTTTATATTTTATACCAGGTTTTTACTGTAGTTTTTATGTTTAGGTATGCTTAAGTACACAAATACCGTTGTGTTACAATTGCCTACAGTATTCAGTACAGTAAAATTCTGTACAGGTTTATCACCTAGGAGCAATAGGCTATACCATCTAGTCTACGTGTGTAATAGGCTATACCATCTTGGTATGAAAGTATATCTGTGATGTTTGCACAACCATGAAATGGCCTAATTTCGCATTTTTCAGAATGTATTCCCATCATTAAGCAACACATGCATACACACACACTATGGAATAGTTATGTATGTGGAATGCACTGAGTCTGTAGATCAAATTGGAAAGAAATGACAGCTTGACAATATTGAGTTTTCCTATCTTCGTGCATGGAATATCTCTCCATTTATTTCGAGCTTCTTTGATTTCTTTCATCAGAGTTTTGTAGTTTTTCTTATAGATCTTACGTATATTTTGTTAGATTTATACCTAAGTATTTAACTTGTGAGTACTAGTGTAAATGGTCTTATGTATTTTATTTCAAATTCCATTTGTTCGTTGCTGGTATATAAGAATGCAATTGACTTTTGCAACCTTACTATAATCACTTATTAGCCAGTTCTTGTTGATTCTTTGGTATTTCTATGTGGACAGTCATGCCATCTGCAAACAAAGACAGTTTTATTTCTCCCTTACCAATCTATACACCTTTTATATCATTTTCTTGTCTTATTGCATTATCTAGGAGTCCCAGGACAATGTTGAACAGGAGTGGTGAGAGCAGACATCCTTGCCTTGTTCCTGATCTTAGTAGGAAAGCATCCAGTTTCTCACCATTAAGCATGATGCTAGCTAGCTCTAGGGATTTTTAAAATAGATATTCTTTATCAAGCTGAAGAAGTTCCTTTCTATTTCTAGTTTGTTGAAAGATTTTTCATAAATGAGTGTTGGATTTTGTCAAATTATTTTTCTGCATCTGCTGATAGGATCATGGGATTCTTCTTCTTTAGCCTGCTGATGTGATAGATTACAGCGATCAGTTTTCAAATGTTGAACCAGCCTTGCACACCTGAAACAAATGCCTCTTAGTCCTAGTATATACTTTTTTATACATTGTTGAATTTGATTTGCTAATATTTTGTTAAGGAGGACTGATATTTAAGCAGCAATAAAACATATTATTTTATAACAATTTTCATGGGTTTGTGCAAAACAATTTTTTGCATTCTCTGTATAGCAGAATGATTAAACAAGCATGTTCATTAGGACTATGTATACAAGGATATAAAATAGTAGAGTTCTGTTTAAATAATGATATCTGATTGGGTGCAGTGGCTCGCACCTGTAATCCCAGCACTTTGGGAGGTCGAGGAGGGCAAATCACCTGAGGTCAAGAGCTCGAGACTAGCCTGGCCAACATGGTGAAACCCTGTCTCTACTAAAAATACAAAAAAATTAGCCAGGCTTGATGGGGCATGCCTGTAATCCCAGCTACTCGGGAGGCTGAGGCAGGAGAATCGCTTGAACCTGGGAGGTGGAGGTTGCAGTGAACCAAGATAGTGCCACTGCACTCACGCTTGGGCAACAAGAACGAAACTCCGGCCAGGTGCGGTGGCTCACACCTGTAATCCCACCACTTTGGGAGGCCGAGGTAGGCAGATCACGAGGTCAGGAGATCGAGACCATCCTGGCTAACACGGTGAAACCCCGTCTCTACTAAAAATACAAAAAATTAGCCGGGTGTGGTGGAGGGCACTTGTAGTCCCAGCTACTTGGGAGGCTGAGGCAGGAGAATGGCGTGAACCCAGGAGGCAGAGGTTGCAGTGAGCCGAGATCATGCCACTGCACTCCAGCCTGGGTGACAGAGTGAGACTCCATCTAAAAAAAAAAAAAGAATGAAACTCCATCTCAATAAATAAATAAAGATATATAAATATCTTTTATATTTGTCCCCTCTCTCTACCTGCTGCTTTTTTTTCCAGTTATGATAGCTTCCCTTTCACTTTCTACTTCTATGACTCACACAGTTATGTGATTTACGACAGCTCAGAGAGACTTCCAGTTTTTCATGGTAGATTAAACAGAAGCATTTTTGTTTGCTCACTCCTGAAACCAAACAAAAATGATATTGAGTAATTAAAAAACACACAAACACAAAAAGAATGAATGGGAGGGAAATAACAGATAAGGATTATTAACAATATAAATCAATAAAATACAATTTAGAAAAGTGGAAAACAGATGATGGAGTGGTAACTTACTCAGCACACAGGAGAAAGCCAAAAACCTACAGCTTTGTTAGCAAATTCTTTTGTGTATATTTCCTGCAAATAGATATTCTCCTGCACAGTCAAAACGCTGCCATCAAAATCAGGAAGTTGACATTAATACGTTACTACTACTTAATCCTTTTACCCTATTTAAATTTCTAGTTGTCCCAATAATCTCTTTAATGCAAAAGGAGCTAGTCCACAATTATCCATTGCATTTATTTGTCATATCTCTTTAGTCTCCTTCAGTCTGAAATCGTTCTTGACTCTTTCCCTGATTTTCATGACCTTGACAAGTCTGATGACTACAGAACAGTTATTTTGAGGAATATCCCACCATTTTGGTTTTTCCAGTGTTTTCTCATGACTGGATTTGGGTTGTGCATCTTTGACAGGAATATCACGGAAGTGATGCTATGTTCTCATGGCATTCTATCAGGGGATTCTGATGTCTATTTGTCCTATCACCAGTGATACTGAGGTAGGAGGCAAAACTTGACTCCAGAGGCAAGGCTCAGACTCCGGACCAAATTGAGGACTAGCTAAAACAGGTTTCCAGGGGAAGCAGCTTTCCATAAGACACACTCACCTGTATGCCATATCAGTTTACCATTGCCATGGCAACACCTGGACACTACAAGGCCTTTCCATGGCAACGACCTGATGACCTGGAAGTTACCATCCTCATCCTAGCCGTTTCTGCATAAACTGCCCCTTAATTTGCATATAGTTAAAACAGGTATAAATATTAGTGCAGAACCACCTCTGAGCTGCTTCTCTTGGCACACTGCCTTTGGGGTAACCCTGCTTCACAAGGAGCTATACCTTTCCTGCTGCTGTACACTGCCAAGTTGCTGTTTAACACCACCGGCTCATCCTTGAATTGTTTCCCAGGCAAAGCCAAGAACCGTCCTGGGCTAAGCCTCAATGTTGGGGCTTGCCTGTTCTGCGTTAGTATTGTGTTTGGTCATTTGATTAAGAAGGTGTTGGCCATGATTATCCACTGTAAGTGACTGTTTTTCCCTCTGGAATTCATACTAATATTAGTTTTTGAAGAGGTAAAGTAAACTTATGTAAATATCTGTTCCTCATCTAACTTACAATTTATTCACTCATTTCTTTATACCGAATGTGGACTCATGGGGTCCTGTTTTTTTGATGAGTTATAATTTGTTACGATTACTTTTTTTTTTTTTTTTTTGAGAAGGAGTCTCGCTCTGTGTCACCCAGGTTGGAGTGCAGTGGTGCAATCTCAGCTCACTGCACTCTCCGCCTCCCGGGTTGAAGCGATTCTCCTGCCTCAGTCTCCCGAGTAGCTGGGACTACAGGCGTGCACGACCACAACCGGCTAATTTTTGTATTTTTAGTAGAGACAGGGTTTCACAATATTGGCCAAGCTGGTCTCAACCTCCTGGCCTCAAATGATCTGCCCGCCTTGGCCTCTCAAAGTGCTGGGATTACAGGCATGAGCCACCATGCTTGGCTATAATTTGTTATGATTACTACTAATTTTGATGTCGCTTGTCCCAGATTTGACCAGCGGGGAGCCCATTCCAGCTGGATTCTATGCCCTTTAACAGAGCCCCATCATCATTTTGGGGACTTCCTTATTTTCTTGCACAAAACTTTCCAGGCTCATTTTGTACATCCCCTGCCCAGTCTGCAAATTATTAAAGCCTCGGGTTTTTTTGTTTGTTTGTTTGTTTGTTTGTTTTTGGTGGAGAATGGTTTTCAGAAATCAAGATTGGGTCTTTAGGTGTGCTCAATACTACTGGGGTGTTGACATGTTCAAGTCTTCTCAGTGGGCAGAACTAGAAATTACATGTCTGTGTATGTATATATCTTTCTATAAAGCCATGGATTCACACCAGTTCCAGCACTACTGGTTCACTCTTGCTTTCTGCTTTCCATATTTGTAATTCCCTTCTCTGACAATGAGAAAGCGGGTCTCCACTATCATTAATTTTCTTATTTATTTAGACAGGGTCTCGCTCTGTTGCACAGGCTGGAGTGCAGTGACATGATAATGGTTCACTGCAGCCTCAACCTCCCAGGCTCAGCAATCCTCCCACCTCAGTCTCCCTAGTAGCTGAGAGTCCAGGTGAACACCAACAGAGCTGGCTAATTTTTTATTTTTTGTAGAGATAGGGTCTTATGATGTGGCCCAGGCAGGTCTCAAATTCCTGGGTTCAAGCAATCCTGTGACCTTGGCCTCCCGAAGTGCTGGGATTACAGGCATGAGCCACCACACCTGATCAATATACTTATTTATCTCCATATATGTAGCCAATGTCCAGTCACCATTGCTGCTGCCCTTCTCCACACCCTCCTCTCCACGTCCTCCTGTTCTCATGTGGCCCTTACCCCCATAACTGTAGCATTTATTTGAGTCTCTTAAATATTTCTCAAAACATTAAATAATTTTCAATGTAAAGATCTTGAACATCTTTTTAAAAATATATTAGTAAATACTGTTGCATGCTTTTGTGAACGCAAAATATCTGAGATTGGTCTCAGTCAATTTAGGAAGTTTATTTTGCCAAAGTTAAGGTCATGTGCATGTGACACAGCTCCAGAAGGTCCTGAGGACATGTACCCAAGGTGGTCCAAGCACAGCTTGGTTTTATACATTTTAGGGAGACACGAGACATCAATCAACATAGGTAAGATGAATATTGCTTCAGTCCAGAAAGACGGGACAACTCAAAGCTGGGAGTGGGCTTCCAGGTCATAGGTAGATAAGAGATAAATGGTTACATCCTTTTGAGTTTCTGATCAGCCTTTCCAAGGGAGGCAAGGAGATATGCATTTATCTCAGTGAGCAGAGGGATGACTTTGAATAGAATGGGAGGTAGGTTTGCCCTAAGCAGTTCCCAGCTTGACTTTTCCCCTTAGCTTATGAAATTGGTTTTTATTTTCTAATTGTTTGCTGTTAGTACATAGACATGCAATTGATTTTTTCATACTGACTTTGTATCCTAAGACTTTGTACACTCATTCACTAATTCTAGTAGTTTCGCTGTTATTATTGATTTCTTAGGAGTTTTACATTAACAATCATGTTATCTGTGAACAGAAAGTTTTACTACTTCTCCTATTTTTATGTCTTTTATTTCTTTGTCTTGCATTATTGTGATGAACTTCCAACTGAATAGAAATGAAAAATCAGAAATTCTTTCTTTGTCCTTTATTTTAATTTTTGAGACAGAGCCTCACTCTGTTGCTCAGGCTGGAGGGCAGTGGCACAATCTCAGCTCACTGCAACCTCTGCACCCAGCCAATATACTTATTTATTAACTCCTTCTGGGTTCAAGTGATTCTCCTGCCTCAGCCTCCTGAGTAGCTGGCAATACAGGCATCCGCCACCACACCTGCCTTTTTTTGTGTGTTTAGTAGAAACGGAGTTTCACCATGTTGCCCAGGCTGGGCTGGTCTTGAACTCCTGACCTCAAGTGATCCATCCACCTCGGCCTCCCAAAGTGCTGGGATTACCAGCGGGAGCCACCATGCCCAGCCTTTTTTTATTTTAGAGATAGATTCTCCCTTTATTGCCTAGCCTGGTCTTGAACTCCTGGCTTCAAGTGATCTTCCTGCCTCAGCCTCCCAAAGTGCTGAGATTTCAGACACAAGCCACCATGCTCAGCCTGTGAAAATATTTTTCATAATAAATTCAATGTATTTTAAAAGAGTTGTTCCAATTTTTTATTTCATATCGTGCCAACTTAGATTTTATTTTTTAAGGAACTTGGCCATTTTATCTAAGTTGTTAATATATCAGCCTAAGGTGGTTCACAGTATTTTCTTATCCTTCAATGCCAATAGGATCTGTAGTGATATCCATACACTCTTTCATTCCTGACACTGAAAATGTATATTTTATCCCTTTTTTTCTTAATAGGTCTTGCTAGAATTTTATCTATTTTATTAATCTTTTCAAATAATTACCTCTGGCTTTCTTATAATTTTCTCTATAGATTGCTTCTGGATTTTTTTTCCCATTGATATCTGCTTTTTACTCTTTCCTTCTTGCTTTGGGTTTAACTTGCTTGTCTTTTTGTAGGTTCTTAAACTGGAATCTTAGATAATTTATGTTAAGCTTTTCTTGCTGTCTCATATTAGCATTTAAAGATGTAAATACAACCCACAAATTTTTTATGTGGTATTTTCATTAACTTTGTAATATTTTCTCATTTCCCTTATGATTTATTTTTTGTCTCATGTGTTACTTAAAAGCGTGTTGCTTAATTTTCAAATATTTGGGAATTTCCTAGCTATCTTACTGTTACTGATTTCTAATTGAATTCCATTGTGGTCAGAAAACATACTCTTTCAGAATCCAATCTTTATCAACCATTTATTGAGACTTGTTTGATGACCCAGCATTTAGTCCATCAAAGTGAACATTCTATTTGCACTTGGAAGGAATGTGAATTTTCCACTTGGGCATAGTGTTCCAAAGGTGTCATTTCGGTCAAAGTGATTAATGATATGGTTTGGATCTTCTATAGCCTTATGGATTTTGTCTCCTAGTTCTATCAATTACTGAGAGAGATATGTTAAAATATCCAGCAATGATTGTGGATTTGTCTATTTTTTTATTGCTGTAATCCTGACAGTTTGTAGTTCATGTATCCTGAAGCTTGGTTATTTAGCACATAGTCATTCATAATTGTTTGGTCCTCCTGATGTATTTACACTCTTGTCATTATAAAATGTCTCTTTTCTTCTCTGCTAATGCTCCTTTTATTGAATTCTATTTTGTTTGATATAAATACAGCCACTCCAGATTTTTTGTGCTGATTGATTTCACGGTATATCTTTTTCCATCCTTTGACTTTCTTTTTTTAAATTAATTAATTTATGTATTTATTTTTTTGAGAAGGAGTCTCACTCTGTTACCCAGGCTGGAGTACAGCAGCATGATCTCGGCTCACTGCAACCTCCACCTCCTGGGTTCAAGCGATTCTCCTACCTCAGCTTCCCTAGTAGCTGAGACTACAGGCACATGCGCCACCACGCCCAGCTAATATTTGTATTTTTAGTAGAGACGGGGTTTCTCCACGTTGGCCAGGCTGGTCTCGAACTCCTGCCCTCAGGTGATCCACGTGCCTCGGCCTCCCAAAGTGCTGGGATTATAGGCATGAGCCACTGTGCCTGGCCCATCCTCTGACTTTCAACCTATCGATGTCTTTGTACTTAGAAAGTGCAAAAGTGTGCCTCTTGTAGACAGAGTTAAGTCACACTTTTTCCACTGGTCTGGTAATTTCTGCCCTTTAACTGGAGTTTTTTCATCTATGTACATTTAATGTAATTCTTTATAGGGTTGGATTTAGTGTACATTTTGCTATTTGCCTTCTATTTTTCCAGTTTTTCTTGCTCTCCTTTCTTGCCTTCTTTTGGATTTTTCAAATATTTTGTAGTATTCCATTTTTATTTTTCTGTTGACTTTTTTGCTATGTCTTTTACATTTTTTAGAAGTTGTTTTAAGGATTTCAATATACATCTCTAATTTGTCACAGTCTGCTAAGGGTTTATACTATACTACTTCACATAAAATATAGGAACCTTATAATACTCTAGTTTTATTTACCACTCCCTCAAACTTTGTGAGATTTTTGTCACAGTACATCTACTTATGTTATAAACCCCATAATACAGTGTTATTTTCCATTAAAATCCCATGATTTTTTAAAGTAATTCAGAAAACCAAAATATATATCCTCTTATATTTATCCAAATATTTAACATTTCCTGTGTCCTTATTATTTTCATTGGATCCAAGTTACCATCTAGTGTCGTTCCCTTCCAGCTTGAAAAATTTCCTTTAGCATTTCCTATAGCACAAGTCTGCTGGTGACACATGTTCTCAGCTTTTATCTGAAAATATCTACATTTTGCTTTCCTTTTTGCAAGATAATCTTGCTGCATACAGAATTCTCGGTTGGCATTTAGGTTTTAGTACTTAAAGATGTCATACAATTGTTGTCATGGGTTCGGTTCCCTGGGATACAGACTCCAAGATGGAGTTTATCCAATAGATGTTTACTAAGGAATATCCTTGGCATCAAAACCTATGGGAAAAAGAAGAAAGTAAGAGTGGTCAGAAGGAAAAGTTCATCTGTGATGTGTGTCCTATAATAGTCTCAGCTGACCACGCGGGAAGATCTGGAGCAAGAACAGCCCTTCAGATACGTCTTGCCTTGGACCAAGATGGTCAGGCCCAATTGACTGATCCCTGAGTAGGCACCTCAGGAAGGGGTATGACCTAGAGTGAGGCAATTCTCGACAGCTGAGGCAATTCCTAAAGAAGCAGACAAATGAAAGTTATCTACTAACAGCACTCTTCACGGCTGGGGCAAGAAGTTTGTCACTGAAGGTTTCCTGGGTGTGTATCACAGTCTTCTGGCCCCATTGTTTCTGATGAGAAGTTGGCCGTCGTTTGTGTTATTGTTTCTGTTTATGTAGTGTATAGAGATGTTTTTTTTTTTCTTGGCTCCTTTCTTTTCATCTTAGGAATTCAGCAGTCTGCCACATCCTTAGTGTAGTTTTCCTTGCATTTCTTCTGCTGTGGTTAACTAACCTTTTGGATCCCTAAGTTTATGTTTTTACTAAATCTGGGAGGCTTTGGCCACTATTTCTTCAAATTTTTTTTCTTCCCTCTTCTCTCCCTGTTCTCTAATTCTGGAAGTCCAATTTCATGTGTTTGACTGCTTGGTATTATATTACGGTTCCCCGAGTATCTATTCACATGTCTTCTATCTTTTCCTCCTCTTTTCTTGAATTTGGATAATTTCCATTCATTATTTTCAGATTCACTGACTCTTGTGCCACCTCCAATCTGCCATTAAATATATCCAGTAAGTTTTTCATTTTGTTTACTGTATTTTTCATCTAAAATTTTGTTTGGATCTTTTCATTGTTTCCATTTTGCTGCTAAGATTCTGCATCTGTTCATTCATTGTATGTATTTTCCTGTAAGTCCTTGAACAGTCTTATAATAGCTGCCTTAAAATTCTTGTCTGCTAAGTACCACCTAAGGTTTGGTTCTCACTGCCTGGGGTTTTTTTTTCTTCTTTTGCATATGTATCATGTATCATATTTTCCTTGTTTCTTATGTGTTTAGTCATTTCTTAACTTATACCAGACATACAGAATGATACATTGTAGAGTCTCCGGATTCTGTTACATTGCTAAGAAGAGTGTTGATTTCTGTTCTAGTAGAGAATTAATTTTAATGTGCATATTTCAGTTTTCAGACAAGAATTTCAGCAATGTATATGCAGATTTTGGGGCTTGTTGCCTCTATGAAGCCCTCCCTTCTAGTCTTATCCCCAGCTTCCTAGCTGCTTTTCAATCCTGAACACTGTACTCTGACACCACAGTCCAGTAAGGCTGCAACTTTCTTCATCCTGAGCCACCTACATGATTAGTGAACATTTTAGGGCAAACACTACAAACTCAAAAATCACATTGGTATAGTTCCAACCTTTTAAGGGTAGACTTTTCTCCAATTTTTGCCTGCTTTCAGTCTCTGTCTGGTATCTTCCGATAGGTGATTTTTAATACTTTCATCCAGAGGTTATCATTGTCATCTGTGGGAAGGTTAGTCACACCAAGTTACATAATTATTACCAGAAGCCAAATTTCCTGATATTATATTTTGCTCCATACTGGAATCATGTCCCCTACCCCCACCCAATTTTTGTGTTAGAACAAAAGTTTTTCTTCAAATGTTAATCTTCCCACATATCTTTGGGGGTAGGTCGTGATTACGCTGTCAGTTGTTATAATTTATTGCCTTTGCCTCAGTCATGTTTAGGAAGGTTCATATATTAATCAGGAAACCAGAAGCTACTCTGTGTAGCCTAGATATTAAGGGTTTTGGTATAGGGAATTTGTGGTTTACACCCCAGGGCCCCCCACCCCAAAAAAAAACCTAAGGGAGCATTGGTAACAGAAGCTACCTGATATGGTTTGGATTTGCGTCCCCACCCAAATTTCATGTCGAATTGTAATCCCCACGTTGGAGAATGGGCCTGGTGGGAGGTAATTTGATCCTGGGGGCAGACATTTCCCTTGCTGTTCTCATGATAGGGAGTTCTCACGAGATCTGGTTGTTTAAAAGTGTGGGCAGGGCACGGTGACTCACACTTGTAATCCCAGCACTTTGGGAGGCCGAGGTGGGCGGATCACGAGGTCAGGAGATCGAGACCATCCTGGCTAACACAGTGAAACCCCGTCTCTACTAAAAATACAAAAAATTAGCCAGGCGAGGTGGCGGGTGCCTGTAGTCCCAGCTACTCGGGAGGCTGAGGCAGGAGAATGGCATGAAACCCAGGGGGCGGAGCCTGCAGTGAGCCGAGATCGCGCCATTGCACTCCAGCCTGGGCGACAGCAAGACTCTGTCTCAAAAAAAAAAAAAAAAAAAGTGTGTTGCACTTTCCCGTTGCTCTCTTCCTCCTGTCCCAGCCATGTAAGATGTGCCTGTTTCCCTTCCACCATGATTCTAAGCTTCCTGAGGCCTCCCCAGCCCAGCTTCCTGTACAGCCTGTGGAACTCTGAGCCAATTAAACCTCTTTTTTTTTTTTTAATAAGTTACCCAGTCACAGGTAGTTCTTTATAGCAAGAATGGACTAATACACTACCACTGACTTTCTCAACCTGAAGCACTCAAAGCAAGTGGTTCTTAAAACTCACCTTGACGTTTTCAGTAATATCACACCCATTCATACTTCTGACTGCAACTGATTCTAGAGAATGATCTCTTCATCACTATGGCTCAAGGGTGCCTCTCGTTGTTACATTCCACCCTGGAACCATATGACAAAGGGGATTCTGGCAAACATAGTTCCAGGCTTCTCTTCTTCAAAGCAGAGGAGACCTTAGAAGGGGTAGTGTCGAGGCCAGGCACGGTGGCTCACGCTTGTAATCCCAGCACTTTGGGAGGCCGAGGCAGGCGGATCACGAGGTCAGGAGATCGAGACCACGGTGAAACCCCGTCTCTACTAAAAATACAAAAAAAATTAGCTGGGCGTGGTGGCGGGCGCCTGTAGTCCCAGCTACTCGGAGAGGCTGAGGCAGGAGAATGGCGTGAACCCGGGAGGCGGAGCTTGCAGTGAGCCGAGACTGCGCCACTGCACTCCAGCCTGGGCGACAGAGTGAGACTCCATCTCAAAAAAAAAAAAAAAAAAAGAAGGGGTAGTGTCGATATTGAATTGAGAACAGATGATCCAACACAGGGCATGGGACCCAAATTAGCCAAAGGAACATGAGGGGAAGGGAGGTGGAGAGATTCTGGGAAAGACTCAGCTGCTAATAAACTGTACAATACAAACAGACTCACAAGAACAGTCCCTCTTCTTCTTCCACTGAATTCGTTGTTGTTGTTTATTTTTGCATGACTCTTGGAATAAAAGCATGAATCTTGTGATGATGAAAGGAGCTAGCTGAGATGGAGGCAAACACAGTGTCTAAAACCTATCCAACCTGGATTTCTTGTTGTGTGAGAATAAATATTATTTAAGTCATTTTCAGTTATTTTTTCTGTTACATGTAACAGACATGGCTCATTTTGATCAAGGGGGTAAATCCCAGAAGGAATGGTTTAAAGGGGTGAAACTGGTAGCCTTCAGAAAACCAGAATAGGAGTGAGGAGGTGTGGTACAGGGTACTTTGTTATTCTATGCCTTGTGCTATTTTTACATTATAAAGAAGATGTACCACATGGATTAAAAAATTAAAGAAGAGACAAGTCGACAACTTGCCTTCACATCATGCTTTTTGTTTTGTTTTGTTTTTTGTTTTTTGAGATGGAGTCTTGCTCTGACACCCAGACTGGAGTGCAGTGGCAAGATCTCAGCTCACTGCAACCTCCGCCTCCTGAGTTCACACCATTCTCCTGGCTCAGCCTTCCGAGTAGCTGGAATTACAGGCGCACGCCACCATGCCCTGCTAATTTTTGTATTTTTAGTACAGATGGGGTTTCACCATATTGGCCAGGCTGGTCTCGAACTCCTGACCTTGTGATCCACCCGCCTTGGCCTCCCAAAGTGCTAAGATTACAGGCGTGAGCCACTGCGCCTGACACATCATGCTTTTTTTTTCATTCACTCTGACCTACAGTGTAAAAGAAAATGGTAGCACTAATTCTGGTGATCATCCATTCTAGCTGCCTACTAAAGAGCTTCCTGAGTGAATCCCATTCTCATTCCCCTTAGTCCACTATCTATCTGCCACCAAAATAATCGCTCTGAAGGACAAATATGATCACATCCTTATTGTGCTTAAAATCCCTAATGGAACTCCAATTTTACCTCTATAGGATAAATTCTAAAGTCCTTAATATGGCATCCAAGACCCTTCCTGATTTGACCCCTGACATTCTCTTGAGTACTATTCCAGCCATTCCAAAAATCTTGCTTTTCTTAGACACTGCGTGCTCTCTCAGACCTCCATTCCTTTGCACATACTGTTTCTCTGGGGTGGAACCTCCTTCCTAATCCCTTCTACCTCTTTTTTGAAGTTTTCTTACTCCCCAGTCCTTCTACAGTCTCTTCTTCCAGACACATTGTGGATACCTACAGCCTTCATCAGCATAGATTATATAACAGTTCAAAAATCACTTATGAGAAATTCTGAAATCCAGAAAATCTCGGGGTATCTTTTGCATGACAAAAATATGTTTATTCATCTCATGACCACACATCATATCACACACATGTTTAACTTTATGAAGAGAAGGGGAGGAAAGGAGATAAAGAGAAAATCCATAATGTCATCAAGGCATGAATAGATAACGTCAATTTATTTTTTAATGTTGCTGTTGGGAATTGCTCTTTTAGCTCTTCCCAGGGAATACTAAAATATTTTTTGAGTAACTCATTTGCTGGCAAAACCTGAATTGAACTATTTATATGTATATTTATAATCTCAATGGATCCTACTTCAAGTGAATATTGGTTAATTTTGTTGCAGATATATTAATGGGTTCCATTACAGAGTGGAGCCTCGGGCCCCACAGATGGTATTATGTAGCTCATTTTTGGACTGGGGCTATAGATGCACACACTTGTACATGTAGAGTTTGTGTATCTGTGGCCCCACTCCAAAAATGGCCACTGCAATACTTCTCATCCCACAAATTCTTCCAAAACGTCCACTTCTCATCAAGAGGTGAGGCCTGTTTCTTCTTCCCCTCGAAACTGGGATTTTATGACTGTCTTGTTGAATAAAAAGCAGTGGAATAGACACTGCTTGACTTTCAACGCCAGGTCTTCAAAGGTCATATGGCTTCTGCCTGTCTTCCTTTTTCTCTTGAACTTCCTGCCCTTGGAACCCAGTCACCATATCCCAGGCCACATGATGAGTTCACATGGAGGTGTTCTGACCCACAGTCCCCACTAAGGTTTCAACCACCAGCCAACACCAACCACTGGACATGCCAGCAAATAAACCTTAATGTGACCCCTGCCCTGGGCATGCAAGCATCCTACCTGTTGGCCAAATGGAGCAAAGAAAAGCTGGTACATTTGGACCTGCCCAAAATGCAGATTCATGAGAAAAGTGAATGTTTTTGTTGTTTTATTAAAACCCACTAAGTTTTGAGGTAATTGTTATGCAGTCATAGTAACGAGAATACCATCATCTTACCTTAAGATGTGAACAATTCTGGATTCCAAAACCTACCAAAGGTTTTCAGATAAGATGTGTACACTATAATCATGCATTTGTATATCTATTTTCAGTGGAATTAGAAGTTCTCTGAAGGCAAGAACTAAGTCTTTTTATCTTGGTATTCTCAGAGCCAATGTCTAAGAGTTAGTAGGTCCTCAAGGCATGTTTGTTGAACTAATGAAAGAATACACCAAAGAAAAAACACAGTTCCAAATAAGTGGCTATTTCAAAATAATTATTTAAGAGTCTATACTTTTATTCAACTCAGTCCATTGCCCAAAAATAACTTAGAATGTCTTATTTTTATAATTATTTTCAGTTTATAAACCATAAAAAAGTTTCATTAGCTTTCTTATTTTGTTTTTATACTAAAATATTATCTATTATGATCATGTATTTTGTCTATCAAACTATGTTCCAAATTATCTTTGGCTGTTTCCAAAAATCAAAAGCATCATTAAGGACAAATGTTTTTCCATTACTGAGACTAATAAAAATAATTTGACATAAACTCTGAAGGTGATTCCAAAACAGGAGATTGCATTGTTTTTGAACAATGCAGTGCTCAAATGCCATGTAATGCAATGAGGTGTTGATGCAAAGACTTCAGCATCCATGGTGACACCTTTAGAAGAGACAAAAACCCCACTAATTTGGAGTGTAAATTCTACATTGCATGACAAAAATATAAGTTTATTCGTCTAATGATCACATATCATATCACACACATACTTAACTTTATGAAGAGAAAGGGAATAAAAGAGATAAAGTCCATAACATCATAAAGGCATGAATAGATAACATCAATTTCTTTGTTAATTTTCCTGTTGGCAATACCTACTGTATTAGTCCATTCTCATGCTGCTAATAAAGACATATCTGAGACTGGGGAATTTATAAAGGAAAGAGGTTTAATGGACTCACAGTTCCACATGGCTGGGGAGGCTTCACAGTCACGGTGCAAGGCAAAAGAGAAGCAAAGACATGTCTTACATGGCAGCAGGCAAGACAGCATGTGCAGGGGAACTCTCATTTATAAAACCACTGGATCTCCTGAGACTTATTCACTATCACCAGAACAGTCTGGGAGAAACCGCCCCCATGATTCAATTATCTCCACCTGGCCTTGCCCTTGACACATGGGGATATTACAATTCAAGATGAGATTTGGGTGGGGGACATAGCCAAGCCATATCACCTACTTTAGCTCTTCCTCGGGAATGTTTGAATGATGAAATAAATAAGGCGCTACTTTTACAGTTTTGCTTCCCAACATTGGTTTGGTTCGACTTTAATAAATCCTTGCTGCCCTGTTTTCCTCCTTCCTCACTTTAAGTCAAGGGCTGGAAGGGGTCGCATGTAAGAGCAGCTCAGCATCATCCACATTCACAGGAAACATCGATGTGATAGCAAAAAGAAAAAAAGTTATTGAAATAAATATAAACACCGTCTCTCAAAAGAATGTCAAAAGGGGGATGAATCTTCCAACCCAGAGCAGAAGTTCTTGAAAAGCTGATTTCACCTTTGCCTTCTCTCTGATGTGGCACAGAGCCCAGCAGGACACCCCCTTCTTTCTCTTCCTTTTCTTCCATAATCCCTCTCTCTACCCCTCTCCCTCCCACACCCCTTCCCACATACGCCCCACTGTGTCCTTCTTTCTGTCCTACCCATCTCATCTTCTGAATCTGTTCTTTTCTCCTGGATGACTAACTTGCTGCCTTTTCTCTATCAACTCAGCTGGCCTTGACTTCATTTAATTCCCTCTTTCTCTCATTAACCCAGTCCTGTACAATTCTGGGCCCAGGAACACAGCACGGGTGACAACAGAATTCTCTTTTTCAAGGCAACGAGTGGGAGAACCTGGAATCCTTAGGCGCATATACATATACATATGTATATGTTGTCATAACAACATCTTACACATGGAATTCTATTTCCCTAAATAGTAGTAGTAATATGGGTAACCTCATCTATATCTCTATAGTTAGGGTATCATAAAATATACCATGGTCTAGGCCCAGTGTGGTGGCTCACGCCTGTAATTCCAGCACTTTGCGAGGCTGAGGCAGGCAGATCACTTGCCATCAGGAGTTCAAGACCAGCCTTGCCAACATGGTGAAACTCTGTCTCTACTAAAAATATAAAAATTAGCTGGGCGTGGTGGTATGCACTTGTAGTGCCAGTTACTCAGGAGGCTGAGGTAGGAGAATCGTTTGAACCCGGGAGGCGGAGATTACAGTGAGCCGAAATGGCCGCACTGCACTCCAGCCTGGGCAACGGAGCAAGAAAAAATATATATATACCATGGCCTGACTCCAGATGAGCAGTTCAGGGACCAGCTATTCACTGATATATATTGCTGCAGATTTGGATAAATTGGTATTGATTTAAATGGATGGGTATCTCATCCAATTGAGAGCTGGCTCATCACTGAGGCTACCTTATTCCTGGGGTCCCCCTTGTTGGACCTGACATCTCAGCACCAATTTCATAGGCCTGGAAATTGCCAAGGACCTGGCAATGAGTGTCAAGTATCCTTTCTTCTATTCCCCAACCCCACTCCACTCTGAACTCTGAGCCCTGGGTGAAGTTCTGGAAAATGAAGGGTGAGCAAGCTGCAGGAGTAGAACTTCCCATTTACGATAGGGTTGCCAAATAAAACACAAGACACCTAGTTCAATTTGAATGCATAATTTATTAGTATAAAGCATGAACCAAATGTTGCATGGGACATACTTATACTTTTTAAAAAAGTATTCATTGTGTGGAATTCAAATTTAACTGGGTGTTCCTGTTTGATTCCCTCCCTAGATCTGGTAACCCTAATTTATGACCTTTGGTGAGAGAATATCAACCAGGAATACCTAATGCTTAAAAATGAGAATTCTCAGGTACACAGTGCCTCTTCAGTTGCCCACAAAAATATACCTAAGACATCAGAATACTTAAAAGTCAGCCTCTAAGTACAGCAGGTCAGACAGAGGCAGTCTGAAGCATAAAGATGCTTAGGTAGCTGAAAGTGTTTTATTGGTGTACTATAGACAGAGATCAAGTCAGCTTGTCCTTAAAGAGTAGATGAGGTTGGAGCCCTGTGAAAATTTACTTGTCAGCATTACTCGTATAGATGAGTTCAAAGTCTCTTCTTATTTCCTGGAAAAGGCGTTGGGAATTTCAAAGCAAAATACTTGCAGGAATGTTTTATTTTATTAATTATTTTTTGAAACGAGGTCTCGCTCTGTTGCCCAGGCTGGAGTACAGTGGCATGGTCTCGGCTTGCTGCAACCTCCACCTCCCGTGTTAAAGCAATTCTCCTGCCTTAGCCTCCTGAATAGCTGGTATTACAGGCACGTGCCACCATGCCTGGCTAATTTTTGTATTTTTAGTAGAGACAAGATTTCACCATGTTGACCAGGCTGGTCTCAAACTCCTGACTTCAGATGATCCGCCCGCCTGGGCATCCGAAAGTGTTGGGATTAAAGGAGTGAGCCACCGTGCTCAGCCCCATTTAGCTTTTAAATAATTAGTTACTCATATGAAGTTACACTGCTGTAGTTTCAATATCTGCTAAGAATTGGGGTGAGAGTACTTTTTTCTTTTTTTTCTAAGAGCAATCAGGATTGAAGATAAGAAAGTGAGTTAGCCACATTAGACTATATTTATCACTTTGAATATTCACTTTTCTACACAGTCTGTGTTAGATTTTCCAGGAAAAAAAATCATGAGCGTTTGAGCACTTTTGTGATGCCTATCACTCTTTAAATTTTCCTAGTCAATGCAGTTCGTTTTATTGTTGTATCTTTGGTCCTTAAGTTTTCTCAATTTGGCAATGTAGATTTCCTTCCAATTTTAAAACATTCGCCGGGCATGGTGGTTCACACCTGTAATCCCAGCACTTTGGGAGGCTGAGGTGGGTGGATCACTTGAGGTCAGGAGTTCAACACCAGCCTGGCCAACATGGCGAAACCCCATCTCTACTAAAAATACAAAAATTAGCTGGGTGTGGTGGTGCGTGCCTGCAGTCCCAGCTATTCCAGAGGCTGAGGCAGGAGAATCACTTGAACCCAGGAGGTGGAGGTTGCAGTGAGCTGAGATGGCACCACTGAACTCCAGCTTGGGCAACAGAGTGAGAATGAGAGACTGGTCCCCGCAGTCAGTCCAGACTAAGGAGTGTGCTTGTTCAGCTCAACAGCAGTCACCATGGTGCACGGAAGCACACAGCCACTCCCCATTGCCTGAATAGTATGGGGCCCCGAACAGGGAGTTTGGGTCAATGATGAGATGGAGCCTGAGTGAACTCAGAGCATCTCAGAGATCAGAGCAGAGAAACAAGAAGAGGCATTTCGGGTGTGTTCAGAGAAGTAGGGCAGGGTGGGGCTTCAGGGTGAATGTTCAGGCAGGAGCAGGAGAGGGACTAGCCTGCTTTTGTTTTCACTGAAGAATTCCAAAAATTATTTCGCATCTTCAACTCTCTGTTTGAAAAGAATGCTATTCTACTGAAATATGACTGCAGAGTTAAAGCAAGTCTGTTAAATGTCATCGAGGAAAATAAACCTAGACTCACCCGACCCGGCAACCTCTTCCTGCCTGTCCCCTCTCCCCATCCGCAAACACTGACCTGTCTGAATTCCATTCCGTGTTGCTTTTAGTGTTTTTGATGTGATGTCTGATGTGAAACACAGCAGGTCCTTCTCATCTTAACAGCCTGCTAACCTGTGCACTCACTGAATGCCGAAGCAGTCTCTTAGATACCCTCATTTCCTACAGGGGCTGGAACCTAGAACAAAGTGCTGTGGACGTTAAGTAGGCATTGAGAATGAATTAATGAATGCAATCTCCAAATTGCTAACATTTAAAAATACTAATTAGTGGCTGGGCGTGGTGGCTTACACCTGTAATCCCAGCACTTTGGGAGGCCGAGCCGGGCAGATAGCTTGAGGTCAGGGGTTGGAGACCAGCCTGGCCAACGTGGTGAAACCCCATCTCTACTAAAAATACAAAAATTAGCCAGGCATGGTGGTGCACGTGTGTAGTCCCAGCTACTCCGGAAGCTGAGACAGGAGGATCACCTGAGCCTGGGAGGCAGAGGTTGCAGTGAACCGAAATCACGCCACTGCACCCCAGCCTGGATAACATAGCAAGACCCTGTCTCAAAAAATAAAAATAAAAATACTAATTAGTATAATATGATTGCTCTCAAAAATAAAACAGAACGGACCAGGCGCGGTGGCTCACGCTTGTAATCCCAGCACTTTGGGAGGCCGAGGCGGGCGGATCACGAGGTCAGGAGATCGAGACCACGGTGAAACCCCGTCTCTACTAAAAATACAAAAAATTAGCCAGGTGTGGTGGTGGGCGCCTGTAGTCCCAGCTACTCGGAGAGGCTGAGGCAGGAGAATGGCGTGAACCCGGGAGGCGGAGCTTGCAGTGAGCCGAGATCGCGCCACTGCACTCCAGCCTGGGCGACAGAGCGAGACTCCGTCTCAAAAAAAAAAAAAAAAATTAAAAAAAATAAAACAGAACGGAATCACAGAGATTCTCTTGCCTTGACAGTTCTCACACAGACACCTTTAGAATGAGACTGAAGTGCAAAGTCAGGGAAGTGTATAATAGACTTCAGTCTCCTGAGTTATCAGTTTGGCAACCTCCACTAGAGTTAAATTAGCCATAAGAAAATGAATGAAAGTGCCAGCATGCTATACACATCAGGAAAAAGAACAAAATGAAACCATATTGACAAAATATGTCTGTCTTTTCTCTAGAATTGTTCATTTGATCTTTATCTCAAACCTTCCTCGACATGATTAACCAAAGATTGAAAATTGAAGATATGAGACACATAAAAGGTTATTTGAACCTGTAATCCCAGTACTTTGGCAGGCCGAGGTGGGTGGATCACCTGAGATTGGGAGTTCCAGACCAGCCTGACCAACGTGGAGAAACCCCCGACTTTACTAAAAATACAAAATTAGCCAGGCGTGGTGGTGCATGCCTGTAATCCCAGCTACTCTGGAGGCTGAGGAAGGAGGATCACTTGAACCCAGGAGGCAGAGGTTGCAGTGAGATGAGATCACACCCATCACACTCCAGCCTGGGCAACAGAGCAAGACTCCATCTCAAAAAAATAAAAATAAAAATAAAAAGGTTATTTGATTATCTACTCTGGTTTTGAGGCCACATGAACAATTACACATTCCCTACAGAAATATTTTCTAGAGCTCTGTCCATTCCATTCTCAGTACTCTAAATGTCTTGAAGTCTTTTTCTGAGGAGCTTATTCCAGTTAGGCTGAAATACCTGACAGTTTTTCTAAAACTTATATTACAATTTGTCTCATTTAAATTTTGCCCCATTACTCCTAGTTAGACCCTCTTCCCGTCACTGCCTTGTAGATAATTTTCATATTCCTTTTTAGGTATAATTTAACTGTGCTTCACACATTAACTTGAGTAGACAGTATATGGTATAAATTACAGAAAACAGCGATGTGTGAAGACATTCTGTGGTGAATAAATTAAGGCATTAATTTCAGACATATCAAACTAACACTTTTTAAATTTGTGGTTCCTATGATTTTCAGACCTGTTTCCAAGGTCTTTGGAATGGTGGAACTAAATGAAAGTGATTAGTCTAAAACTTCTACCTTTACTTCATAGGTTGGAGATTGGCCATTTCTGATATAAATATATTCATATTTAAAAAAGGAAGAATGTTAAAAAGAGAATGTAATGTGGAGGGCCCGTTCAGATTGAAGGCGATGTCGGCACAGGTGAAAAAGATTGGGTTTATCAGGAGGCTGAGGCAGGATAATCGCTTGAACTGGGAGGCGGAGGTTGCAGTGGGTTTAGCAGCGCATCAGATGTAATTGCCTTAGTTGGGCGGTCGGGAGAGAATAAAGATTGTCCATTGGGAGAGGACTTCATCACCCACCGGGTATTTGCTAATGCATCTGAATGTCCTGAAGGACTGAACATGTTTATAATATGAAGGAAAGATTTTTTAAAAGGAGAACCTCCCTCAAATTTAACCAAAATCTCTATGTGCAAAGGAAAAACTTCCCAGCACAGGCTCTCCGGAGATTCGGGAATTTCTGACTTCCACACTGACAGAGAATTACAGACATGGAGCTGGCATTGAAACACACACACACACCCCCCAACCACCACCACTACCACCACCACTACCACCACCCACATTCTTTTTCCGTAATGATGTTGCGAGAAAGGGGTCCGTATCCAGACTCCAAGAGAGGGTTCTTGGATCTCACACAAGGAAGAATTCAGAGCGAGTCCATAAAGTGAAAGTTTACTAGGAAAGTAAAGGGATAAAAAAATGGCTACTCCACAGATAGAGCAGCCCCAGGGCTGCTGGTTGCCTATTTTCATGGTTATTTCTCAATTATACGCTAGACAAGGGGTGGATTATTTATGCCCCCCCCTTTTTTCTTTTTTTTCTTTCTTTTTTTTTTTTTTTTTTGGAGACAGAGTCTTGCTCTGTCGCCCAGGCTGGAGTGCAGTGGCGCCATCTGGGCTCACTGCAAGCTCCGCCTCCCTCCTGCCTCAGCCTCCTGAGTAGCTGGGATTACAGGCACCCACCACCATACCCAGCTAATTTTTTTGTATTTTTAATAGAGACGGGGTTTCACCGGGTTAGCCAGGATAGTCTCGATTTCCTGACATCGTGATCCGCCCGCCTTGGCCTCCGAAAGTGCTGGGATTACAGGCGTGAGCCACTATGCCCGGCCATGCCTCCCCTTTTTAGACCATATAAGGTAACTTCCTGATGTTGCCATGGCATTTGTAAACTGTCCTAGCGCTGAAATGTAGCAGTGAGGATGACCAGAGGTCACTCTCGGGGCCATCTTGGGCCAGCTTCTTTACTGCAACCTGTTTTATCAGCAAGGTCTTTGTGACCTGTATCTTGTGCCGACCTCCTATCTCATCCTGTGACTTAGAATGCCTTAACCGTCTGGGAATGCAGCCCAGCAGGTCTCAGCCTCATTGTACCCAGCTCCCATTCAAGATGGAGTCACTCTGATTCACATGCCTGGGACAGTGAGGCTTGGGAAAGAATCAAGTCCATCTCTGTTCCCAGTTTTTTTCTTCACAGTATTTATCACTGATCCCACATTTTAGTTTATTTATTGTCTATCTCCCCCCGGCTTCCCACCTAGAATTTAAACTCCACAAGGACAGAAAATGTGTTTTGTATTGTTCACTTCTGAGCCCCCCAATTCTAGAAGCCTGCCTGGCTCATCCTAGGTAGTCAGTAGATATTGGTTGAAGGAATGAATTCATTTACTTGGCACTGATTCTCTAAGGAATCAAAGATATGCATACTTCTCTGCTAGAAAGAGCTAGACAAGAAAACAAAAACTTATTATACTGTGGAACGAAGTTCTTTAAATTCCTAATGGTAAGCTTTGAGATCGTATTAATCCCTAATCAATAAAGCAGGAAGAAGCTCAAATCTGACAAATTTTTTTTTTTTTTTTTTTTTGAGACAGTCTCCCTCTGTCACCCAGGCTGGAGTGCAGTGGTGCAATTTTGGCTCACTGCAACTTCTTCTGCCTCCAGAGTTCAAGTGATTCTCCAGACTCAGCCTCCTGAGCAGCTGGGACTACAGGCATGAGCCATCACACAAGCCTAATTTTTGCATTTTGGCAGAGGTAGGGTTTCACCATGTTGGCCAGGCTGGTCTCTAACTCCTGACCTCAAGTGATCCACCCGCCCTGGCCTCCCAAAGTGCTGGGATTACAGACGTGAGCTACTGTGTCTGGCCAAATCTGACAATCTTCTTTTTTTTTTTTTTTTATTGTTATTATACTTTAGGTTTTAGGGTACATGTGCACAATGTGCAGGTTTGTTACATATGTATCCAGGTGCCATGTTGATTTCCTGCACCCATTAACTCGTCATTTAGCATTAGGTATAACTAAAAATCTGACAATCTTCTTAAAGGCACTAGAGATGAGGCTCCATGAGGGCACAGGCTGTGTCTTGCTTGTCTTTTTATATTAGCTCATCCCACAGGCCTGGTATCTTGAATAAATAAGAGCCGACTGGAAGAGCTGACATAGATCACACTAGCCCCTGGGGTAAGCACTTAAGTGCATCAGTTCATTCACTCTTCACAATATGTGAGAGGTACAATTAGTATCCCAGTTTCCAGGTGAAGAAAATAAGGTATAAGAGAACACAGAACTGCCAGTCCTCAATGGCTTGCCTCTCCGCTGCACAGCCACCCTGCTTTGTGACCCTGGAGCTGGCGGCACATTAGGTCTTGTCAACAGAGGGCACCAGAGGGACGCCGCAGGGCCACAGTCCTGGGAAGCCCCTTCCCATGCAGGATCTGGTCCTCCATTGTTCCTGTTCAGTGTGGGAGCTCAGGGGCCACCTTGGTAGAGCTCCAACCGCATGCTCAGGCCACTGTGTTCTTACAGGTAGCTGCTTCTGCAGACTAGCTCTGGCCCTCGCCTTCTGGAAAGTCATTTGCCTGCAGCAGGTTGTGTGCTCTTAAAAAATAAGACTGAATCCCTGCCTGGGGGGTGGGGGGTAGGGGGACCCTCCTCCTTCCTCCTCCTTCCTCCTCCTTCCTCCTCCTTCCTCCTCCTCCCTCCTCCTCCCTCCTCCCTTTAGCATCCCCTTTCCCTCAGCAAGAGGCAGTGGCTGCTTCTGTGCAACTGCTACTTCTGTACCTCTTAGACACCTCTATTACCTCTTTTAGCAACTGTCTTCTAAGAGTTAACAATTATTTACATTAAATTTTCCCTGGATATAGTACGAGTAGGGTAATGTGGTGTATCAGATACAGAATTGGTCAGGGTTGTACCACCACGAAGTAATAAACCTGGGTTTCAAACCCAGGAAGTCTCCAGAGTGTATGCCATAAACTCCTATGCTACGCTGTCACAAATGTTTGGGATAAAATTCGGGTTAACACTGCCTGCAGTCTGAATACTTCTAATGCTGCCAGAGGTATTTACTTACCTAGGAGTTTCAATCAATTGCAACAATGAGAATTGCAATATCATGGTAAGGTGCTCAATTTCATCTCAGGTATGGCATGGACTAATACCAAATGATCCTAAATTTGAATTTTTCAAATCACTTTCACATGCAGGATTTCACCTGCAAAAAACTTGGCGGAGTTGATAAGGCACATGTTATTCTTTCTATAGATAATGAAACTGAAACTTACAAATAATAGAAACTTGCATGGTGAGTGGTAAGCTAGTCTCCCTAAACCCAGCCAGAGTTTCATCTGTAATATCACTGTCTTGTCTCGGGGTTTAGTTGCTCCAGAATCAATTTGACTGGGAGGAGAAAAAAGGAATCTCTGAAAGATCTCTACATCCTAATCCTTGGAACTGTGAATGTTGCCTTATTTGGAAAAAGAAAAAAGGAGGGGGGGTGGTTTGCAGGTGTGATTAGTTAAGGATCTTGTGAAGGGAGATTATCCCGGATTATCTGAGTATGCCCTAAATGTCATTATAAGTGTCCTTATAAGAGATGAGGAGGAGACTTCCACACACAGGAACAGGAGATGGTGATGTGAAGACAGAGAGAGCAATGCAGAGATTGGAGTGATGCGGCCATAATCCAAGGAATGCCAGCATCCTGCAGAAGCTGGAAGAGGAAAGAACAAGAAGAGGCAAGGCACAACTTTCCTCGAGAGCCTCTGGATGGACCTTAGCCTGGAGGATGCCTTGATTTCAGCCCAGTGCTACTGATTTCACACTTCTGGCCTCTAGAATGGTGAAATAGCAAATTTTTATTGTTTTAAGCCACCAAGTTTGTAGTCATTTGTTACAGCAGCCTCAGGAAACTGATACACTGACAAATTCAAGCTTAAGAGAAAAGTTTACGCAGATAGAAGAAAATTTCTTAACATGACATAAAAACATTTGTAAACTTAGCTTCATTAAAATTAAGAACATTAAGACGAAAGCACGAGCTACAGATTGTGAGAAGACATTTGTAATACAAATATCCTCCAAAATACATATCTAGAATATAAAAAGAACTTCAAATGGCAAAACTGCAACTACTTTTGCACCAACCTAATAATTTTTTTTTTTTTTTTTTTAGATGAAGCCTCCCTCTTGTCCCCCAGGCTGGAGTTCTAATGTCGCGATCTCAGCTCACTGCAACCTCTGCCTCCTGGGTTCAAGCAATTCTCCTGCCTCAGCCTCCCAAGTAGCTGGGATTACAGGTGCCTGCCACCACACCTGGCTAATTTTTGTATTTTTAGTAGAGACAGGGTTTCACCATGCTGGCCAGGCTGGTCTCGAACTCCTGACCTCAGGTGGTCTGCCTGCTTCGGCCTCCTAAACTACTGGGATTACAGCTGTGAGCCACCGTGCCCAGCCCAACCTAATAATTTTCAAAAGACCAACAACTCAAAAATTTTTGAATGTGCAAAAGATTGAAAGTGCTCATTACAAAAGAGGATGTCCAAATGACCAATATGCATAAGAAAATGTGCTTAATGTCACTGGACAATTGGGGAATGCTTAAAATCCCAGTGAGCTAAGATACCACTACACCCTCTCACGATGGCTAAAATTAACAGGACCGATAATATCAAGTGTTGGTGAAGATATGAAACAACTAGGACTCTCATACACTGTAGGTGGGGGTATATACAGATAGAATTACTTAGAAAAATGGCTGAGTGCAGTGGCTCATGCCTGTAACCCCAGCACTTTGTGAGGCTGAGGCAGATGCATCACTTGAGGCCAGGAGTTCAAGAACAGCCTGGCCAACAGAGCAAAACCCCGTATCTACTGAAAATACAAAAAATTAGCTGGGCGTGGTGGCACGCACCTGTAATCCCAGCTACTAGGGAGGCTGAGGCAGGAGAGTTGCTTGAACCCAGGAGGCAAAGGCCGTAGTGAGCCAAGATTGCACCACTGCACTCCAGCCTGGGTGACAGAGCAAGATTGTCACAAAAAAATAAAAAAGGAATTACTTAGAAAAACTATTTTAATAGTAGTCTACTAGATCTAAACAAATGTATATACTATAATACAGCAATCCTACTCATGGATATATGTGAGATAAAGTGTGCTTATGTGCACCAAAAGACATGAACAAAAATGTACAAGAATATCCATCAACAGTAAATTAAAAATTGTGCTACATTCTTATAATGAAATAATGTACAGCAATGAAAAGTGATGAACTACTGCTATAGCCAATGTCATGAATGAATCTCACAGGCATAACATTAAGCAAAAGAAGTCAGACAAAAAAATAGTACACACTGTATGACTCCATTTATATGAAGTTTAAGAGCAGGCAAACCCAAGCTATTGTGATAAAGGTTACAAGTGTGGTTTCCTTAGGGGGCGATCTACTTTGAGGGGCCTCAGGGAAGCCTACTGGTGTGCTGGAAAAGTTCTAAATCTTCATCAGGGTGGGGGATACATGGATGTATATATAAGTAAAACAAATTAATTGAGATATCCACTTAAGGTTTGTGTTCTTTATCATATATAAGGTAGATCTTAAAAAGAACCAAAAAAAAGTATTTTAAAGAACCAAGTAAAAAAAATTAAGGTTAATGCATCATATTTAAGAGTCAGGAAACAGCAGACCATTCTAGTTTCACTAAAAAAATGGACTTCAGAATGGATTTTTCTCATTTGCAAAATTGGAATATTAATACATACCAATCTCATAGAGCTATTAAGAGTTAGATAATGCATACATATGCTTGAGCTATAAAAGAAGCCCCATATAAATATAAGGTAATATTATTGGTGGAACATTCCAACTCTCATTTTCACTTATGAAATCTCTTATAAATACTGCCTCCTTTCTCTTAAATTACAATCACCAAAACCAATGAAGTAAACGGGTGTAGAAACTGCATTAGGCCAGCAACACTTGGGAAACAGCAGCTAAAAGGAGGGCATCTATTCCTTCCATGACCGTCTGATGGGTGATTGTCCTAATGTTGAAAAGTGGATATTTATACATATTAAATCTTCCTGAAGGATTCCCAGAATCTATTTAATGACAGGATATTCAATTCCAGAAAATCCAATCAAAGATTATAAAAAGCCTGAAGCCCAATAACCTCATTCTGCTTATCTTCTTTCTGAGGTGTCTTAATAAAACAGTTAAACAATAATCAAGTTGTAGACATACTACATCTACGTACATAGCATGGTTCAAATCATACATTCCTTCTAAATCTGAGCTGCCCAATATGGTCACTACTAACTACATGTGACTGTGGACGATTTGAAATTTGGCTAGTTTGAATTGATTTGTAATCTGAGGGTAAGATGCATACCAATTTCAAGACTTTGGATAAGAAAAAGCACATAAACTATCTCAATAATAATATTCTCATATTATGTGTCAAAATGATAATATTTTAATGTATTCAGTTAAATAAGATAAATTATTAAAATGAATTTCATCTGTTTATTTTTACTTTTTTCAGTGTGGCTAATAGGACATTTTAAATTATATACATAGCTTGCATTGTATTTCTATTCGACAGCAGAGCTCTAAATAAAGATGAAACTTTTCATAATGCTATTCCTCTCAGGACAGTTTTCAGGAAAAGCATTTCAAGTATTAGGGTTAAGGTTACTTCACGTTTTCTGGCCAAATTATCTGGCTTTGTCAAAGATTGAAACCAACATGTAATCTTTATAATCAAGTGGGTTTAAGCATGGCCATATAATAAAATGTTTGCCCTGCATGATGTCATTGAATATTTGACCAATTATCTCTGATCTCCAGTAACACATAAACCTGTGGTTCTGGAGCTTTAGGGGGCCTTTAAGAATGAGGCAGAGTGCTAGCTTCAGCAGCACATATACTAAAATTGGAAAGAATGAGGTAAAGAAACGATTTCAGTAGATCCCCTAGAAAACTTTCCAGGACCCCCCAATACAGACGCTATATTTGAATGAAAACAAGATGGCTACAGACTGATCTGTGTCCCCCACAAACTCGTATGTTGAATCGCTAACTCCTAATGTGACTGTATCTGGAGACTGAACCTTTAATAGAAGGTAATTAAGGTTAAAAGAGATCATAAAGGCGGAGCCCTAATTTGATAAGATTGGTGGCCTTATAAGAAGAGGGAGAGAAAGACCGCTCTCTTCCTATGCCATGTAAGGGTAGCGGTGTGCAAGCTAAGAAGAGGGCCCTCACCAGAAACTGACCCTGCCAGACCTAGATCTGAAACTTGCAGCCTTTAGAATGGTAAGAAAATAAATTGCTGTTAAGTCACCCAGTATGTGGTATTTGTTAAGATAGCCCGAACAGGCTAATACAGTAGTCCCCCTTTACCCATGATTTCAGTTACCCGCAGTCACCTATGGCCTGCAAATATTGAATGGAAACTTCCAGAAATAAACGATTCATCAATTTAAAATTGTGCCCCATTTTGAGTGGCATGATGAAATCTTTAGCTAACCCGCTCCTTCCAGCACGAAATGGGAATCATTCTTTAACCTAGCATATTCACGTTGTCTGCACTATCTGCTCGTTAATCACTTGGTAGTTGGCTTGGTTATTAGAAAACATAAAACAAAAAAAACATAGCATATATGGGGTTTGATACTAACATAGTATATATGGGGTTCAGTACTATCCTTAGGTTCAGACATCCACTGAAGGTCTTGGACATATTCCCCAAGGATAAGGAGCAGCTACTATATGGATACCTGCTACTTAAAGCAATCTCACTTTATGTTTTATTTTATATTTTAATTTTTTGGTAGAGACCGGGTCTCACGATGTTATCCGGGTTGGTCTTGAATTCCTGGCCTTAAGGAATCCTTCTGTATCCCAAAATGTTGGGATTACAGGTGTAAGCCACCACGCCTGGCCCCAAGCAATCTCATTTTAATTAAACATTATTATTAATCTTAATACTAAATGTGATATATACATTTTTGTTAGATAAGAGCATAGTGATTTGCATAAGATGCTGAGTAAATAGACATTTATTTTCTCTAAAAGTTAATAAGACAAGCCTAGCCTGTGTCCTCTGCAGGCCAACTCACTCATAGACCATCTTTGGAAAGCCAGCTTAAAAAGGGTCAAGGAGAAATGACTACTATTTAAAAATATTCTTACTCAAATATTTTATTCTTAACTATATCAAAAATATTCTCTTCAGTAAATGGAATTTGCATTCCCACTTGAACTGAAAATGCTAAGTTGTTAATACCTTCTCCAGGGATTTACTTCTTGGGATGACACCTTCACTGAGTTCATCATAGTTCAAGCATAATAAAATCTCATTATATGCTCTAAAGCATGAACGATCCGGGAAGTTCCTCAGTCAGTGTAGAACTTAGCCTTATGGCTTTGAGAATAATATTTTAAAAGGCATTACATAAAGAAAGAATGGATCCCAGCCTGGGGAACAAAATTGTATGCTTTGTTTCTTTAAAAACGTCCAAAACAGCCGGACGTGGTGGTTCACGCCTGTAATGCCAGCACTTTGGGAGGCCTAGGCGGGCTGATCACTTGAGGTCAGGAGTTTGAAACCAGCCTGGACAACATGGCGAAACCCCATCTCTACTAAAAATACAAAAAATTAGCTAGGCGTGGTGGCCCATGCCTGTAATCCTAGCTACTTGGGAGGCTGAGGCAGAAGAATCGCTTGAACCCGGGAGGTGGAGGCTGCAGTAAGCTGAGATCGCACCACTGCACTCCATCCTGGGCGACAGAATGAAACTGTCTCAAAAAAAAAAAAAAAAAAATCCAAAACATCTTCAGGTTTTTACGCCTGATTTTAAAGAAAGGGGTGCCAGGGAAGGAAGAAACCCAAATAGGGTAGTTGCTTTAATCACTGTTACCACTAATTTTCTGAGAGCAGCAAGGAGCGTCTAAGAACTCCAATAAATCTATACTAAATTTTATGTGCCCCATACATATTTTCTGGGAAAAAGGCCCTCGAGCTTTGAACATAATCTCAAAGGAAACAGTGACCAAAAAGGTTAAGAACCTCTTGTTGAAGGATTTGCTTTATTGAACGGAAGAAACAGTTCTCCCTCTCCCCTCCACGCCAGCCTTCCGGGTGTGCCGCCTTTGGTACCACCCAAGACTTCGGGATGGGTACCCATCCCTGCCTCCACTGCCTGGTTTGCTGGTTACCCTGCTCTTTGGTTCTGTTTCTCCAGGTGTGTTTCTGCAAGCTGCCTCAATGTCCCCCTTCCTCGGCAGTTGTCCTACTCTGTGTCTCTGAAGTAAGAGCGGTTCCTCAGCGGCTGCCTCATTTGGGTGAGACCCACGTGACACTCATCACATTTGTCAACCTCCTCTTTTTCCTCTACTCTTTTGGGGCCACTGGCCTTTGCCCCGTGCTGGAGAGGTAGCCCCCCATCCCCCGACTCTTTACCCGCTTCCTGGTTGGGTTTGGCAGATACTTTCACGCATGTCCCATCGTGTTCCTGTCGTACCATTCCCAGGTGGTGTGAAATTCTTTTCCTGGCCCACTCGAAAGATGTGAGAAAAATGGTGCCTGGAGCGCGCTGTCTGCTCCTCCGAAAAGAATATTACACAAAACTAGTAAGCGCTTTGTGTTTGGGTCCATGATTCCGACATATGACCTGGAGAAGCATAGTCCCCTGCACCTGCCTTGACCATGGCCTCCTGAGAGTCCCCAGGGCCACAAAAGCCCCCTATTCCAAGTGCTCTGCTTGAATGTGACTCGGCTCTTCCCACCGTCCACCCAGCCTGGGTTAGGGAATGGGAGCTCTCTCTACTATACTCTTCTCCACAATATTCTAAAACCTCCTCTCTGTCCTTGTAGAGAGAGCGCAGATGGGTAAGTTTTTCCCCCCTAAAACTTGCTTAAAATCAGCGCGTCGGGCCCCTGGGCGCCCGGAATGTGAGGGCGGGGAGGTGGTTGCTGGGGCGGTCCGCGCCTCCACGGCGAGGTGCACGGAGGAGCTCGGCCCCGCAAGCGGCGGAGAGACGCCTGCGAGCGGGGTCTGCGAGCGGAGGCCCGGGCGGCGGCAGGCCGCCGGCCGGCCGGGGTGGCCGGGCCCCCGGCCCCCTCGGGGCCAGGGGGCGGCGGCCCCCGGGGATGGGGATGGGGCCGGGTCCGCCAGGGGCCCGGGGTCCCGGCCGCCGCCCCCCCGGCCTCCTCCCCGGGGGTCAGGCCAGCCCCTGTCGGCACCTCCCCCCACCCGCCCCCCCCTCTGCCGGTCTCCGGGGCCCCCGCCCCCGCCCCCGCCCCCCTTCCCGGTGACCAAGGCCGCCGCCCCCCGTCCCCCCCCCCGCCGCCGCCGCCGCCGGCCCGCCCGGCCCGTCCCAAGGAAATTGGAACCCGCGGGCCGGCATGAGCGGGGGCCGCGGGGGCGCCTAGGGCACCGGGAGGCGGCGCCGCGCGGGGGCAACTTCGCCCGGGAGCCCACGCCGCCGGGCCCCGCGCCTGCAGCCTCGAGCGGGCTCGCGGTGGTTCCTCCCGTCCCGCGGCCTCCCCCCGCCGACTCCAGGCGCGGACCTTGGTCCCGGCGGCTCCGCGGCGGTGACACGAGCCCGCGCCGCCGCTGCCGCCGCCGCCGCCTCCTCCTCAGCCCCCGCCGCCGCCTTCCCCGCACCATGGAGTTCTCTGAGAGGAAAAGAAGCAGGAAATCCCAGAGCTTCAAACTGGTGAGCCGAGGTAAGCGGCCGCCGGGGCGGCGGGGGCAGGAAGCGGGCGCCGCGCCCTCGGCTGCCCGCGGGGGTCCACGCTGGGGGGCGCGCCTTCCCGGAGCCCCCGGTCCTTCCCGGTCCCCCGGTGCCTCCGCCGGGCTGGCAGGCAGGGCCGCGGCCGCACACGCCGGGCGGCGGGGAAAGTTGTGCCGGGGGGAGCCGGGGTGTTATTTAACGTAAACAAGTCGGAGGGCAGCTCAGGAAATTAGCAAACAATGACACCGGGGGGCCCGAGCCCTCCTCGGGGCGCCTCCGGGGCTGGGCTGGGGCGGCCGCGGACCTGCCTGGCCATCAGGCCGAGCGTGGACCCTCGGACCAGAGATTTGCTGGTTTTGTTTTCTGGGGTCTTCCCCCTTCCCCCCGCCAAGAGGAGGAGGAAAAAGGATGACTGTTGTTCTTTTTAAGGAGAAAGAAGCTCACGCCGTGTCCAAGCCTAAGGCGGAATTGTTGACATCCAACATCTCTAGCTAGCTGATTTGGGTTGGAAAGGTGTTTTAGACTAGATCACATAGCAGTCAGATAAGTATCCTTTAAAAAAAAAGAAAAAAGAAAAGAAAGAAAAGAAATCCATCTAGTTCCTGACGAATTAACAGGTGTACACCACACTCTAGGGTTTGTATTTTGTCAGGGAGGGGAAAGTGGAATACAGTCTTGTCTGTGTTCAGTTACTTGTTAAAAGTCTTTATCTTCCTGATTTGACTTTTTTTTTTAAAAAAAAAAAAAAGGTAACTCAAGAGCCATCGTGAAAATATATCTCAAAATGCATTGTCATCTTTAATTAGGGGCAGGTGACTTTTTTCATTGTAATGTCACAAGTCCTCATATTGAGTTTAGACCCGCTCTGTTTAAATGTCGTCTTTTAATCAAGTTGAGGTCAAAGCCAAACCACAGCCTGTCCCCTTTTCCTCTGTCGTTTTCTCTAGCATTGGCATCAGGGTAGAAACGCCAACAACCTGTAGAAGTCACGTGTAAACTGATGAAAATTAGTGAAAAATCGTGGACAATTGCAAGTAATCGAATTTTTCAAACTGAGCTAAGCTAGCTAAGCTGTGGATTTGGTTCATCTGAAAATGCTTTGATTATAGGCATTTTGAAGATCCATTCTTATCTGCCTTCCCTAATTTAGTTTGGATACTGTTTAATGAAAGAGGCCTGAAATAGTTTCACGCATTCAAAATACTTGGCTCTTCCCACTTTCTGAGTAAATTTTTTTTTCCACATCCGTGTTGATTACTCAGTGACTTGGACTTTTAAAAGTCTCTGGGTGATCGCCCTGTTGGTGCTATCTGATTCATTCAGGAATGTAGGCTGCCTTCTTATTGATGACCTCAGAGAACTTAACTGCTTTATCTTAAAAGTGAGAGTAGTTTTGTTGACTTTGTCCTGTGAGGTCTAAGGCCAGAGGAAGGGGACTAGGTGTTAAGGAGGAACCTCTATTTTCATGCCTAAGTGACCTTGCTTTTCAAAAATAGAAGCAAAAGTGCAGTAGCCTCCATAGAGAAGCTTGTAAAATACTGTATTTTAAACTTTGACTGACGTAGCAAGTTTTTCCTTTTTTCTTTTTCTTTTTCTTTTAATTGTAGGTCTGATTCTTCTCTTTCTCTGCAGGTGCAGTTTTAGAAAATAAACTGTTGCATATTAAATAAAGTGCAGTAGCTGAATGCGAAAGAGTCACTTGTGTGAAAGATGAAAATCTTGCTTTCTTATCCAAATCATACTACATTTGAAATAACAAATCAGTATTTTTCTTGTGTGCTTGCCTTTAAGCTGCTTAAAGGCTGAGATTTTCTGGGTAAACTGAGAAAACTAGAGTGCTGGCTAACTTTAAAGCATACTGTTGATATGCTGGTGAAAATGGGTTGTGAAGAGAAATTTGGAAACCTCCCCTGCTCTATGATTGGGCAAACATACTTGCCACCTCAAAGAAGAAAAGCCTAAAAATTGGCATCTGTGGGTACAATTTACCGTGAAAATGGTGTGATCAAGCAAAGCTGTCTTCTAAAGCCAAAGTAATCTTTCAAGTTTGCGTACTCCAGAATAAGTAAAGTTTTAGGAATTATTATTGACTACAAATTCTGTGATTAATTCAGTTCTCAAAAAGTTTATTTATAAATTATAGAGTATACGTACTAAATAGAATGAGATTCTAGACTTTACTGCTTATTCCTATCTTGAGGTCCTTAGGATTCTAATTTTTGGTTGTTTTCTCATGCCAGATTATCACCATGAGGTGTATAAGAGCCCAGAATTCAGCAACGATGTTAATGGGGAGGCCAAAGAGACACAACCCATTTTTTTAGGTAGGTTCCTGTGTTAATTAATATCTCAGCAAAACATCGGGGCCATTTGCAATTAGGGGGAAAAAGGAAATTGTTCAGGAACGGGAAATGTCTGCCGTTGCTTAATGTATGACATTCTTTTCAAGACCTTTTATTTTACAGATTGCCAATATATCCCTTATTAACATTGCTAAAAGTTGTAATTTCAGACATAAATGTTTATTAGTGTCTACACACAGTGCTAATTATCACTCACTCACAGAGCCAGATGCTGACTGTGCAGTTTTGTGGCTCTGCGCTCACCCCATTTACATTGCATATTCGCTGGCATGCTTCACTGGCAATAGTTTGTGTAATTGGGGTATTACATCTTTGACATCTGGATAACAGAAATTCAATTTCCAGGAAGCTGCTATTTGTTTGGTTTTGCTTCTGCCTTGGGTGGGATAGAGGATTAATGTGCTGTCTTATTGTAATGTCCCTTCACCTCTGTGGCCCAGTTGCTAATCCTGCCATGACAAAATTAAATTAAATCTACAGTCAAAAAGCATAAGGAAAATAAAAGTGTGGTTGTCTGCCTAACCAGCTCTTGATAGTGCTAGTTATCATCAAGCAGCTCCTCATTTTCCTGGCTTTGTGCTCCTTTCACACCAGTATTTTGGGGCAGGGGGACCAGCGTGCTTTCCTCTTACCATCCTTGTTCCCAGCTCACGTCAGGGACGAGCAGAGCTAAAGCAGCATTTCCGAGACTTTCCAGCAAGTGTAGCTGCATGATGGGTGGGTAGGTAGCCACAAACATTGCCACCTTTTCCATGTGCAGTGTTGGCGCAAATACTGTACAGGAAAGACTTTGGATGTGCAGTTTTTTATTTGCACACCATCAGCCAAAAATGAAACCATGTAGGATTTTGCCTCTAAGAGTGAAGTACCCATAAGGTCAGGGTGGAGAGTAGATGGTGGCGTTTGGCCTCAACCTTGTCCATCTTGGACCTCTGCAATCCCAGGTAGCAGGGTGAGGGCCCAGCACTGCACAGCAAGGAAGCAGAACATGAGAGGGGTCAGAGCGAGAGCGATTACAAGCAAAGCCACAATTACCCCATCAAGGGGGACTTCAGGTAGCAGGACTGCTGCTCAGACCCAGTGTGGGTCAGCCTTCAAATGAAGCTCTCACCAGGATCTCTCTGGTTTTGGTTTGAGGGATAGAAAGGGTGGGTCGGGATGCATTGGGAAGAAGTCAAATATTAGTATATACTTTAAGAGGAAAAATAGGAGGGAAATGTCAGCATTTCTTACATGAGCGATCATTGATGGCACATGGATCTTTCTGCTGAGGGAAAGAATATCACTGGGGCCAGCACTGCTCCCAGTACCTGTTTACTGTTAAGAGAGCTAGGAGCCAAAAGGTTAATAATCAAGTGAAATGCTGTGGCCCAGAAAGAGAATATTCTTGGATTCTAGTCTTTCCAGTCCGCTAAACTTGGTCAGTTGGAATTCTTTTTTTGAGACGGAGTTTCACTCTTGTTACTCAGGCTGGAGTGCAATGGCACCATCTTGGCTCACTGCAACCCCTGCCTCCCGGGTTCAGGTGATTTTCCTGCCTCAGCCTCCAGAGTAGCTGGGATTACAGGCACCTGCCAACACGCGTGACTAATTTTTTGTATTTTTAGTAGAGACAGAGTTTCACCATGTTGGCCAGGCTGGTCTCGAACTCCTGACCTCAGGTGATCCACCTGCCTCAGCCTCCCAAAGTGCTGGGATTACAGGCATGAGCCACCATGCCTGGCTGGTCAGTTGGAATTCTGTATTATCGAAGTACCACTCTATATAGCCATTTGAAATAACGAATTTACCCTTTAGTAGAAAATTTACATTCACCATACAAATGGAACATCATGTCCTTGATTTAGTTCTTCTCCAGCAAGGCAGGCTTTCCCGCGCTTTCTGCTGTGTACTACTAGAAGAGTGATAAGGTCACTATGAAGGAAGTGAATTGTAAGGATAAGAGAGGGGAAGCTGAAGAGCAACAGGATGCTAGTGAACAGGATTCAGTAAGCTGGAAACTCCCAGAGATGATAGACGTTATTGCTTTTCTTCTTCCTAGTCCAAGTTGAGGAAGATACAAGAATTCCAGTGAAAAGCCAGGCTTGAGATAGATACGCTTTCAAAGTGGTTGCTCCAGAAGGCCTTCGGCATCAAGAGACAAAAGATTGAACAGCCTGGGAGTGTGCTGTGGGTTATTTTCAATCTTCTGCTCATTCTTGGGTCATCATGTAGTTGGTTCCCAAATAACATTTTTATTTTATGATCTCTAGGTCAGTTTAGAAAAAGTAACAGAAATTGTCACAGAAACATGATTTCTGGAGCAATTGAGAATAGTTACTGGTGGCATCTGAGAGTAGGAATTTTTTGTTGACAGTGTTATAGTTTATAGTTTTATAGTTACACTTTTCAAAACATAACTATTTCAATTATGTTTATTTTATAAATTGCTAAAGCCCATCCATAAAGATGTAGAATTACATGGGAAGCTTATGACATCCAAGGGGGTTTGGTACCAAAATACTAGAACTCTTTCCCCTATAACAAAGTACTGACACACTGTCCCAGGGATGGTCTGTAGGATTTTCTACATTCAAAGATATGTGTTCCCTTGAATACTGTCTGCATCTATAAGATCAAAGTTTACGTTTTAGGTGAAAAAGAGTCTTCTAGAATGTGGCAGAGGTTCCCACATCAAGTCTACTTCTCTGGAACACTTTTAGGCTGTTAACGAATGTAGTGCATCTCACATGGTAGGGTAGCTCAGTAGTGTAAATGAGCTTGGCCTCCTGCTTTAGCAATTACTCACATATTTTTAATTGGATAATAGAGTCAGAAGACGTTACTTTACCCGTGGACATTGACTTTCTCAAGCTTACTGTGATGGGACTACAATGAAGATTTAAGCACTGTTTGAGGGAAAACAGTTCTCTTAAATCAGTTCAGCCAGTGTCTTTATGAGAAAATACTCCGAACCCAGCACTTTTCTGGAATGGGAGTAGGGTCAGAGATAGTCACAGAAATGGATAGGACAGGGACCCTGTTCTCGGGGATTCAGATCCAGCTGGGGAGGAGACAGGACAAATTCAGGAAACAGGGAGCAGTATTCAGCAATCGTAAGAGCTACAGTTGTTTGAGCACTTAACTGTGTGCAAGGCAGCACGTTGAGCACTTTACATAAAAGACCTGATTTGCTCTTTGCAGCATGTCTGTACGAGTTATCATCAACCCCATTTTGTAGATGAGCCTAGAGATGTCGAGGTGACCTGCCCAAGGTCTCTCAAGTAGGAAGTGCCACAGGTGGGGTTCCAGTGCAGGTCTGCCTGAGCTTTGAACACTCCACTTAACCGCCTCTCTGTGAACAGTAATTAAATGACAAATGTGAATGATCAGGGCAACAGCAAATGCAGAGTTGGAAGGGGTAGAGGGGAGGGCTCTGCAAAGCAGAGATGTTGAACTACAGGAAAGATTCGCTCCTGTATTTCTCCTCCCTGGAGAAGATTCCAGGTGGGAAGGGTGAGGGAGCCGCCAATAAGCATCATTATAGCTCGACCATAAGTATTGCACTTATGGTTTAGAAAGTGCTTTCCCATCTGTTTTCTCGGGATTTTTACCATATACCTGTGGGGTAGTTAGGGCAGATATAATGATTCCTATAATGATGGGAACCGAAGTTCAGTTACTTGACCTGCTCATGAATAGCAGAGGCCAGAGTAAACCCAGGCCTCAGTAAACCCAGGCCCCCTCTCAAAAGATCTTTCCTCTCTGCACTGTGGAGCCAGGCGAAGCCAAGGCTCATGGAGGAGGCCTTAGCTGCTAGCAGGGCACTTTTAGAAGGATTTTAATGAGACAATTAATTTATTATTCATAGCAGTAATGCAAATATAAAATGAAGTCTCTTTTCACACATTGGATTTTGGGTTAGATTTATCATAGTATGTACATTTGAAACATGTTTATCTATCAGGTGTTCAGTCTCATTCATTTATTCATTCAACAGAAATTCATTGCGCTCCGTTTACATCCATGCCAAGCCCTGTTCTAGTTATTCTTTTTAATATTCAGTTCAGTTATTCAGCTTTCCATAGATGAAGCACACAGTGCGGCAGCCATGCCAGCTGAGCCGGGTCGACATCTCTGAAACTGAAATCTCTTTTCAGTGGCTGTCTTGATGACAGCTGCCCCTACTAGAGTCCCCAGAATCTCCCCAAAGAGGACACACTCGAACAATTCCTGTGCACTTTTACAAGTTAGAGAGTTACCTCCCAGCCACGACATCATTCTCCTCCCTGGAGGACTCGGCAGGTGCGTCTGTAAAATGGAGGAGGTCTTCACCTGGAGTCAGGTGGCCTGGGTCCCACCCTGGTTCTTGGTTGGTTTCAAAAGGCTTGGGAGCTGAGCCCCTGCTCCCAAGAGGAAGAAAGGGCTAGTGTGTCACCATACCTGGGGCAGGAGTTGCAACCTCAGAGGAAATGAAGGGCCAAGGGGTAAAAGTGGAACCCCAAAATCCCAGTATGTGGAAGCAAGTGCTTCCCCTCTGTTCCTCCCCACAAAAGCTCCACCTTCAGCACCCTGGCCTCACTGTGTCCTTGTGTCCCTGTGCTCTTTCTTGTCAGTCCTCTCCTTTTTTGGTGGTGGAATGAATGGGACAGATGACCAGGAGTGTCTCTCGGGGTTAGGTACGTGGCCGGTAATAGTGAGTGTTATTTACCCAGTGCTGTGTGCCAGCACTATGTAAAGGACTTTGTAAATGTTATCCCATTAATTGTCCCAAGAAACGTGTTGTTTTTCCCTCTTTATGGATGAAGAGTTTGAGGAGTTCACAGAGTTACTCAGTGCCAGAGCCAGGATGCAAGCCAGGGTCTGTGTGTCTCCAAAGCAAGCCCTTAACCGCGTGGCAGGCTTTGTTCAAACGCGCTCCCAAGCGGAACCCCCAGTATGTCCAGCAGATCAAAGGGGAGCAGAGCTGCTTGAGAAAAGGTCGAGGAGACCCAGAGCGCCTTACGTGCCTTTCACATTCCTCTGTGGGCCTCTGCAGAATGTTAGGGCGCCCCCAGTCACTGTTTTAAAACTCCTGGTCTAGACAGTTCCCAAGGCTTCATACAGCACCTGATTTGTCTGATTATACTCCAGGACCGAAAAATGGCTTCAAAAACAATTGCAAGCGAAGTCGAAGTTTGGAGAGCCTCTTGAGGAAACTTAAATACCGATGGCTTCTTTCAATTTACGTGCACGTATACATATGTTTCGGTAGCTATGGATGCAGAACTTGGTCGTTCTCACTTATGACTCGTTGCCTAAAGTCTGGGAGGCATTTGTAGTTAGGCCATCCGGGCACTCCATCTCTCTTTTAGTTTCTATTGCAGCTACGCTGTGAGGTTGGTGTTGGGTCGGCCTCATGTTTTACAAATGGGAACCTCAACTCAGGGATGAAAGTGATTTGCCCAAGGCTACATGGTCATTAGTAGCTGACCACACTTTCCAGTGGGGTCTCCTGAAATCCACTTCTGAGTTCTTCACCTTGTCAGAGCTGCCACAACTCCTTGCTCCAATCTGCCCACATGGGCTGATCTCAGTATGTAACTTCTCACCCTCTCTCCTGCTTAGAGACTTCAGCTGCCATGTCATGGGTTCTAGAATCAAGGCAAAGCCCTTCACTGAGTGTTTAGTATGCACAGTCTGACCTGACCACATTTGCATCTCCCCGTCTGCAGCTTTCATGTAACCGCCTTCCCTTGAGCCAACCGGCTTCCTAAAGTAGGACTTCCAGGTGCAGAGAGGGCACCACAGGGAGAAGGAATGGGGTGGGCAGGAGCTACGGCCTGGGAAAGCCCCTCCTGCTGGGAAGAAAGGAGCTAGGGCTTGTTTACTGTCTCCCGTGTGTTCTGGGCACTTCCGAGCTTTATCTCATTTAACACTGAGACCAGCTCTGAGAAGGTATTGTCATTTCTACTTTTATATGAGAAAAATGGGCCTTTAGAATTGTTAATGTACGTAAGGTCATAGAACTAGGAGACAAGAGCCTGGATCTGGAATTTGGACATGGCCTGGCCACAATCTTTCCACTGTACCATGCGGCATTGGAGGAGTGAGGCCACGCTCTCCTCTCTCTTTCAGTTCGCTGTCTGTTTCTAAACCACCTTTCCAGCCCTCTCTTGCTCTTCACCCTCACTGGAAACATGTGCTGTGTCAAACTGGTCGCATCATTCCCTCCTAAAGCACCTTCCCATTCTCATCTCTGCCATTTCACTGTGGCTCCTTCTCCATCCTAGCCTCCTACCATTCCTTACCCCATTTCCAAACTCCTTCTAGTAAAATCCTGTCTCTCCTATCGGTTTTTAAAGCCCAATTCAAATATTACCTTGGCCTGTAAGCCTTCTCAGTTTACATAGCGTAGCAGAGAGAAGTTGGATTTAGAGTCAGAAAACCTTGCTTTGAATCTCAGGCTCCAGTTCTAACACCTTGGATAACACTCTTGAGGGGTTTTCCTCATCTTCTGTAGTAGAAGAATGACATTGGCCCTCCTGACGCACATGCGAAATCCTGTATGGCAAAACGCTTTTTCAAACTGGAAAACATTGTATTTGTGTTTTTATTACCCCATTCTCCCTCCTTCTCCCAGATTTAGGAGTTATCTTTTCTTTTTTTTTTTTTTTTTTTTTGAGACGGAGTCTCGCTCTGTCGCCCAGACTGGAGTGCAGTGGCACCATCTCAGCTCACTGCAAGTTCCACCTCCCAGGTTCACGCCATTCTCCTGCCTCAGCCTCCCGAGTAGCTGGGACTACAGGCGCCTGCCACCACGCCCAGCTAATTTTTTTTCTGTGTTTTTTTTAGTAGAGACAGGTTTTCACCGTGTTAGCCAGGATGGTCTCGAACTCCTGACCTCATGATCCACCTGCCTCGGCTTCCCAAAGTGCTGGGATTAGAGGTGTGAGCCACCGCGCCCAGCCTAGGAGTTATCTATTCTTCCAATCACTTGGGCACTAAGTAATAACATTACTCTTTTCTGGCACTTACCATGTGATGCCCAATATTTACTTATTTTTGTGTGTGGCTTTATTGTGCTCAAGTCACCCTGCAGATCCTTCCCCGAAACTTAACAGCTGCCACATTGAAATGTGGTTGTTTATTTTCAGGACTCTCCTAGTCGTTCCTAATGTAAATTGTCAGATCCTAGAGGGCAAGTGTGACCTGAATTCATTTTGGATCCTTTGAGAACCTAGCACAATGCTGCATCCGTAATAGGTACTCTGCTGATAGGTCCTCAGATACGGGATTTAAACGGATGAATATATTGGACACTGTCATTAGGACTCTGAAGATTTATTGTAAAGTATACTGCTATACTGAGATTTTAGAGACATTTAGTGAGCCAAACTAAAAGATGCCTCATTTAACTTTAAGGTTCTGTGACATACTAGAGTAGAAATTTGGGATTTCTGATGTTGATTTGTGAGATACAACTTCTTTTTTCAAATCTAGAAGAGACCGAAAAGGAGAACTCACATATGAAAGCCAGTGACATGTTGGAAACCAAAATTGGAAAATCACATTTGTTCTGCTCGTTCCTTATTCTGCTGTAACACAGGTACAGCTTTAGAAAGGTGCTTAAGATAGCACTGGCCCGTCTGTAAACTGATGTTGACGTTGTTGACTTCTGAGATTTCACATGAAGCAAGCTTTTCTACCTTAATTTAAGGCCATAAAGCCATGTATTAAAGATCACACCAACAAACCTTAGTGCCTGTCGGGTTTCCGAGGGAGTTGGGCCCCTGCACACAGCCACCCAAGTTGTACCTGCCCAAGGGGGCCCTGTGAGGGGCCAGTGGGGCTGACATGCAGCCTGCAGCCTGCTCGCCATGGCCCGCGTGGGGGCAGCAGCTGTCCTGAGGAAAAGCCACCTCTTTCTGTTTCTCAGGAAGGCTCGCTGTGGTTCAGCAACTGCCCTGTAAATGAAAAGTGTGATATATTGTGGTCTTTTTCTTTTCTTACACTGGTCATGACCAAATCATTGAAAAAGAAATAAATTCATGAAGGATGGAATCTAAGGAAACATGCTGACAATTCAGCCTCCCTGTGGTTTTGTTTTTGGAGGAAAGTCATATGGCCATCTATACGGTGAAATAAGGATTTTGAACCAGTGTGTTTTGCATCTCAAAAGTTAAAAATAGACCTGGGATGTTGGCGCGGGAAGTCTGTTATCCTTATAAGTAGCAGATTATCAGAGAGAAAGTGACCTGGACAGCAGTGCCTCAGCAGCAGCAGGGGAGCGGGGCTGGCGAAGGGCAGAAACCTGAACCTGCAGCAATTGTGATCCACACGGTGCCTTTCGGCTCCTGAGAGTATTGTGTGCAACTTGGGCTGCCCCTCTGCCTGAAATTCTTTTCCATTTTTCAGAGACAGGGTCTCACTCTGTTGCCCTGGCTGGAGTGCAGTGGTGTGATCATAGTTTACCAAAGCCTCCAACTCCTGGGCTTAAGGTACTCAGCCTCCCAAGTAGCTGGGACTTCAGGCATGCACCACCATGCCTAGCTAATATTTTTATTTTTTGTAGAGACAGTGTCTCCCTCTGTTGCCCTGGCTGGTCTTGAACTCCTGGCCTCAAGCAATCCTCCAGCCTTGGCCTCCCACAGTGCTGGGATTATAGGTGTGATGCTTGAAATTCTTTATCATCTAAGTGCACCCAAACTCCCTAGCATGACAGCTGAGACCCTGCATGACCTGCCCCCATCTACTTCTTCGAGCTGATTCCTGACACTCCCCTCTTGCCTCCATGTGCAGCACTTTTCATTCCTGCAGCAGTTCTCCTTCCTTATGTTTTAGGCTGTGCACTTCCTCACCTCATTGACATGCTTACCACTCTTCTGCAAAAAAAAAAAATTCTACAAAAAAATACAAAAATTAGCCGGGTGTCATGGTACATACCTGTAGTCCCAGCTACTCAGGAGGCTGAGGTGGGAGGATCAGTTGAGCCCAGGGGGTGGAAGTTGCAGTGAGCTGAGATAGCACCATTGCAGTCCAGCCTGGGCAACAAGTGAGATCCTGTCCCCCCCTCCCAAAAAAAAAACGCCACCAGAAAACCCCAATAGGGCAACAAATGCTTGCTTAATTTATTTGTTCTGCTTGCTTCTTAAAGAATATATCCAGATATTCCAATCAACACTTATTTTTTGTATGGTCACATATATCTTCAATGGACACTGAGAAATACAGTCTTTTACTTAAACACTTAAATATAATGGTCTTTGGCACGGGAAATCCAAAAGCCTCCTTTGGTGTCAATTCTTCAAAGCCTGTATGTATCCTGCTATCATCTAGCCTGATCTCTTTGCATTTTTGTTTGCAGAACAGGGTCTGGCACATTCTAGGAAATATCATAAGTATTTGTTAAATAAACTTTTTTTTCCTTTGAGTTAGAGTCTTGCTCTGTCGCCGAGGCTGGAGTGCAGTGGCGCGATCTCGGCTCATTGCATCCTTCACCTTCCAGGTTCAAGTGATTCTCCTGCCTCAGCCTCCCGAGTAGCTGGGACTATAGGCGCGTGCCACTGCGCCTGGCTAGTTTTTGTATTTTTAGTGGAGACAGGGTTTCACCATGTTGGCCAGGCAGGTCTTGAACTCCCGACTTCAAGCAATCTGCCTGCCTTGGCCTCCCAAACTGCTGGAATTACCGGCATGAGCCACCGTGCCCAGCCTGTTTTCTATTTGAATAGGTAGCAGTCTCCCTCCTTTAAAGTCTAACTCTGAAATAGGATGCACTCCTGTGCCCCTGTATGTCACCAGCCTCCGCGCCACCCCCGGGCCTCACAGACTCACATGACACAAGGGACAGCACCCCTGGAATCTTGCAACACCAGGACCCTGGCATGTGCTCTGCCGGCCTCTTTGCCTAGAGTGACCTTGACTACCTTTGCCTCCGTGATCTTTTATTTATCCTTCCAGTCTCAGTTTGAATTCCTTCAGGGCAAGACTCTGAGTGTTCAATGCTGTATTCCTATTGTAATATTCCTTTGCGCAGAGTAGACTCTTAATAACTATTCTTGAGTAAATGAATGAGTTCCATGTTAAACCATGTTAAAGGGTAATGTGCCTCCAGTTATTAGTAGATCAGAGTGGGACAATTGATTGAATGAGGCCGTTTCCTTGTGCAGGATTGTCCCATGCGGCGCGTGAGGTCTTCATCCCACTCTCCACATGCTGGCAGTGTAAACGTACATCAATGTTGATAGCACCCCATCTACACATTGTGTCCATCAAATGCGCTCTCTACGAATGTAAGCTACAGCATAGTCCTTAGCAGGCCAGGGTTGTGGGATCAGTCATCCTGAAGGCAATTTGGCTTTAAACAGGAAAAAAAGCTATTCCAATGCCATCAACTGAACCTCCCTCGTCCATTGTCTCACAGATGCTAGGATGAAGGGAGAGCGGATGAGAGGCTATGCTGAACATTTCGGCCGCATGACCATAGTTAGGAGAGAGAGGTCAAAGAGCACATTCCACTGGGGGTCAGGTTACTGTGCCTCATTTCTCTACAAAGGATAGCTTATCGCACGCATATTTCATAATAGGTTTTCAAATCATCACAAAGTCGAGACAGATTTTCTTTCAGTATTCCATACAACCTTGTAAATAAGAATCCATAAAATTGTTTTCTTAGTATTGCATTTTTTTTCAAACAAGCAGAAATATACTGTGTTATTCAGATTCCAAGGGGTTTACAATGTTTTTTACTTGAAATCAAATTTTATATCTGAAAGGTTAATGGAGAAAACTAATTATACTGCTATCTGGTAACCAAATGTGTGATGAGACATTTGTCTCTGTAATTAACAGCAAGGAACTTTTATAGTTCCATAAAATCGAATGCTACATAGAGTATTCTGTGAGCATTTGTTTGGCCGAGGTGTCCAAAACAGAGATGTTTATGGATGATATAAACTTGAGCTGAAATGTAATGCAGGTGTCTGTGTCTCTCGCAGCATTTCTCATTGTTGAAATGGAAGCCAAAAGATTAATACCTTTACATTGTCATGATAAAATAAGTGATGTGTTCTTGGAACAGTGGAACACTACATAAGTTACTCAGTAATTCCAAGAATTTATTCTGTTCCAGGAATAATATCCTTAACAATTTATTTTTACAGAAAAAGTTGATGCAATAGAATAGACTATGAAGTTTCTTGCATGGTGAATGGAATTATATCTCAAGTATGACTTTACATCTACATAGGAAATGTAAAGAACCCCACAAAAACACAAGGTTCAGGTACCTCTTTAAAAAGTCAGGAGATGCAAAAGTTAAGGTTCCTCTGTTGCATTAACTCATTCTCATTGCACATAGATAATTTTTTCGATTACTAGCAAGACTTTAATGGGTACCTTAATATGCACAGCATGAAATGTGCCTGAGGAGTTGCTGCAGGAATATTAGCTTTAGCGTTTCTCTACAAGTTCTTTTTAACTCTTTTTAACTCTCCTCTGGGAGGGAGAGCCTGGTGCCGGCACGCAGTAGAGCAGGGTGGCCCATGTCCGACCCAACTTCCCTGGTTTACTTGATCATTCTGGACATCCAGGCAGCTTTGTCTTCCCATTTGTCGAGGCAGGGGAAACTGAATTTCCCACCCGTCATCTGTGATGAACTGGGAAGAAGATGGAGATGAGACATGTCCCTCGGGGAAGGCTTTCATGGGAAGATGTGGCCGAATTTAGGCACCAAATGGCCTCTGCTTGCCACCCCGCTGCACGCTCTACAGAAAGAAGGAGAACTGCACAGATGCCTCTGATGTGGGTTTATCTCTTGCACATCAGTGGTGGTGTTTTTCCGTCAGCTTTCCTCAACCATATCTTCTCGTCATATCTGTTATTAGAATTGACGTTAATATATTCATATTGTAGATATTTATTGAAGTCACTATGCCACGCTGGGAGGTTGTAGAACCCACTAGGTTGTGATAAGAGAAATTAAAGATTCTGAGGGAACATGGGACAGGAGCCCTCCCAGGCCTGGGGAATTAAGGAATATGGCCCTTGAGCAAATGACCTTGAAACTGAGACCTGAAGGGCCAATCTGGTGTTGGGGCTGAGGACACAGAAGGGGCGACATGTGGGGACCAGCTTCTGAGACACAGGAAAAGGCCTTTGGCAGGGCCAGGGCTGCTTCTTGGACAGTCGCTTCTTGGATTCTGATTGAATTGTTCTGAATGGAGTCCTGGGCACTTTTATTTTTTAAAAGTTTCCCCAGTGGTTCTCATGTGCAGCCAGACCCAAGAGCCAGACACCACCATAGAATAGGAGAAATGCAGCAGGAGCCAGGGCTGGAGCAACAGCAAGGAGGCCCGGCCTCTCGGGGAGCTGTAGCTCCATCCTGGGGATATTGGCACTCCATGGAGGTCCACAGTGTAACTCGATTTGCATTTTTGAAAGATCACTCTAGCTTCAGGGTGGAGTAGAATGGGAGGGGAGAAATCCTGAAGGCTTGTGACAGTAGCCCCATCGAGTGATACCAAGAATGGGGTGGTGGTGGGGAGAAGCAGTAGGATTCTAAAGTAATTTGGAAGTTATAAGAAGCAGAACTTGGTGACTAATCAGCTGTGGGAGGGAGGGGAAGAGGAATAACTCCTAGGTTTTTGGCTCAGACAGCTGAGTTGGCCCATTTACTAAGGCTAGGGGATGGTCGTGATAAAATAACATTTTTAGACATGATGTTAAGGTTGCTTTTGAGATGTCCAAGTGAGGCTATCTGGTAAGCAATTGGATATATGGCTCTGGAGCCTTGAGGTGGAGTCTGGGCTGGAGTCCTCTTGTACAGATAGTCAGTGGAGCCAGGAGAGAGGACAGGTGAATCCAGGAAGAGCATGGAGGGCAAGAAGACTGCCTAGGCCAGCGTCCTAAAACTGTGGACACTGAAGGCAATGTTTTGCACACCAGTGGTTGTGACCTGTAAGTAGGTCATGATATCAATTTAGTGGATTGTCACCGACACTACAACAGTAACAATAGCAAGAAGAAGAAGAAGAAAGAAATAGAGTAGAATAGAAAACATCAAAGTGCACTGCATGCAGGGAAGACAAATTCCTCCCACTGTTGTTAAGAGGCGTGTGCGTGGTGTACATATCTGTATGTGTGTTCTAGGTCATCATGAAAAATGTGGTTTTTGCTGTGAACCATGGTCAGAAAAGTTTGGAAGTCACTGATTTAAGTTACTGTTGCCTTAGCCCCAGAGATTTCCCAAGAGACTCACTCGGGGAAGGCTGCCATTATCCAGGTCCCTTGAGCCCCAAGTTATCCAAATCCCTTGAGATCCTTGGAAGAAAAAGCCATTGTGAATGTGATCTATTTGTCATCATTATTAATAGTATTTACATTGAAAATGAAATTGTGCCATAGCATGTGTGTTTAACTTGGAATATTTAAAAAACTGAAATGACTGAGGAAATATAATCCAGACAGTACTTAATGATGTTCATACTTAACTGATCCATGAGGTAGATGTGGAATTAACATCTCAGGAACAAGGGGAAATTTGCATTTCTGTGTCGAGACTCCCTTAGAAGTTTTCTGTACAGGACAGCAGAGGATCAGCGTTTGAACTTATATTCAAAAGGGCGTCTCTTTGCAAATAGTAAATTATGAACATTTTCTTGTTGAATGAAGGCAAGACTTGTGTTACTGTAGGAATTCAGAAGCAGCTCTTAATCTACAATCTTGTTCTGTTTTTCCTAGGTGTATTGTCAGCCTTTGGAGACTTTTGCTGTGTGTTTCATAGAATCGTGAACACAGACTTTTATTTCACTTTTCTGAAGTTTTCATCTTTGGCTTTTGTAGAACTAACAGGCTTCACATGGACCAAGTTTCCAGTTTGTTTTTTCCTAAGAGACAGGATCTCGCTATGTTGTCCAGGCTGGAGTGCAGAGGCTGTTAACAGGCGTGGTTATAGCATACTGCAGCCTTAAACTCCTGGGCTCAAGTGATCCTCCTGCCTCAGCCTCCCAAGTACAAATTTCCAATTTAAAAGGAAATATCAGCCTCATTCTTCTTAGTTTGGAGCAGTGCAGCTAAGTCAGAATCCGTAAAGATAGTTTGGTCCAGTGATTTCCTTGTTTCCACCATGTGTGCTAACATTTCTAGGTCGTTAAGGTACCAACTAGTTCACACGGCACCCACGTCTTGTTGTAACAGCTCCCTGGACACTGGCTTGATGGTCTCATGAATGGAGCCCTTCCTGCCATTCAGCTAGTTCCTTGGGCAGCTTAGTAGAGCGGTGCAGCACAGGGACCCGGAAGCCTGATGCATCCAGTGCAGATCTCTAACCTCACAGTCTCTGCATCTCCTGGGTAAAATGTGTACGTCAGTGCTCAAATCTCTTAGCTTGGTGTCAGGATTCAATGTAGGCAGGGTGCTTGCCAGAGGCCTGATATATACTAAGTGCTCTGTAAGTGGTATTCATAGCTTTAACACTCTTTCCCTTAAATACATCCAAATTCCTTTTAAGGACACATGACTTGTAATGAGTTTCAAGAGAAAGTGGCCTTAGCATGTATTCCAGGGATTACAAAACATACTACACCCCAGCACCTCCCTGCTTGACTTTTCTTGCTGCCGTCTAGCTGCTGGTGAGTCAGTCGTTCCTGCCCAGTTTCACTGTGATGTTTTCAGGTCCACAGCTACATCTACCAGTTGCCTTATACCCAGCTTGAGAATACCACAAGGAAAAGTTTGTAAATAATTCTTGTAGATTATTTTTCCTTTAAAACAGTCATATATATTCATTTTGAAACCATTTTTTAAACAATTTATAAAGCTGAAAACAAAAAGTAAAAGATCCCAGCTGGTCTGAAGTTAGCGAGTTACCTCAATTGATTGTTCACGGTGAGTTGTAGGTCAAACTCCTTCTACTGTTACCCCTTCTCACTAATACAGTTGACTAGTTATTTGGGGTTTTGGGGTTGTTTTTTTTTTGAGATGTAGTCTCACTCTGTTGTCCAGGCTGGAGTGCAGTGGCGCAATCTCACCTCACAGCAACCTCCGCCTTCTGGGTTCAAGCGATTCTCCTGCCTCAGCTTCCTGAGTAGCTGGGATTACAGGCGCCCACCACCACACCCAGCTAATTTTCGTATTTTTTAAGTGGGAATGGGGTTTCACCATGTTGGCCAGGCTGGCCTTGAACTCCTGACCTCGAGTGATCCGTCCACCTCAGCCTCCCAAAGAGCTGGGATTATAGGCGTGAGCCACCGTGCCCAGCTCTTGACTAGTTTTTTTTTTTAATTAAAAATTAAAAATATCTCATCCCAATCACACTCTCCAGTGATAGCTACTATTACCAATAGAGGTATGCGTGAAATATGTGTGTGTGTCACAGAAAAAGAAAATAGAATTATGCTATATAACATGTTGCAACTTTTTTCACTTAACCTAATCTTTATTTATTTCACCCATATTGACTGCCTATTTGGAGCCAGGCAGATTTAGCCCCTAGTTATCCTGTAGTGAATGAGATGATCATGATCTCCTTTCTTGAAGCTAATAATTTGTCTTTCACATACTTCCAAATGACTCTAGAAGGGTCTATTTCCCTCTTTACAGATATGAAATGATATAATTTCTTTCTACTGCTGTACCATAATTCATTTATCTAATGTTCTGTTGATAAATGTTTACATTGTTCCCAATATTTCCCTTGTAAAATGATGCTGTAGTGAATATTCATAGGTACTTGTTGGAATATTTCTGTAGCATAAATTTTGGTAAGTGGAATTGCCATATTCTGCCCCAAAAAGGTTTTGCCAAATTACATCCCTACCAACGGCATATAAGAGTTACTGTGACCCTAAACTATCACCAAATAGGGACTTTTTGAATCTATAATTACATAGAAAGGAAAAGAATTTTATGTTAATTTTCATTAATAATTAGGGAGACAAGATACTTAAAATATTTATTGATCTTTTTTTTCCTCTTGTGAATTACGTGTTCACATCCTTTGCCCATTTTTCCATCATTAGTATTCATCATCTTCTTTCTTGATTTATAAGACCTCTTCCATGCATTTGAGATTTAACTCTTTGACTTGATTATTCTTGAATATTACTCGAAGTGGTGGTTTCAGAGCTAGTGGCTTAGTGTTAGATGCAGCTACTCAGCGAGAAACACTGGACAGCCATGCTATATTGATTATAAAATAAAACTTTGCTTTCCACAATAGAAGAACATTTGGAGGAGAAACAAGTAGACAAAAATCTTTGGATTCTCTGGGTAGTTCTAACTGCGTCCTATTGCTCTTACTAAAACCTTCATTGATCTCCTGTCACTCTGAGGATAAAGTCAAAAGTGTCAGGGTCCTTTTGTTTTTGACTTTGCCCCATTCATTGCCTTAACTCCAGCTAAGTTTGCTGATTCGCCATTGCCCACTTCACTTCTCTCTGCCCTCAAGCTTTGTTCAGTGCTGTTCTCTTTTCTCCTCCCCAGAGTGCCCGTGGAAGTGCTGGTGTTGTTTATTGACCACCTCCAGTCTTGCCATCTTTGTGAGGTGTAGTCCTCCCAGGGTAAAATGATCTCTTTTTCTCTCTGTAATTCCTGAAACACTTGTCACTTACATGATTTCTAAGGCATTGATCATGCGTTCCCTTAGTTTTGTCTGTTCAGTCACGGACACCATAACTGTGCTCCTAGGAAGTGTAGCTGGCGACACTGAAGAGCCTGACTTGCAGGCACCAGCCCTTGCCTCTAGGATGGGCCAGCCCACCCACCCCTGGCCTTGCTTTTCAGCTGGCAGACATGTAACTGTGGGTGCCCAGTGCTGGGGCCCAGGGTCTGTGGGAAGCTGCACATCTTGGGGGGTAGAAGATTGTTTTAAAATTAAATGCAAAAACAAGGAGAGTATAGGGCAGTACTTGCATTTACTTTTTAAGAGAAAACATAAGGATGTCTAAGAAAATTGTTCCTTATTCCCCTCCTAGGACTCTGCCCCCAAACTTCTCATAGATACTTACTCTCCTTTGGCTTTCTGTGTTCTTTTAAGGAAAAGTTTGAGAAGCTATGTGATAGCTCATTTTGCACAGCTGTTTCTTGCTTCATTTCCTAGCATTTCTTTGCTCCTTTTGACCCTAAATGCCCATCTCAAACCCTTTGTGCCTGTTTGGTTTTCAGTACCTGTTTTCCTGCCAGGATCCTTGGTGTTCCTTCTTGGTACCTGTTCTGGCTTCACATCTTCAGCCATGATTACAAGGTGCTCCTGCACCCTGTCTGTGGTTTACCCCCTGTGCCGCTTAGGCCTGCCTGTCCATCAGAAGAGTGCCATTATATTCTTAGAGCTGTGTACACACTCTTTTGTCTCCTGTGCTAGGCCGTAAACTCCTGAAGGGAAGAGACTGTGTATTATATTTCTTTTGTTTTTTTTGGTCACATTGTGTCTCATATTTAGTAGTAGTACAATAAATATTTATTAAGTGGATGAGTGAACCTGATAGTATGTCAACAGATTTAAAAGGATCTTAGCTATCCTTCAAATGTAAATGCCATGTATACATTGGGCTGCTTAATTATTTTCTATCTGTAGTTCTCAGCTGAACAGGACCCTCAAGCATGTGGAGATATATTTGTGTCTAGATACTCCTTTTCATGGTGTTTGATTCATCCAATTCAATGATTCTATGGCCACTTTTTGGCCTTTCCTTTTCCATGGCATTCAGCCTATGCAGTGTGGAGCCCTTGGAGTTCTTGAGCATCCTCCAAGGGCGGCTTCAGGAATCGGGTTCTGGCGCAGTCTCCTCAGCAGAGCTTTGCTTTTCTTTCTTTATTGGGGTTCCACTTTAGATTGCACTTGGAAGAAAAAGGGCTTGTTTGGAAAACCGCTGCCCTGTTCCATAGACTGATGCTTTTCACACCGGAGTTCGACTCCCAGTCTTGTGTGTCCCTCATAAACATGGTTGTTGTCCCTGCAGGCTGCCAGCCGGGACCTTGATAGCATCTGCATGTTAATGGGGTCTGGAAAGAGGTGCCAGCCTCAGGTCCTCAAAGCACAGGATCCGCTTCCGATTCCTCTTCTTTCATCTCACTTGTGGAGGTTGTGTGGAGAGCTGCCCACAAGCCTGAAGGCCCCGGCTCCGTGCTCCCACTTGACAGGCTGCCCATCAGTCTGTCCACAGCATGGCTCCATGCCAACCTCTACAAGTTTTTAAGAGGAAATGTTTTGGACCGTATAGTATAATCCTGGTCATCTTATTATTTCTCACTGATAAACTCTTTCTCTTTAACATGCGATTACCCGCCCCTTAAACAATGCAAGGAGTTTTAAAGCATTTTTCTTTAAAATATGTTCACAGTGTTGTGCAACCACCTCCAGAGCTTTTTCATCACCACAAACAGAGATGCATTCTCATTGTCACCTCTCCTGCAGATGCTTCTGCACTGTTTCTGGTGTTTACGAACTGGAAAGTCCAGCTCTTTAAGACCATCTGTGGCCTCACCTCCAGGCTGGAAGCTGCATTTTCAGTTCATTGTTTTTCTTTTTGATAAAAAACAATGTCCTACCCATAATACTGCATAGTATATTTAGAGGTAATGAAGTCACTCAGTAGCCATTTATTTATGAGTGAAACAACCCAGCCCCCCTTCATCTTTCCTTGTTCCTTTAATCTGTTCAATTGGCTTTTTCATTATCTCCTCACGTTTCTCAATGGCCTCTTTAACATAGGACAAAACGGGACATGATAGTGTAATACTGAGTGTAGCGGTAGGATTGGACCCCATTTCTTTCAGACGCCCTCAGTCCATTCTGCTCAGGTAAGTCACCGAACATGACATCCCTGAGTGATGGGTTTGAGACTGGCGCGGGGAGAGAGAGTCAGTCAGTTCTGATCAAGAGGATAGTTGCCTCAGGGGTTGGGAATTCAGGAGGGATAGGTTTGACTCACTTTACCAGCTTGGAATCATATGAAGTCATATCTTTTTAAATATCTACTAATAAATGAATGTTTTGAGTTCTTTACATGCTAGATTAGTAGATCTAATATCTCTCTATAAGATGTCCTCCACCCCCCAAATTATCCATGACCCTCAGGGGCTTACTCAGTCCAGAGGGGCCAGCCTACTAATGGATAGAACCGAAATATGGCTTCATGCTCAACCTCATGCACCCGGTAGCTGCGTTTCCCGTTGCCTGCTTTTATCCAGATTTTCTTCATCAAAACTAGACTCCATATCTCCACTCTCTTGCACGTATCTTTTTCCAGTTCTCCTACTGGTGTTTATATCTATTCAGTGACCCAAGCTGGAAACCTTGGGGTTATCATTCATGGATTCTTCCCGCCTCCACCCCCTGCAAATCCAGCTAATCCCAAGCCCATTTGATTAAACTTCTTCAGTGTCTCTCTCTCTCTCCATCTCTCTCCATTTCCATCCTGAAAATCCTGGTAGACTGACGTTGCCATTCACAGAGCCTTCCGTGATAACATTCTAGCCAGGTTCCTCTATGCCATACCAGTTTCACCATAATTTTGCCAGAATTGTTTTTGTATAGGATATATCTGATTATTTACTATCTTTATATGAAAAGAGACCTGAATCTTAAGTTATCCAGTGATAACCCATTGGCTCCAGTGTACAATTCTTCTCCCTTCACCCTGCATGTGGTGCCCTAGCAGGGTGGCCTCACTATGCGCTCCAGCTCTGTTGCCTGCCTCATCTCATGAATCTTAAACTCCTGGCTCGCAGAACTGCTGCTTGGGAAGAGGGATGCAAGGTAATACACCTCTGTGAGCTTCTTCCAGGGGTTAAAAGAGCAATGTTTCGAGGAGCAAGAGGAAAGCCCAGTCTCCTCCACAGCCTCAAGGGAAAGGAGAATGAATAATTTTCATGCAGGGGCCACAGGGAAGGCAGGATCCACAGGGAAGAGGCGAGTCTAGCTCTAGCAAGGAAGCAGAGCGTGCCATCTGCAACCAGGGGGGCAGTTTACCAAGTAGAGTTCCAGGGCACACAGCTAAAAGAGGCAGGGGTCAGTGGGCCGGGAAAACCAGGACCATTGTTTGGAGCAAGAGATCAATGTAAAGGGATTCAGGTAAGAGATGTTGAGAGAGTTGGGGTACCTTTCAATTTGTACCCGATGATCTTTGTATCTCTGGCGCCTAGGAGGTGCTTGATAAATATTTGTCAAATAATTTATTTCTGATACGTTTTCATTCTTTCCTGTTATTTGTTTACTATCTTAGTGTTGCGTTCTGGACTTCATTCTGTTTTTGATAAGCCAGGTTTTTTTAATTACTTAAGAAAGGTTTATGGAATGCCTGCTGTACATCAGCACTGATACATTTGTAGGGCACAGATAGGGTAACTGTTACCAGGAATTTTCCTAATAAGGAGGCATATAGATGGGCACACGTGCAACTGCTGATTTGGATGGAACTCTTTGAGTTTCATTATTAACTTAACTGATAGCATTGTCCTCAGCAGTCACCAGAGGCCCAAACAAGCGCCAGCAAGAGATCCACAAGCACAGGTCCCTTTGGGGCAGGCTGCCAGTCAGGGGTTGGATTATGGGCCTTTAATGACACAAGCACAGTGTGAGAGTTTAAGAAGTTTTAGTACTTATGGACCCCGGGGGATATAGCACACCCCTGGAGGCCACACACACACACAGGCCAGAGCGGGTGTCTGCCCCACGTGGCCTGGCAGGGGAGAGAAAGGAACCCATGGCCAGTACCTTTATTGGGTCTAGAGTGTTATCCAGACAGGTTTCTTATAGGGAGCTGTAATTCATGGGCTGAAAGCAAGCAGGCAGGGGTTGCAGGAGGTCACACAGTGACTGAGAAGGAGTCACTGTGGCATATCTGCACGGTCCACGTGGGGTGCGAGGGCCAGCAGGCCGCATCTAGCTGTCCTATAGGGAGGTGGTCACCAGGCAGCAGTTGTCTGGATCAACCACACTGAGGAACTGGGAGTGCAGCGAATAGAACTGGAAACTGTCAAGGGTGACAGAGCCTCGCTTCTGGAATGAAAAACTCCCACTTATATTTAAAATGGATGCCAAGGCAACATAAAATTATGAGCATTTGCTGCACTCTCTCTCAGTTTGTTTGTTACCATCTTTTATCGTGATTACCTGTGAATAATCATGTTCCACGTAGTGGATCCTTCTCTCCTAGCCAAGTTAAGGGAAACCTTGTGTGGTGACTTCTGTGTTGCCCTCACATTTATCAGATCCTGCAAGATTATGTGTCATAAATTCTTTGTGTAAAGGAACATGATCTAGCAGAGTCTTGAAATTTAGTGAGGGGGAGAATCCAGCATACAATCTTTTTAGATCTTGTCCAAGAAGTATAGTTACTAAACTCCAAAGGATTTCAGGCTGCCAATAAGGTAGCCACATGGCATGGATCCATTTTAGTAAGATTTCTTTGTGTTTGTTTTTCTGAAAAGGATTCAGCGTCTTGGAAAGAGATCAGGAAAAATGCACAGGTTTCCTTACAGCGTCCTGTTTCGCTAGAGAGCTCATTGCTCCAAAGAGCTTCCTTTTCCTGGTATCTATACCTGGTGAAGTCATTGACTAATTATAACTGGAAATACCAATAGAAGTCAATGAATGCTTCCATTCTCAATCTCCTATATACTTTTCACCAATTTTTTTTAATCAAAGAACTTGGATTCCACTATGATAGAAGAAGCCCATCTTCCGAAAAGGACGCCTGTGACTTCTAGAGCCACGAAGTGCTTGGTTAACACTTTGGTGACGAAGAAAATCCTGTTCCCCTCCTGGACTACCATGTACTCCCCGGGTTATGGTTCAGACCGTTGCTTTAGGATTTAGGAAACCAGAGAATATTCAGTGGCTTGTCTAGTATCCAGTAGCAGGTGGGCATAGTTAGGAGGCGAGTCCAGGTGTGGGTGTAATAGCCCAGCCTGTCCTGCCCCACACTAACATTGCACCACACTCACCGAGCTTCTATGGCTTGGCCTGCTCATCTGCTCCCAGCAACCACTGTCCCCAGATTATTTAGGTTGGCTCAGCTTTTTTGTCATTGGCACTTTGAGTCTTCAGGCCTCGTTTCTGATCCTCTGCCCCGTCTGCCCCAAATGTGCAAGGAAACCTCTTTCTTCCTGTCTGCCAAAGCCTGTCACTCATCATTCCCTGCTGTGGAGTGGAGCCCCAGGACTCCCTCCTCCTAGGCAGCAGCTGCAGGGGTGACCTGCTCAGCTGCTCCTGCTGCTTTGGGTGAACAGAGTGCAACTCAGTAAACCCCAGAGACCATTCCTGAATGTCCTGTCATCTCCCCTAAGAAACTTTCCCCACAGGCCGGGCGCGGTGGGTGGGGGACCTGTAGTCCAGTTCGAGAGGGTGGGCAGAAGAATGGATGAACCGGAGGTGAGTTGTGGCCGAATTACCATGAGCGAGACTCTGTCTAAAAAAAAGAAACTTTCCCCACTCTGCCCTTCTTCAGCCTTCCCTGCCACCTCTCAGCTCTCCTCTCAGCACAGACTTCTGCAGTTACTGCAGTTTTCTGTGTTCCATCCTTTTAGTTGTTGTTGGGTTTTTTGTTTGTTTGTTTGTTTTTTGAGATGGAGTCTCACCCTGTCGCCCAGGCTGGAGTGCAGTGGCACAACCTTGGCTCACTGCAACCTCCGCCTTCCGGGTTCAAGTGATTCTCCTGCCTCAGCCTCCCGAGTAGCTGGAACTACAGCTGCGCACTGCCATGCCCAGCTAATTTTTGTGTTTTTAGTAGAGACAGGCTTTCACCATGTTGGCCAGGGTGGTCTCGAACTCCAGATCTCAGGTGATCCACCCACCTCAGCCTCCTAAAGTGCTGGGATTACAGGTGTGAGCCACTGTGCCCGGCCCTGTGTTCCATCCTTTAAAACATGCCACAGTGAGCTAGGCCGTGAACTTACTTCCTCTGAGGACGGACCTGCTTCTGGCCTGCCCTCTTCCTTTCAGCACTGTTTCTTCCTCCTCAGTACCCCCACGTCCTGATTTTTTGTGTATTTGTTTCATTTTGTTTTGCCTTTGGGAGACATGTTTCTGCACACGGCAGGCACAGCCCACCGCCAGAACCCCTCACACCTGCCGCCTTCCTCCTACATTGCCACCTGCAGCTTAGGATGCTGCTTGTCAAAATGAAAATATAAAGTTACACAAAACTCAGGTTATATTTTCAGCCATGTACTTTTCATAGGCACAAGTTCTGGAACTCTGAAACTGAGGTCATGACAAAGCAGATTTGCCCTCAGAAGGTTCCAGAATCCTTGTGACGCCTTCCTGTTCCTAATGGTAGCACTGTATCTATCCTAGCTTTCTATCTACAGAGCAGAGGCAGGACCTTTGGCAGGAGACACATCCCTTCTCCTGTGATGTGTCAGTTAGCGTGGAGAAGCAAGCTGGCACGGACTTGAGAGCTGGGGCGGGTGTCTGCCCCATGTGGCCTGGGTATGGCTGCTCTTTTCAGGGAGCCTGGGGTCAGGGGAGGCGGCCACCCACCTGTGCCAGAGAAGGCCAGTCTCTGCATGGACTTCAGTGCAGGCGTACCCGGCCTGATGGGGAGGGCTGTGGGTGGAAACCACACAGAAAGGATGCCTCCTCTTGCTTGAACTGTGGTGTTAACTAGCCAGGAACGTATGTGTCTGGTTGCTGAAATTAATACCGCATTTGCCTGTGGGCTTATCTTTCAGGATTCCTCTGGGGCCTGTTCCAGGCACGCCCTGTTCCGTAGCCTCTTGAGAAAGTAGTAGATTTTGCTGACTCTGCATTATTTAAATCTCACTTGGTCGTTCATTCTCATAAAATCTGGAATATGATTTATTGTTTATATATTGTAATTTTCACAGAGGTTTGAAGTAGAAATAGTTTTATCTCAAATTAGAATATTTCTCCTCTCAAGCATATGCCAACAACACATAGCAATATTGTAAATTTGGAAATCTGTGTTATTTCTGTGTTCACTCATGTTCAATTAGACAGAATTAATATATTCTGTAATGTTTTTAGTATCATTTTTAAAAACTGAAGATATTTATTTCAAAATAGTGAACAGTAAATTCAAAATAAACTTCCTTATTTAGTAACATAACATATATTAATAAGCTAAATATCTAACTGGAAAGCACAAAATGGCTAGGTTATTGTGCAGTTACCAGTTCTACAGAGAAACCTGGCTTATATGATCCTAAGTGCAGTCATTATATTGAATGTGCTGTATTTATTTGTAGGAGCTGTATTTTTCTTAACAGATGCTGTCTGTTAGCCTTTTCTTTATCTTACAGTTTAAATTTCAAGCATTTATTAGAGTAAACGGCATGAATGTTTACGCACACATACCCTGGCCTAAGATTTTTTTTTTTTTTTTGAGACAGGGTCTGCCAGTGTCACCCAGGCTGAAGTGCAGTGGCACAATCTCGGCTCACTGCAACCTCTGCCTCCAGGGCTCAAGCAGTCCTTCCACCTCAGCCTCCAAGTAGCTGGGACCACAGGCACACACTACCATGCTGGGCTAACTTTTGTACTTTTTGTAGAGATGGGGTTTCTCCATATTGCCTAGGCTGGTCGCAAACTCCTGAGCTCAAGTGATCCGCCCATCTCAGCCTCCCGAAGTGCTGGGATTACACGTGTGAGCCACTATGCCCAACAGTGGCCTAAGATTTTATCTTCTGGGTTTGAGAAAAAAAAATTAATTTCTCTTCATCTTTATGAAGATACTGGCTGATGCACAGTTTAAGAAGATAGTGTGTTTGAAATAGCTCCTAATAGATATCAGCATCCTCTGATATTATTATTGATAGAAAATATTTTCTTTTTCTTTTCTTTTTTTTTTTTTTTGAGATGGAGTTTCGCTCTTGTTGCCCAGGCTGGAATGCAATAGTGCCATCCTGGCTCACTGCAACTTCTACCTCCTGGGTGAGCCAGGTTCTTCTGGCTCAGCCTTGTGAGTAGCTGGGATTACAGGCATGCGCCACCGTGCCTGGCTAATTTTGTATTTTTAGTAGAGTCAGGGTTTCTCCATGTTGGTCAGGCTGGTCTCGAACTCCCGACCTCAGGTGATCTACTCGCCTCGGCCTCCCAAAGTGCTGGGATTACAGGCGTGAACCACCACGGCCGGCTGAAAATATTTTCTATCTGTACAATATTATAGACATCTTTAATATTTATTAAGTACTCCCAGTACAGTATAGAAGTTCTTTTATTTAAAAAAAAATTTCCTGAGGGGGGAGAAAAATCTTAGAGAAGTCAGCGTAGGTGAGTGAGGTGGGATTTCAAAGTGGCCTGTGACCTTACACCGCAGGGGAGGTGGCAGTGCATTTGGCTTGGGAGGAGGGCAGGGTGGGGAGGCTGCACTTCTGCCCTTCCAGTGCTGGTACCACCAGTGACCTTGAGGGGCAGGGACCTCTCAGTCATCACCAGGCTAATGTGATGGGAGTCAGGGTGCCAGAAAGACAAAGCCCCCTCGCTTGCCACGCTGCCACCCTCGGCACCTCTCTGTCTCCTCGGCCATCCTCTCTGAAGGTGATGTCTCCAGCGGCAGCGTGTCATCCTGGAGGACATCGTGTCAGTAGTGAAGCCCTGCGTCCCTGCCAGTCCAGGCTTTCTTCTTTGTCCTCGCCCCACCTGGTGAAGCTGACAGACAGCGAGCAGAGCACTTTAGTGACTTGCCCATTCCTCGCGGGTGGCTGTGGCACATCAGAGCAGAGGGGTTCCGCGGTCCAGTTCTATCCTTGACCTTCTGTCTCAGCCTGTTTCCTCAGCACCTTCTCCCTCAGAAAATACTTCCAAAGAGGGAATGTCATGTTTGTTCCTGATGACACACTCTCAAGAAACCTCTTTCATCATAAGAGACTTGCAGAAAGAGACTAAAATGAGATGCACCAGGAATAGGATGGGTTTTTTCAGACCGTAGTCAGTTTTCCTGCCTTTGCGTTTTACAGATTAAGTTTATAGAATCAGTCATCTTTCCCATTTCCAAAGAGGGTTGTTTTTTCTTTCTCTTCTTTTTGGTTAGTGAACTGTTTAATCTTTCACTAATTTAGAGTGCTAACTTTGGCCCTGTTTCCATTAGGAGATGAAAGCATGGAAATAAAAAAGCAAATTACAGGGATGAGAAGATTGCTGAACGACAGCACTGGGCGGATCTATCAGCGAGTTGGCAAAGAAGGAGAGAAACTAAAAGAAGAGCCCCAGGACCTGGATTTAGTCTGGCCTCCGCGTTTGAACTCTTCTGCTGAGGCCCCGCAGAGCCTCCACCCGTCTTCACGTGGTGTGTGGAATGAGCTACCGCCCCAGAGTGGACAGTTCTCAGGGCAGTATGGCACCCGTTCTAGAACCTTCCAAAGCCAGCCCCACCCTGCTGTGAGCTCCAATGGTATGGCTGTCAACAAACATTCAGAAGGCTCTCATGGGGGTTTGTACTGTTGTGTTTTATTTCTAAATATTCAGTGTGTTGAGTTCAATTTATTAAACCCTCCCATAATTACCTGGCTTTGCTGAGTTACTTTAAAAGACAGGGAGACACAAAGGAAAGAGTTGAAGACTATCAAAAAACAGAATTGAGAATTAGGAAAGACAGGGGCTTCTATATTATAAGTGGAGATTTCCTGGTAGAGATTTTAGCCCTTTAAGAAGTTAAAGCAATCATTTTGTGCCCATGTACAGATATTATTGTCACAAAAAAAAACTGAACATTAGGGCAGAACGAGCTCCCCATTGTCTTTAAAGAAGCTTCCTGGTCCTATGGTGTGTTAGTAACATATCCTCTTGGTTACTCCTTCACCTTACTCATTATCAGAAGAGTCCCAGATAAAGGCGGCGGCGGACGGGGGTAGGGGGCCGATAACCCAGCATCCCACATCAGTACTGAACCCAGTGATCCATATTTTGTAACATGCTTCATTAGCAATGGAAAGTATTCCTTTAAAGTAAAATTTTCTTAATTTAAGTTTCCTAATTGTTAAGAAAAGAATCAAATGACAATTTTTTTTCAAAGCTTAAGGAAAAAAACCTGATGCTTTCTGTGGTCATATTAGTTTTCTATCCAACCACACTGGATGCTATAATATTTGTTCTATAAACTCTGTAGAGATGTGCAGATCTATAGTTTTCACAAAGAGAACAAGAAAAAGGTAAGAAAGCATTTTCAGTTTCCTTAAGAAGTTAAGGATTTTTTTCCATTCATTTTCATTTCACAATATCCTTCAAGAAAAAGAGAACTGTTTTGACTTTTTTTTAAAACACAATTTGCGGTTCAGAGGCGTGAAAAGCCATCCTGAGACGTTGATGAGACAGCGAAGGACCCTAGAGATGTATGGGTGTCTTCTCTGCCTCTCCGTATTACATAAGCCAGTATCAAAGTTCCCATGCTGGCATGCGTCCAGGTTAGAGGGACACAGCTCTTTAATGACTTCTCCATAAAAGTAAAAAGTCAGTTCTCTTTAAAATTAGAAAATGATTTATAACAAGCTGAAAAGGTTTGGTTTTGTCTTCCAAAAATGATAAAGATGGTGCTTGGAATAGTGACTATTCTTTAAGACCTTTCTAACTCTACTACCATGGAAGAGACAATAAGAGAAGTAATACCCTTAGGTATGTATGAAGTTAATAAACCCCACATCAGTAACTTTTGGGTAAACAGTGTTCTATTTCCCAGTATACAACAGGGACAGTGGGTTTACTTTGAAAAGTATAAAGTTAGTAAAAGTTACAAACATAAATTCCGCCATATCAGTTTGAAAATAGATACTGATTTTATGTTTTCAGTAGAAATATGGCTAGGCATAGTGGCTCATGCCTGTAGTCCTAACGCTTTGAGAGGCCAAGATGAGTGGATTGCTTGAGGCCAGGAGTTCGAGACCAGCCTGGCCAACATGGCAAAACCCCATCTCTACTAAAAAATAGAAAAATTAGCTGGACGTGGTAATGCATGCCTGTAGTCCCAGCTATTTGGGGGGCTGAGGCATGAGAATGGCTTGAGCCTGGGAGGCGGGGGTTGCAGTGAACCAAGATCATACTGGTGCACTCCAGCCTGTGCAGCAGAGCGAGACCCTGTCTCAAAAAAAAAAAAAAAAAGAAAAAAAAAGAAAGAAAGAAATATATTACATAAAACTGTGACTACTTTGTATTTCATTGGGATCATTTACACTTTTAAAGTTGTAACATTACAATTTTGCTGCAATTTTGAATGTAAATAATTGTACCACTACAATCACTACGTTACCTTGAAGCATTTCATGGTTTTGCTCTGGTGAATTTTTCTATAGTATTCCCAAATAATGCCTATTACAGGATATAAGGTATATAAAGTATAATAAAACATATAATTGGAACAAAACCATGGAACTTACCTTGCTGGCCTGTGAGACAGTGTAAGTGCTGGAAGTCTGTAAACTGCTCCATTTTATGGTGGTCAGGTGAACAGGTGCTGGAGGGAACCCACTGTAAGAGCAATGTCCAAATGTCCCATTTTATTCTAAGGACAATAGGAGATACTTGCTTACCTATGAGAGAAACAGAATAAGATAGGTTTACCAAGGAAAAGGCATTAAATTTAAACAGTGCAAAAGAGGCTGTGGCAAGGGAAAGATAAGACACGGGAATGGAGAAAAGAGGTAAAAAGATTTTCTTTATGAAGTTGAAGAAAAGCCCGCCAGCTCACCAATACCCTCGAACGCATCCAATTCGAATATATCCTCCCATCCCTGCTCCTCTGTGCTTCCCCACCCCAAACGCTACACCCAGAGAGTATTCTAAAAGTTTTCATGTGTGCACAGTTCTTTGTTTTTGAAGTAATGTGCTTAATATCAAAACTATTTTCAATAGAACTCATTTAATTTTTAATATGAACTCTTAAACACAGCTACCAAATTTTTTTTGCAAGGCTGTGCTCAGCGCTCATTCTTTGTGTGAACTAGCGTGAGTGTGTTTCGAGTGAGTTTTTGAGGTATTGTTATTTGAGATGAACAGCTCTGACAATAGGGAGGCCTGCTGTGCCCACTCATTGTGTGCGTGTGTGTGCGTGTGGGCTCCCGCACCGCGCCACAGCATGCACCTTACAGTATAGGAGCCTGGATAATTAGATAAAGTCAGACCCCCAGATTTAGGTTGTGATAATTAGTGGGTACGTTTTCCTTAGGCACAGCTTCATCATAATTGCACATGCTTCAAAATCCTGCCAAGATACTTTCTTTTTTCTCCCCACCTCTTTATGATTTTTTTTTTTTTTTTTTTTTTTTTTGGTTTGTTTGGAGTATGTCATTCTTTTCTTTCATGCTCAGGAGAACTTCCAGTGGTGAATTCATCAGCTGGATCAAACTGCTGTACTTGTAACTGCCAGTCAACGTTGCAGGCCATTCTACAAGAGCTCAAGACCATGAGGAAATTAATGCAAATTCAAGCAGGTACAAGGATCAGGCCTCGGAATGAGTCCTTTGATTTTTAATGCATATCTGACATCTTCCGTTGGAATGTTCATTGTGCTTTTATTAAAGCCGCCTTCTCACCTTGCTGTCTTGCTGTGCCTTTTCAAGTATCTGTTTTTTCAGCTTTCTCTACAGTCCATTTTTCCTTTAGCAAATCAAACATATTTTGTTTTGCTACTGATACAGCTCATATAATTATGTGTATGTACTCGATAGACTTCATTCCATGATATCCTAGTACTTCACAGATGTCAGTTAATTAAATTTGGGAGCAACTGTGTATGGAGGGGTCCTTTAGGAAGCATGGGCTTCAGTGTTCAAGGACTAAGCAGATAAGAAATGTGGAGCCCCAGGCTATGCTTTGTGGCTTTTCTTTCTCCTGTTCAGGATGCGGAAGCTCAGAGATCCTCCCTGTTCTGTCGTCTTTGTTTATGTGACTCCTTTTTGTTTTCACTGCCATCAGGCAAGTTGAGGGACGGAAGAGCAGTGGATTTGTAATTTGGGATTGGACGCCAATTTCTGCTTTTGGAGCTGTGTGGCGCGTCTGAGCTTCCTGTTTCACATCTGTAAATGGAGAATTCATATCTAACTCACAGGGCTGCTGTCAAAATAGAATGACGTAGTAGATGTAAATGAACCTTATAAGGCGTGGTACAAGCCTAAGCTGTTTCGTTAGCATGGTCTTAAAGTCCATGGAGCGGTCTACAGAAGTCAGGAAGTCTAGGTCTTCATTATAGCAGCTGTATTTTCTGATCTGCACAATTGAGGGAAAACAGAATTTTTTTGTCACAGGTACAAGAAAGAAATCATTGTATTAAGTTTTCCCTCTTGTCAAGGGACATCACCACTTGATCTAAGCCATGTCGTGACTGGCTTTCCTGCCCTTTCATCAGAATGGTAGTCCGGAAGGTCGTCATTCAGAAGCTGTTCAGGATGTCATTTAGTGAACTCTAGTATAATTTTAATATTCAGTGATGTGGGTTTTGATATAAAAAGCGTAATACTTAGATAGATCAGTCACCCAAGATCACATTGAAGTAATGTGAGCTACTTTCTGAAAAACAGCATCTTTTTATTTGAGACGGAGTTTCACTCTTGTTGCCCAGGCTGGAGTGCAATGGCACGATCTCGGCTTACCGAAACCTCTGCCTCCCAGGTTCAAGCGATTCTCCTGCCTCAGCCTCCCTAGTAGCTGGGATGACAGGCATGTGCCACCACGCCTGGATAATTTTTGTATTTTTAGTAGAGATGGGGTTTCTCCATGTTGGTCAGGCTGGTCTCGAACTCCCGACCTCAGGTGATCTGCCCGCCTCAGCCTCCCAAAGTGCTGGGATTACAGGCGTGAGCCACCGCGCCCAGCTAAACAGCATCTTTTTAAGCACTGAATTTGGTTTTACCCCAAGGAAGCATTTTGCTCAGGTCAGTAAGCACTGGACTCACCTTGTTCCACTACGATAATCTGTGTTCTTATTAACCTGGCGGAGGTTAACATCTCCTAAATAAGGAGCTCAGAAAGAAAGGTTACTTTATGATGTTCAGATTCTTTTCTCCAAGGAGGAATTTGTTAGCACTTAAGAAAATATGCATATGAAATTGTAATGATTTGTTTTGTCACTTAAGCTCCTTACTACTGAAATGGCAAACTACAAATTGCAACCATTTAAATCCTTGACGGAAGCCTTTTTAGAATCTATTAAGTAAATGCCACTTTGTCGCTATGTTTTCTTTTCTGAACCTTTGCAGATTAGGGAGGTAAACGATTCCAAAGCTGTAGGATGGCACAAAGGATAAACTGAATAAATTACTCTCCTTTAATTTTCTTAAACTTAAAAATTTGTGTCATGTGGGTAGATTTACTTAAGGCTTAATGCCTGAAGACTTAGATTTAAATTACATTTGGAAAGTTTCACCTTTCTTTTAAGAAGACAGGGAATAAGACCTAGAGGTAAGATCTGGATGCCAGAGACTTGGGCTGTGTCTGGATTTGCAAAAGGAGAAGAAAAACTCAGATAGTCCCTGTGTTCCTTAAACCAAAACGTTTTCATTTCTAATTTAGAATCATGAGGCTTAGCAAGGCCTGGGGCCTAGACCATCGTGATCATTATTTGAGGTCCCTTTGACCCTGAGGGTGCAGACCCAACCTTGAGGGGGAATGCAGATAGAGCAAAGAGAAGTTCCCAACTCTGGCTGCACAGCAGAATCACTGGAAGAGCTTTCAGACAATGCTGATTCCCAGGCAGCATGCCTGGAAGTGTCAGTTCATTTAGTCTGGGTGGGGCTGAGGCATTTCAGTTTTTTTGTTTGTTTTTGTTTTTGTTTTGAGACACAGTCTCACTCTGTTGCCAGGCTGGAGTGCAGTGGCATAATCTCGGCTCACTGCAACCTCCGCCTCCTGGGTTCAAGTGATTCTCCTGCCTCAGCCTCTTGAGTAGCTGGGACTTCAGGTGCCCACCACCATGCCCAGCTAATTTTTGTATTTTTAGTAGAGACGGGGTTTCACCATGTTGGCCAGGATGGTCTCGATCTCTTGACCTTGTGATCCGCCCACCTCGGCCTCCCAAAGTGCTGGGATTACAGGGGTGAGCCACCATGCCTGGCCCGGCATCTCAGTTTTTTTAAACTCGAGTGATTCTAATGTATAGCCAAGGTCGAGAACCATTGAGCTAGACTAATTACTGGTTTAAAAACTTCTGTGCTTTTATGTAGTGCAATTAGTTTGCTTCTAATATTTATGAATTGCTTTTGAATTTGGAGACAAAAATATCAGGATCAAAGTGTAAATATTCTTTATTTTCAGACTGATAAGAGGTAAGAGGAGGTGATTCATGTTTATATGCGTTTAAAGACCTTCAGTTTTCACTTGTCCTATAGGTTCATTTCTGTTGAAAACAGGGACATCCTATAGTCATATTAAGAAGCTATATTAATACTTGAGGATTTAAACAATGATGCCATGTTTTCCAATTACACTTTTCCAAGAGAGTATTTTTAAATGGCTAGCAAACATTACTTCCCAGAGTGCACCTGTGAGAACTGTAATTTACCATCCTGGATTTCTTTAAGTATAGAATCAGGTTGAATACTTGGTTCCTGTACTGTGCTTTTCATGTTTGGAGCTGTTTCTAGATTTCACTGATTTGCTTGACTTGTACAGAAAGATATTGCTCCTTCAATTATGTGAAAACGAGGTCTAGAGAAGTAGCCTTGTCTGAGGCCATGTAGTAGGGTGCTCTGGAGGTGGTTGATGTGTGGAGAGTATTTGTTTGGTGAGGAAGGATTCACTGGTCCTAATTAAGTAACTAACAGGCTTTTCCCACATGCTTACTGGTCCCTAATATAGAGTCATCCCAGACTGCTTCTTTTGATCAGTCTTGCCCAAATGATCATCACTGTCTCATCTTTGTCAGTTTTGGCACCTGTAGATTATTAGGAACTGATCAGTCTAACCCCGAATGACATTGGAATAGTCCTGAAACAGGCTTACAAGGAAGCACAGCCGTCTCCATCCAAATTTAAATTCCGAAGTTCTTATTGATTTAGAAGCGTCCTGTGATTTAGAAAGCCATGCTCAGGTGTTTTCTCACAGCTCACGATCCTTTCCCTGCATTGAACCCCACAGCAGTATGCTGTCCCGATTCACCTGCAGTAATGCTTTCTCCTGAGTATTTCTCTGCCTTTAGGACTTGAAAGCGCTTCAGAGCCGGCGTTTGGTAACCTTTAGGTCCAGTGGGAGATTTATTTAGTGTGCTTCATCCTGGAGTTTTCCTCGTTTCGGTTTCAGTTTGTAGATCACATGCATAGACCGGAGATAAGTTTTCCTAAGTCAGACACATGTGCCTGTACCATATTTTTGTTTATTATTTGCAGTTGGAACTCAAAACAGACAACAACCCCCAATTTCCCTTATATGCTCCCAGCGAACTGCTGTCTCACGAAAGAGAAATAAAAAGAAAAAAGTGCCCCCAAAGACTGTGGAACCTCTTACTGTGAAACAGAAGCCCAGTGGGTCAGAGATGGAGAAAAAGGCGGTGGTGGCCTCTGAGCTATCTGCTCTCCAGGCAGCCGAGCACACCTCCCCGGAGGAGAGCCACGTTCTAGGATTCGGCATTGTTCTGGAATCACCTTCCTCAGATGTAAGTTGCCATTTTCTGGCTGCTGACTCTAATGCTATGTAACTTTCAGGAATTTTATAGTATTTATAGATTTCCCTTTTGACAACTAGAGAAACTTGCAGAATATATGTGGGAAAGAAGAAAAGAAGACTGGTAATAATTTTCTTGTCTGGAGTTTTCTTTTCTGAAAATGTTATGCCTTATTTATTTAGACAGGTTTCCAGTCTTTGTCTCCGAAAGGAGGAGGGTGATGGCGTAAATAATCTGCCCACTAATTTCTTTTGCATTTTTAATTTTGCAGTGGCAGTTTTCAATTTCCTTAGTGTAGAGACCTAAAAGAATATAATTAAATCCTTTGTAGATGGGCATAAATGAACAGAACCATACAGATAAGGTCACACCTTTCTGGAAACACAAACTAATAATAAAAAAGGAGCAGTCATACTAATTCTATTTTATAGATGCAAGCCACACTGCTAATTAGGTGGCAGCGCCATGCCATTTACTCCGTGTAATGATAGGTTAACACTCTGCAAAGGTTTTTCTATTTTAATATCATAGCCAGAATGTTGCCGCAGTCCAGAATGTTGGATGACATCCGAGATAACCATCTGACTTGCTATTTTACATTCATAGGACCATAAACGAATTTGTTTAATAGTGCACTATATTTGCAATTGCATTTCTATTTACAATGTCTTTCTCTAAGTATGTTTGTGTTGTGAACCTTAACTTGTTGGGTGAGTTCTTAAAATAAACAAGAATGGGGGATCTATTCTTATCAGATTGCACAGGATGAGAATCCTGCTGCGAACTCCCACAGGCCTGTATAGGATTGGAGGTTGGCCGTACCTTTTAAACTTTAAGTAGGAAACAAATTGCTTTTTAAAAAAGTGTTTTAAAATTTTTGAAAGAAATTGTGGGAAGACAGTTTGCTAGGGTATATCCACGATGGGTTTTTAACAAAGGGAGGGGACAAAAATAATCATCTTGTGACTTTTTTAGATTGGAAAGTTGTTAGAACTTTTACCTAATTCTCGGTGTTAAAGTTTCTTTTTTTTTTTTTTTTTGAAATCTATAAACACTTGCTACAATTGTTAAGAAGTTCATCTAGACTAAAAATTTAATTTTAAATCATCTTTAATGATGATAACGTTCTATTCTGGACCAGTCACCTTATGCAATGATATCATATTGCTATTGCAACTAGGGCCCTGAGTCAAACTCCAGGTAGATCACATATTCGGAAAGAGAGGTAAATTATTCCTCAACACAAAGTACATTCAGTCCTTAAATTTTCTAAGCATTTTTTTTTTTTTTTTTTTTTTTTTTAGACAGAGTCTCGCTGTGTCGCCCAGGCTAGAGTATAGTGGCATGATCTCCACTCACTGCAACCTCCACCTCTCGGGTTCAAGCAATTCTCCTACCTCAGCCTCCTGAGTAGCTGGGACTGCAGGTACTTGCCACCACCCCCGACTAATGAAAACTCAGTTAGCTGTTGATTGTCTTGGAAGAATAACATGCTTCTAAAGAAAAGTGAGGCCAGGCACGGTGGCTTACGCCTGTAATCCCAGCACTTTGGGAGGCCAAGGTGGGCAGATCACTTGAGGTCAAGAGTTCGAGACCAGCCTGGCCAACATGGCGAAACCCGTCTCTACTAAAAATACAAAAATTAGCTGGATGTGGTGGCACATGCCTATAGTCCTAACTACTCGGGAGGCTGAGAACGAGAATCGCTTGAACCCAGGAGGCAGAGGTTGCAGTGAGCCGAGATTACACCACTGCACTCCAGCCTAGGTGACAGAGGGAGATTCCGTCTCAAAAAAAAACAAAAACAAAAACAAAAAAACAAAATCATAGGCTTGGGCAAGTGGCCCAGTGTTGCTAGAACAGCTGTCTGGCCGGCATTGATAAAAGTAGGGTGGGGTGAGAGAGTGAAAGTCCAGGTGAGGCCTTCAGCCTTTATCTGTGGGCAGGAGGGAGCCATTCCAAGTTTCCAGTAAAGGAAGAATTGTGCCTGTATCTTAGAACCATAGCTAGAACAGCATGCGGCTGACAGAAAGATAGAGATAGCCAGAGGAAGATGCGTGCAGCCTGCCAGGCAGGAGATCAGGAGGGCTAGACAGGAGCAGTGAGCCTGGAGAGGAGAGCATGGAGAGACATTCAGGAGGAACACGGGGACTGAGTGGGAAATGAGCCCTGGATTCCCATCTGGGAAACTTGCTGGGTTACAGCTGCAGCTGGGACTTCAACTGAGACGCGGAGAGCAAGAGCAGTGCAGGCTTTCAGCTCTGGATGGGAAGGAAAAGTGAATTTCATATCCTCAACACGTTCGCTAGACACCTCGAGCACAGGAGAAAGATTAGCACTGGAAACGATGAAAAGTGACACTGGAAACCCATGCTTTATCGCTTTTGTAAATATAAAAAACTCACAGTGTATAGAGTTCCCGTTTTGCGTTGTGACTCGTAGTGTCACCCAAATGCCAATGTATATACCCATGGCACAAACACAAACATAAGGCCCGACAAGGGGCTGTCAATCATGGCAGATCAGCCACTGTCTTCAAACTGATAACAATAGTCCCTACTCAGATGCAGAAACACACTAAGTTCTAATCAGAACCAACCAAAATGTCAAAAATGGCAGAGTGTTATGGGCATCAAATGAGATGCAGTATATGGGAAAATCCTGTAGCAGTGCCGGGCACATAAAAGGTACTCAATAAATGTTATTTGTTTAATCTGCGAAGGAGGAAACATCTGCATTTGCATTAAGCACAATATACAAAACAAACTTAGGAAACATTAAGTCTAGGACTTAGCTTTAAGGAGAGCCTCCTCCTCAATTTCACTGCAGTTTACTTGTTTTTTCCTGTTCCTCCTCTCTGTACCCACCCACTCCCCTTCAAGGCTCTACTGTGATTTGAACGATCCTCCTGGATAGAACTTCCTATACTGTTTGGTAAATATTTACACGTTAATGCATCCTTCCATCCCAGCTTCTCAAGAGCAGAGACTGATTATTAATAATAATAATAGTAATAGTAATAGTATTCATGCGCCATCTTTGAGGTATTCTTCTTATCCGCTTTCTATGGGCAGCTTGCACAAGTTCACACAGCCAAGAAAAGTGGAGTGTGTCCCCCAACCCAGGTCTGTCATCTGCCCTTGTCCGCTGCGCAAAGGACTTGCGGGTGCCCATTCTAGCCCAATGCCTGTGCGTGACGAACACTCAGTCACTGTTGAGGGGATGATTATCATATGAAAGAACTGAAAGTTTCAGCTGTGGCTGTTGATTCTGTTTACTTGGAAGTTTCTTGGGGAGAACTTCATGGGTCAGGGAGCAGGCTCTGAGGTCAGGCTGCCTGGGTTAGACTCTCAGCTGTGTGACCCTGAGCAATGAACCTGACCCTTCCCCACTCCACTTCTCTCTGTAGAATGGGGATAGCAAGTGCTTCCCTCCTGGAATTGGCTCATTGGAGGAATTAGATGAAGTCATCCTTGTGGAGCACTTAGAACAAGGCCTGGCTCATTTTAAGCACTCAATAAATATTAGTTCTTTTTTTAACCTTAGCATTCTTACCTCAGTGTCTTTATGGGAATAAATATTTTAAAATAAAACTTATCTATATCTATCAGTGAAAAAATACACGTGAACAAGTAGTGTTTTTAGAAAGGGAATAGACTGAAATACTTCTCTTTTGGGCAGGAGTATTTCACCCTTTTAAAAGTAACATATTAAATAAAATTCGAACCTCAATTATACACAGAAGCAGAAACCCAAAACTAAATTTCAGATTTAAATACAGTATTTAGGCCGGGCGCGGTGGCTCATGCCTGTAATCCCAGCACTTTGGGAGGCCAAGGCGGGTGGATCAGGAGGTCAGGAGATTGAGACCATCCTGGCCAACATGGCGAAACCCCGTCTCTACTGAAAATAAAAACAAATAGCAGCATAGTGGTGCATGCCTGTAATCCCAGCTACTCGGGAGGCTGAGACAGGAGAATCGCTTGAACCCGGGAGTCAAAGATTGCAGTGAGCCGAGATTGCACCACTGCACTCCAGCCTGGCAACAGAGCGAGACTCCATCTCAAAAAAAAGAAAATACAGTATTTAATTCTTTCTTCATGAGTTCACAACCCGATACTCTACCAATACTGAGAGAAGACAGTTGTTAATTTCTTATGGTCGCTGTTTTTCAAGATTATATATATTGATTTGTGTTTTTCAGAGCAGATATACATGGCCTAAGTTTGTTTTGTTGTTGTTGCTTTTCGTTTCTTGTTTTACAGCTTGGTGAAACAATCAGATTAGTTTTTAACAATATTTAAAAATAATTTTTAATAATAGGAAATGTTTTTCTATCTGTTGTAGTTACTATAAATAATCTCCAGTAATCCTAGATTATGCCAGTTTAACAGTTTTCAGAAGATAAATTGTGGATATTCATCAAAATATCTGTATTGGAAATCTGCTTGCTTTTTTTTTTTTTTTGTAATTGAGACAGAGTCTTGCTCTGTCATCCAGGCTGGAGTGCAGTGGCATGATCTCAGCTGACTACAACTTCCACCTCCAGGGTTCAAGCAATTCTCCTGCCTCAGCCTCCTGAGTAGCTGGGACTATGGGTGCCTGCCACCATGCCCAGCTAATTTTTGTGTTTTTAGTAGAGACAGGGTTTCACCAGGTTGGCCAGGCTGGTCTCGATCTCCTGGCCTCAAGTGATCCATCCACCTCGTCCTCGCAAAGTGCTGAGATTACAGGTGTGAGCCACCATGCCCGGCCTTGAAATCTGTTTTCTTAACACCTTCTTGGCCCAATAGATAAAGCGATCCACTGGGATCAAGTAAAGTAAACCAAGCAAATGATTTTTTAAATTCACTCATCGACACATTGAAATTGAGGCCATTGGCCAGGCGTGGTGGCTCACGCCTGTAATCCTAGCACTTTGGGAGGCTGAGGCGGGTAGATCACCTGAGATCAGGAGTCCGAGACCAGCCTGATCAACATGGAGAAACTCCATTTCTACTAAAAATATAAAGTTAGCCAGGCGTGGTGGTGCATGCCTGTAATCCCAGATACTCGGGAGGCTGAGACAGGAGAATCACTTGAACCTGGGAGGCAGAGGTTGCGGTGAGCCAAGATCGCACCATTGTACTCTAGCCTGGGCAACAGAGCAAGACTCCGTCTCAAAAAAAGAAAAAAAAGAAAAGAAAAGAAATTGAGGCCGTGTATGCCTGAGAGTGTAAGTTCCAGCACAGGCTGCAGGAGTTCAGATCTTTGCTTCATCATATATTAGCTGGATAATGTTAAACAAGTTACTTCACTTCTCTGAGCCGTAGTTTTTGCATCTGCAAACTGGAAAAATAATAGTAGCCATTTCATAGGGTGAAAATCAAATTAGAAAAAATCTGTGTGATATGTGTTAGCCTAGGGCCTGGAATATAGTAAATAGCAAATAAATGTTAATTATATTGCTGTTTTCCAGGGCATACTGAAGTGTGTGAAATAGTCCCTGCCCTTGAAGGAGCACATGAAGGAAAATTCACAAACAGTAATTATAATAGCGTAGGACGTCAGCTGTGGCGCAGGCAGTCAGGTCACCTGGGAGCCTGGATAGTCTCTCAGAGTGGACATCTTGGAGGAGCCATTTCAGTGGCCTTGGGAGAGAAGAAGCTAAATTGCAGTGGTTAGACTCTTACATATTGCACATTTTGGCTCAAATATCTTTAGCATAAATCAAGCCCTAGTCTTCAGAGTCATTAATTTATTACCTGAAGAAGGAAAAAGCTAAAAGCATCTCTAAAAGATGGGAATGTCTCATTATGCAAGTACATGGAGAAAATTTCAAGGGACCAAATTGTATTCTCTTCTAAAATTGAATGCTTAGCTCTACCAAAATATTGTCAACTAAAAATGTCTATAAAGAATTGGCTGTTGGATGACTTCTTGTCATTTTTATCCCATTCAACATTCGCTATAGGCTATCGTGTAAATTACACCTACTTTTGGATAGGACTTTTGGCTGAGCATTTTTTGCTTAATGAAAAGAGGGCAGCCACCTTCCACTATGAGCCTTGACGTAGGACACGAGCATGCTTCCGCCCCATCCACACTGCAGCTCAGGCCCGCTATGTCTCCAGGCCACCTCTGTTCTGAGCTGCTCAACAGGAACAGCCATGCTGGTGAGCGTCTAGTCCCACACGCTCTTGTTGCTACCCTCCTCATGGGCTGTGTTCTCAGCATAGCATTTAATAAATGACAGGCTGTGCATGTTGCCTCCCGCCTGTAATCCCAGCACTTTGGGAGGCCAAGGCAGGAGGATTGCTTGAGGCCAAGAGTTGAGATCAGTCTGGGCAACAAAGCAAGACCCCCCTCTCTGCAAAATATATAAATACATACATTTTAAAAATTTGCTGGGCATGGTAGCACATGCCTGTAATCTCAGCACTTTGGCAGGCTGAGGAGGGAGGATCACTGGAGACCAGGAATTCAAGACCAGCCTGGGCAACATAGTGAGACTCTATCTGTACAAAAAAATTTTTATTTAAATTAACTGGCCACACACTTGTAGCCTAAGCTACTCAGGAGGTTGAGGTGAGAGGATCACTTGAACCCAGGAGTTGGAGGCTGCAGTGAGCTGTGATCCCACCACTGTACCCCAGTTTGGGCACCAGGTTGAGATCCTGTCTCTAAAAAATAAAAATAAAATTTAAAAATAGAAAATAAATGATAATAGTGATTCTTGCTATGTCCGCCTGGGGCAGACCTGAGTTACAGGAACATTTAGTTTTTATCAGACAGAAGCATATCACATTTATGAGCAAAATTAAATCAATTATGGGGGAAGTTTGTGTTTTAAAAATTGTTTTCTTAAACTGAAGCACATTTTCCTCAAAATACATCTAATATACTACAAAATAAACACAAGAACCAAAGATCATTATATATAGTGGTATGGACATAGACTAAATTCACATCCTTTAAGCACTCTTATGAATCCTTTTATAAGCTTTTCAGCCCCAAATCAGTTAGTCTTGTTCAGCAGGATCCTGCCTCTTCGTCTGTAGTTTTCTTTCAGCTTTTGGTCCTGAGCCAGCCTGAGACTGACCAGCCAGCCCAGCGCCCCAAATCCCCACCAGCATATGACCTCGTCCAAACAGCCCTGTGCACATGCCTGCAAAGGTGACCCTATATAATACACAGAATCTGTACACTATTAATCTGCCATCGAAAATCTGGGGTTAATGCACAGTATGATTATTTGTGCGCTTCTTTTAACCAGTGACCACATGTAGCTTTTTATGTATCTTACTGTAATTTACTTATTAATACCTTACTGATACCTTATATAGAATAGCCTATGGTAGAAATAGTCCCTCGGTGGTTAACTAGCATGATCTTCTAAAAATTATCTTACTTTGTATTCTTTCATTTATACAGGGGAGTCACGTGATGTGCTCATGGGGGCTTGGGAGTGTAACGGGGCAGAGGGGTGGGGAAGGACCATCTTCATTTACCTAGTTAGGAGATTCCCCAGCCAAACTAGATCTTAACCCCAGCTACTTCTAAGCAAAGGGAGACCACAGTTGATATGCAAAGAGACAAATTCGTGAAAGTCCACAGGCCTGGATCCAGGACATTTTCAAGAGTGTTGGTGACTGTCTATGCAGTGTTTGCCTCCAGAACTTCACCCAGTGTGAGATGAATAAGGAAAAGTCAGCATTTGATACACATTGTTGTACTAAGTGGCCAAGGTACCTAAGATAGGCAGGACATAGATGAAAATCCAAATTTATAGTGGGAATTCAGACTCCCAACTCTTAAAACGATGACTCTAAGTGTCTTAAATCCTGCCCCAACTTTAGATTGTTATTTTGAACTGTTTGTTTAGACATCATCATTTAAAAATCGTATTACTTCAGTAATCACTAAAATCTGTAAATTAACACATTCGCTTTCTGTTTTGGCTTCAGTATCAAATTGTGAATCTGTCAAGAGAAGTCTAGTTTTCAAAATGTTACTCATTTGGGAGAGTGTTGGTTTCTGTCACAGCTATCAGTAAGCAGAGAGATCTCATTTAAACTAGAGCCAGTAAACTAAGAGATTCAATGATACAATTAAAGAAAGAGCTTTATCCTGTTTTTAAATATATGTACAAAGATGTGGATCATTATGTGATAGTAATCCACTATGATTATATTTATCAAATGGAGGAAATAAAAAGATTTCATAGTGAAAATGTGAGATTAGTGAACGTCATCTTTTCTTCGTGTTTCAGAAAACAAAGCTGCCCTCTTTTGTTCTTTTAAGGCGTTGTTGCCTTGCGGCACCTGGCACACGTAGATAGCATTGGCGCTCGTTCACTCCTGGCTCAGAAATCTGAATAGGAGACAGGCCGAGAAGAACAGGAAGGACAGAGCCCAGTCACCTGTGCCCCGGCTGCCGCTGCCACCACCGCCTCCACTAATCAGGCTACTTCCTCCTTTGTAAGGTGCTTGCAAGGGGGTGAGTTCATGTTCCTTGATCTGGAAAGAACAGTTCAAAATAACAGTATTTGGCAGTAGAAAGTGGAATGGAAAGCAGTGACAGCGTCTGCATTGGAAGTCTGTTAGCTCTCAGAAACCTCCAGATACTTAGTTGTTAGGAGTTGTGGCAGATACCAGAAACAGCAGCTATACCTGTCTCCTGAATCCGACCTTCAAGGTCCTGTTAAAACACTGTCCTATCCCCTCCTGAGCCCCAAGAGCCCCCTTCCTCCCGCACCCCCAGCAGCCAACTCCTGCCTGATGCTGTCTCAGACAGCACTTGCTCTGTTCTCTCTCTTGTTTTATCACATTCGACTTTATAGGATAGGTATTTGTGCATATGTCTTGCCTGCAGAACCAGCCTTCAGATTCCTACACATGGAGGGGGCTCAGTGAGTAGGTATTGAAACAGCTGGGTCACTGTTCTCCAGGTCACCCAGCTCCTGGAGGTACCACATGAACTGTTAGAAGACACAGGTGTGCTGAGCACAGCGTGGCAAACTTTCAAACCCACTTTCTTTATACAGGGATAAAAGATCTGTGAATCAACACCAGTCATTTTAAATGAGTTCTTACATATTGTTTTGTTTATTCTGACAAGTATCCATTGGGCAGTCAATGGGTGTTTGACACTCCAAATACAAGAGTCCTCATCCCAATGAGAAATGCAAACTCCCAGCTAAGCAAATGCTGCGTAAAAAGTGCTGTAAACAGAGTTCTTAGAAAATAGTATGAGCGCATGAAGAAGGGAGTGGCCAGTTCCGCCTGGTAGCTCATTCAGGTCAGTGTTTTTCAAACTGGGGTCCACGTTCACGGGATGAATCAAAGGGGAAGTATCAGAGGTCGCGTTTTAAGTACCTGTTTAATGGTATCAGAATCAAACTGAGATTTTATGAGTAACTAGTGTCCTTCCCCTTCCTCTCTTGCCATTAAGGGCGTCTGAACCACCCTAGACCCTCAAATAGCTGTGAGTAGCTGCTTCTGTAAGATAAACTTGTATTTTTTTTAATGGCTTTCAAATGATACAAGAGCACTTAGCAAAAATCCAAGATCAGTTCATTTAGAACAAAAGTTCTAAATGCAGCATAGGATATGCAAAATAAAACTCTGGTTATGAATAAAACTTCATCTTAGATTATGATGGTAAAATTCTCTCAATCCTAATATTGTCTACATTGAATCATTCAACAAAGACTTACTGAGTGCCTGGTATGTACCACCTCTGTTCTGGGAACTAGGGATGCAGCCTCCAGCTCAGACCACCTCCTCTGGAGACCTGGAACCAGCAAGCAGCAAGATGCAGAAGTTAAGGGGAAAGCCTGACAGTATGGCTCTTATAGTGATATTCACCAAACATTCAGAGACCAAACATGGAATGGCAAAGTGAAGCAGAAGCGTGAGATAACTTTCTGGATATTCCAGTTAAAAGTTCAATTTTGGAGGGACCAGGCCCAAACTCCTTCCTTTGTCATCCAAGGAATTTAAGCTACGCTCTGAGCCCTGTTTACTTTGACCATAGGTGGGGTGGCATGTTGAAAAGTGATAGGACAAAACCAAAAATAACCATTTTTACTATACAGGAGAGAAATTAATCCCAGATCCTCACATTTCTGGTGTGATTTAGAAACTGCAAAGCAGGGCCAGTTTTGCAGAGTGATGAATAGGAGATCTAAGAATCAGCTTTGATAGCATGTCTTAATTCAGTGAGGTTTTCTTCAGACTTTTTTCCTAATAACAGTTTACCAATTGCATTTCTTCATATTAAAGTTATTATTTTATAGCTACCATGTCATAACCAACAATAAACTAAATGACTTAGTAGTGCAGGTTATGACTAATGAACTTTCATCTATTCCACAAGAAGTTATGGAGTGCCTGCTATATGCCAGATCCTAGAGATACAAAGTCTAAGCTTCAGGATCAGGAAGGGCTGCAATCTAATAAATAATTCTAATACAGTGTAAGAAATAGAATCATATGTCTGCTAAATGAACAGCAGGAACAGAGAGTTGTAGCCACCTCCATGGGCAGGAAGGAGTTAGGAGATTAGTTCATTTGGAAGGCTTTGTAAAGGAAAGGGTATGAACTGGGTTGAAAGATTCAAAGGTGAGTTGTAAACCTCATGGCGTGCTGTTGGAGAAGGTGTGCTGAGCGCCGAGCGTGTGCGATAGCGTCCAAGTTGAAAGGCACCTTGGACGTCTTCTGATTCCATATCCCAGTCAGGATGTCCCTGCCAGGGAAGCAGTGTGCTAGCACATTGGTTTTCCAAGGGTGATCTGGGATATAGTTTCACATTTTCCTCCCAAAATTAGGGATGGGGAGTGGATTTAAATGGCCTGGGAAACCTGCTTATCATTTTTACTTATTTTATGTATTAGTTTACAAAAGTTTTTATTGGGGGAAAAAATAGCTCTGCAGCTAAAAGCCACTGGCATAGTAGAAGGAGCCAGGGGCCTTCTGGGGTAGCCCCGTATTTGTGTCCTTAGGTGAAAGAAATTAAGTTATTTAGTGTATGAGAAAGTGATCTGTAACTGTACTGCACTGAGCACATTTGAATTATTTCTCAATCTTTTTTTTTATGATCTCTTTGGGCCTTAGTTCCTTTGTTTACAAAATGAGGATATTTCATCGAGAAGTCTCAACTCCCTGTTAGCTCTAGAATGATAGGATTTTGTGGTTATCCAGCCTTCTCTTGGCTATTTTCTTTCCATTGGTTTTGACAAGGCTCAATATTGGAATTAGAGCATCTTGTTTTGTAAGTTATAACTAGTCCTTGGTTTTATAAATAGCAGATGCTGGCACACAGAGAAAGCCAAGAGTGTTTTCATTTGTAGAATATGTACATTTCAGTAGCTAGTGATGTTTTTTTGTTGCTTATGTACCCAAAGTCAAATGCTTCAAATCTTGCTTTTAATGAAATATTTGTGTTCTTTTGGTAGCCAGAAGTACAACTTGCTGAAGGCTTTGACGTGTTTATGCCTAAATCTCAGCTGGACTCTATATTGTCAAACTACACTCGCTCAGGAAGCCTTCTGTTTAGGAAACTGGTGTGTGCGTTTTTTGATGACAAGACTTTGGCTAACTCCTTACCCAATGGGAAGAGGAAAAGAGGACTCAATGACAACCGGAAAGGACTAGACCAAAATATTGTGGGTGCAATAAAAGGTTGGTCTGCATCATTTCATTTTGTGGGTTCTTCGTTGAGCTTTTCCTTCATTCCATAACGATGCAGCTGAAATTGTAGTAAACTGACTAGTGGCCAGTTTCATTTGCCGTTGGCAATTTAGCCATTCACATGGCTTTCGGGTGTGAGCTCTGTAATTCACCACCCCAAATACCACTAGAATTCATTATTCAAGGTAATGTTAATTTGTTAATAATTTAAGAGCCAGTTTGATCTGCTGCAGAACCAAAATGAAGTTTTTTCTTGACTTTTAAAATGCAGGTAATTTGTAATTTCTAACTAAGAGCTTCCTCAAAATATGACTTCAACTTAAAGTTTTAGTTAATGAGAATAAAGTTATGATGCTTTAAAAAAAAAAAAAGATAAAGTAAAATGGTTCTCTCCAAAGTTTAGAGTTGCTTTACCAGGTTGTTGCTTCTAAAGACATTTTAAATCTAAGTGACCTTACTGTGACACCTGTGCGTCCCCACACGTGCCTGGCCTGCTCTTCTCCCTCTTGTTTTGTGCCATGGAGTCATGCCAGCTCCATGCAGAGACCACCGTGGGTCTCTCTCCCTTGAGCATGCGTCTGTATTCCACTGCACTACGATGACCATGCAGGGGCACGTGGGAGCACCTCTGCATTTATATCCAGTGCCACATCCTAAACCTACTTCTCTTAACTTTAAAATGTCCATAATCAGCAATCTGATGAATATAACTTTAGGAAATAGAAGTACTTAGTTCTTACCAAAAAGAACATAAACCATGTCTCAAATCTAAACACAACTCCATGAAAATGAGATTCTGTATCAGGCCTTGCTTAAAACTGGAATAACGGATAGGGGTGCTATGCTTCCTAGCTCAGTTCCTGCACTGTTCAGTTGTGAAGTGGGACTGCCTCGGAGGGCCTTCTCTGCCCCCTTCTGTTCCCCATTATCTGGCAAAATGAGTAAATGAATTCAATAGTGTTTAAAGGATGCTTGAAAGTCCACAATTAACTTTATAAAATAATACGGTATTTAAATGGAACTAGCAAGTACCAAGCACCCTTTGTTCATGGCCAGAAGGACATAAGCCTTCATTAACAGAGAATTTCTCATGCTCAATCAGAATTTTTTCACTTAAAGTGACAGTTGTATTAAATATGAAAAGCTACAGAGATATCACAAACTGTGCCATTTCTGAAAAGAATGATTCAGCCTGAAGTGACACTACAAACAACATGACAGAATTTGAAAAATGGTCAGTGATGTAAGTAGGACTTCCTGAAGTGAAGAAGGGTCCCTTCTCAAAACAGGAAGGTCAAGGCTACTGATGCTTTTCTGAAATACAGCAAGGAATTGTTTTAATTTTCTTTTTTTTCCCCAGGGCAGCATATTAATATTATGAAAGCATTTGGAAATTAGGGAACCATAAATGACCATAGTCCATTTTAATGACAGTAGAAGAGTCATCCTAATAATAGATAGTAAAGAAGTAGATCGTGACAAATGGATCAATGTGGGTTTCTTCTGCCATTTTCCATCTAGACTAGGTATCATGCAAGAGTTTGAAAAAGTATATTACAGGCCAGGCGCGGTGGCTCAAACCTGTAATCCCTGCACTTTGGGAGGCCGAGGCGGGTGGATCACTGCACGTCAGGAGTTCAAGACCAGCCTGGCCAACATGGCGAAACCTCGTCTCTACTAAAAATTTAAAAAAATTAGCCAGGCGTGATGATGCACACCTGTAGTCCCAGCTACTTGGGAGGCTGAGGCAGGAGAATCACTTGAACCCGGGAGGCGGAGGTTGCAGTAAGCTGAGATCGCACCATTGTACTCCAGCCTGGGCAACAGGGCCAGACTTGGTCTCAAAAAAAAAGAAAAAAGTATATTACAAATAGAGGACACATCTTCATTTCCTTCACTGCTGTACTCTATAAAAATGGCAAATGAGGTCTTTGCTCCCAATGTGTAATAAAGTAGATTATTCCAATTGAAGAACTTAAAATTTCCATACACTTTTATTATTGAATTAAATCTATTAAAATTCTGTAATAACGACCCAGTAACTTTAAAACAGATGGAAATCCCATAAGCCACCAACAACCTAAATCAACAAATAGTTTATATTTATCTATTTGCAGTGTTTATTCATAGACATACATTTTGATTTTGATTTTTTTCCTGATTACAAAAATAATATGTATTTTAAAATGCAAATGATTTAAAATGTATTGAAAACAAAAAGGCCACCCTAATCTCACTCTTCCAAGATTATGGTGTACATTCTTACCATTTTTGTTCAAATGTGAATGTGGTATCATATTTGACTCTTTTATAAGAACATTCCATTCATTCTGGCTAGTCAACATTTCTACCTGACTTATTCTGATAATTTCTTGTAAGTTTCTTAAGGACACGCTTTGTCTTAAATATGTTTTTATTACCTGTTGCTCATGAAAGAGCTCAGGAGATGCTACCTTAAGAAACACTGCTTTGGTATGCAGGTTATTTCAAATTGGAGGCACCTGGGGAACAGCAGATGCAGGGAGGGGCTCTCTCTGAACTCCCTTATCTGCCCAAAGACTGATCCTCCAAAGGGAACTCAGTTGTGAACTCCCTCCCTGGAAGTGTCATGAACCAGGGGGAATTAACTCTGATCACAGGAGAGGACACTGGAGGTGACACCACACCCAGAGAGACTTTGTCACGGGCTGTCACCTATTCTTCTGAGGGCCCATTCATCATTCCCCAAAACCATTTACTCTCCCCTAATTTGTCTGCTCCATCCTCCCTCCCCTCTCCCCTATAAAGAGGGTATATATGCTTCTAGATCTCACTTTTCTTTCCTGCGGTGCCCCTGTGTACCTTAAAAATGTGTACTTTTCTCCTGTTAACTTATCTGCCGTCGGTTTAGTTCATAGACTCGACTGAACCCTCAGAGGGTAGAAGGAAAGTCTTCCCTACCCTGCGCACATGTTGAGAGCTTCACATTGACCAGGATTTCCATCAATGCACATGGGATGAGTGAAGAGGCATAGGTTTTTATTTTTCATCTTGACTTTGATGTTAATTTATTGACATAATGGGTCTAGTATTAAACATCCATCCTCACATCTTCTTGAATAACTAATCTGGAATGACTGACATTAAAACATTGTTGTAAATTTCTACCAGTTAATAAAATGCCAATGAAAGCTAAAACATAGAAACCAAAATTGAATATAAATTTGAATACAACTCTCTTAACTTGTTAATACATTTTTCTTTACTATATTTTCCTTAGTTAAAAGTGGGTTAACCCACATATTACAATACAAAGCGGTTTTCAGAAGTAGCTATTAATTGAAGGTCTTTTTTTCTTTCTTTCTTTTTTTTGCTATTGGTAGATTTTTTTTAAAAATTTCCCTAACCTGAGTCTTTTGAATCTGAGTACTATGAGAAAGTGATAAAATGGTTTCTTTATGCATAATAGTGCCAAGGCTATCCTTGCTATTATTACTGTCTACCACCCCTTGGAAACGATTTTGTAAATATTAAATATGCAGTCCTTCTTACTCGATCTCTTGTGGGATAATGTCCCAATAGTGTATTAATTTGAAAAGTCCTATTATCTAGGAATATATGAAGACTGGCTAATTTTACAAAATCTCAGAAATGAAAATAACAGTAGGAGTTCAATTTTGTTTCAAACAAAAGCGATTATTAGAGTGGTTAAAACAACAATGGGGAAAAAATGAATGAAAATCTATAAAATGCTTATAAGTAGGAACAGAAATGGACTGAAAAAAAGTTTGTTTTGGGGATTATTAACAAAGCTTTTTGTAGTGGTAATTAATATTCCCCATGACAGTATCTTAAAAATAAAATATAAGCCTCTTTTATAGAGATTGTATTTTTTACATAACCTTATCTGTCTTATGGTGACTAACACTTAATGATAATTATGACTCAAGGTATTGCTGATGAAAGAGTTTTTAATTAGAAACATTCACCTAAGCATTTTGAATTTAAGAAGAAACAACTTATGATCTTACCAAGTAGAGTCTTAGGTTTTAGTGCTGGGGATAAAGTTTAGTATCTTGGATTTGATTCAGAATTGATGTTATAGCCATAGTGGAGGTTAGCACCCAGGTATGTTTTCCTTACCTGCTGAGGCTAGAATTGGTCCACATCTAGTTCTTGCTGTAATATACTCGGTAGACCATGCAGATTAACGTGGTTAGAGTTGTCTAAATATGATAGAATCTTTGAATCCCTGAATGCTGTTCAGAAAATACAGTTGCAGTAAAGCGATTTTTAGAGCCCCCGTTGTAGGATTTTTAATTCAACTTCATAGTGATGAGTTGAGAGAGTTTTATTACTATCAAACTGTCCTGGAGTCTTGACTCTTCTTGCATTCAGTGGAAATTACATAGGCATGTCAAGTGAAGACCTTGTTGGGGGTTCTTAGTTCATGCCACACAGCACAAACTGCCACTCTCCTGAGAGGCCAGCCTTGATGATCTGTCTGGACAGCCACGGGTATGAGAACTTCTCTGGGAAGTACAAACACTGCTTGTTTGGTAGCCCTCCAAAAAATAACTGTGCTTCTTACAAGATTAGAATGGGTGCCTGGCTGCTTTTGCTGTCACACTTTCACAGGCTCTGCAGAAATGACCACCAAAACCTCTTGTTTTATTCTTGTGACACTAGGTACCTGTAGGGTCCATATTTGTCATTTTATAGTATCTCTATTTCCATTAGGATTTAACCCAAAAAAGTGAATAGCTGTTTTCTATTTGATCTCACGTAGATTTAAATTAATATGGTTGGGGTGGAATTTGCATCTGATTTATTCATTGATAGTAACTTATCTGTGTCCTCAGAACTTTTTATAAGAACAAGGTTGAAACATTAGCTTGGATTTGAGTACCCTTCCAATGTTGATTATTTTATTTCCATTTATAGGAGAGGACACTGAGGCTATGAGAAATTAAGTAACCCTATTTAATTTAAACAGCTAGTAAGTGGTGGAATCAGGACTTCACCCAAGGCCTGTCTGACTCGAAAGCCATTTTGCAGCACACTAAACACTTCATTCTTTCTAAAAGGAGTATTTGAAAAGAAAGATTTCTCAGTTTTTAATTTCTATCTTAAACTCTAGCATTTTGGATTCTTTATAAATTCCACTAGGAAATACAGATGATTTCAGATGACCAGTCAGTTGTTTATGCAAAGCATATTCAAAGTGATTTTCTGTTTAAAATGTAGCTATACATCAATTTTTTTACTAGTGTCAGGGCAGGTCTTTTCTTGAAAATAGTGAGAATCAGCTCCATTGTGCTTGGGAGGAAAAAAGAAGTTTGATCCCTTCTGTCAAGAAAGAGATACTTCTGAGACTCTTCAGTACATAGAACCACAAGGAAAGAGTTTGGGAGTAAACACTTGATATAGCTTGTGTTCCAAAGTTGTATGTAAATCAAATTCTAGTTTAAATGTTTGGCAACCAGAACCAAAGTGATGAATGCTGAAAGAATCCTTTGGGAAGATGACTAATCACCTGTTAATTTACCTGTTCATATTTTTACATATCAGATCTGCTTAAAACAGGATATAATTACATAATACATAACATCAGTATAATTACATCAGAAATATAGCTTGCCTCTCGGCTGTGTTTGTAACTCTCACCTAGTTGTTGTTGTAGTTTGTATTTTCCCATGTTTTATGAAGGCCCAGTGACAAACAGGTCATGTTGAATCTTGGCTGTTCTCTGTGTGTAGCCGTCTACTTCCAGCCCCTTCCATGATGGTTCTCATATTTTAGTGTGCATCAGAATTTCCTGGGTGTTGGTTCGAAATTCAGACTTCTGGGTCCCATGCTAAGAGATAGATTCAGTAGGTTTAGGAAATCTGCATTTTGAACACACAGCCACAGGAGATTCTGATTGCTTTCAGATGCCCCATGGAGCAGCAGCCCAACAGTCAGAGCTCCTGAGTCCAACAGCAGTGACAGGTATCAACCCGAGTTTAACAGCAATCATGGGTATCGACCCGAGTCCAAAAGCGATGACGAGTATCAACCCGAGTCCAACACTGATGATGGGTATCAACCCGAGTCTAACGGCAATGACGAGTATGGACCCGAGTCCAACACTGATGACGGGTATCAACCTGAGCCCAACACTGATGATTTGTATTGACCGGAGTCTAACAGTGATGACGGGTATCGACCCGAGTCCAACAATGATGACGGGTATCGACCCAAGTCCAACACTGATGATGGGTATTGACCGGAGTCTAACAGTGATGACGGGTATCGACCCGAGTCCAACACTGATGATGGGTATCAATCCAAGTCTAATGGCAATGATGAGTATCGACCTGAGTCCAACACTGATGACGGGTATTGACCTGAGCCCAACACTGATGATGGGTATTGACCGGAGTCTAACAGTGATGATGGGTATCGACCCGAGTCCAACACTGATGATGGGTATCAACCCAAGTCTAATGGCAATGATGAGTATCGACCCGAGTCCAACACTGATGACGGGTATCGACCTGAGCCCAACACTGATGATGGGTATTGACCAGAGTCCAACGATGATGGGTATCGACCCGAGTCCAACACTGATGATGGGTATCAACCCAAGTCTAACGGCAATGATGGGTATCGACCCGAGTCCAACAGCGATAACAGGTATCGACCCTGAGTCCAACAGTGATGACGGATATCGGCCCTGAGTCTAACAGTGATGATGGATATCAACCCCAAATCTAACAGTAATGACGGATATTGGCCCTGAGTCTAACAGTGATGACAGATATCTACGCCAAGTCTAACAGCAATGACGGGTATCAGCCCCGAGTCCAACAGCAATGATGGGGGTCAACCCCAAGTCTAACAGTGATGATGGATATTGGCCCCGAGTCTAACAGCGATGACGGATGTCGGCCCTGAGTCTAACAGTGATGATGGATATCAGCCCCAAATCTAACAGCGATGACGGAATGTCGGCCCCAAGTCTAACAGCGATGACAGATATTGGCCCCAAGTCAAACAGTAATGACGGGTATCAACCCCAAGTCTAACAGCAATGACGGATATCAGCCCCGAGTCTAACAGCAATGACAGATATCGGCCCTGAGTCTAACAGTGATAACGTGTATTGGCCTCGAGTCTAACAGCGATGACAATATTGGCCCTGAGTCTAACAGTGATGACAGGTATCAGCCCTGAGTGTAACAGCGATGACGAGTATCAACCCCAAGTCTAAGAGCAATGATGGGTATCGACCCCAAGTCTATAAGAGCGATGACGGGTATCGACCCTGAGTCTAACAGTGATGACAGGTATCAACCCCAAATCTAACAGTGATGACGGATATCGGCCCTGAGTCCAACAGCGATGATGAGTACCAAGTCTAACAGCGATGATGATATCGGCCCCGAGTCTAACAGCAAGGACGGGTATCGACCCCAAATCTAACAGAGATGATGGATATCAGCCCCGACTCTAATAGCGATGACAGATATTGGCCCTGAGTCTAACAGTGATGACGAGTATTGGCCCCGAGTCTAACAGTGATGACGATATTGGCCCTGAGTCTAAGAGAGATGACGGGTATCAACCCCAAGTCTAATAGTGATGATGGGTATCGACCCCAAATCTAACAGTGATGATGGATATCAGCCCCTACTCTAACAGCAATGACAGATATCAGCCGTGAGTCTAACAGTAATGACAGGTATCGGCCCTGAGTGTAACAGCGATGACGAGCATCAACCCCAAGTCTAAGAGCAATGACGGGTATCGACCCCGAGTCTAACGGTGATGACGGATATCAGCCCTGAGTGTAACAGCGATGACGGATATTGGCCCCGAGTCTAATGGTGATGACGGATATCGGCCCTGAGTGTAACAGCGATGGCGGATATCGGCCCCAAATCTAACAGTGATGATGGATATCAGCCCCTACTCTAACAGCGATGACAGATATCAGCCCTGAGTCTAACAATGATGACAGGTATCAACCCCAAATCTAACAGTGATGACGGATATAAGCCCCGAGTCTAACAGTAATGACAGATATCGGCCCCGAGTGTAACAGCAATGACGAGTATCGACCCCGAGTCTAACGGTGATGACGGGTATCAGCCCTGAGTGTAACAGCGATGACGGGTATCGACCCCAAATCTAACAGTGATGATGATATCTAACAGTGATGACAGGTATCAGCCCCAAGTCTAACAGCGATGATGGGTATCGACCCCAATTCTAACAGTGATGATGGGGATGATGGGTATCAACTATACACAACAGCCCCTGTGAAGATTGGGCTTCTTCAGCTATTTCTGTCGAGCACCTGGTTTTCTGAAGGCGGCTCCACCTCTGTCCTGGAATCAGTGAGAAGGAAGGTAGCCTTGTCTCAGCTGCCCTCATTCTTTGAACCTTGGGGATTTAAAACTTTTTTTGTGTTATGTGACACAAGGGTCCTGGTTTCAGACATGGCTACAGTACCAAACCAGGACTAGACAGAATAGCTGCCCACTTCCCCAAGGTGGAAGAAGGCATTTCCAGACTCCAGCACAGATCTCACTTGTGGATCACTAAACAAATGCCATTTCATTTTCCTTACAACCTTGTCATGACAGTCTTGAAGAAAGTGTAGAATCTCTTCTTGGCATTGGCCAAAGTCTCCTTGATTGCATATTTGAAACACCTGGTCAGCTGACATTTCCCCAAACAGTGTGTTAACAGAAGACATGATCTTTGCTGCTTTTCAGGTACTGGATTAAGTCATGAGAACACTAGAATCTTTGCAATATTTTCATTGATATTATAAACCTAGAAATCATCAGCAGGCTTGAAATTTCTGCTAACAACATATTTATTGCCCCAAGCCGGTGACTGACTAAGGCCCTAATGTTAAGAAATGTGCAGTCTAGTAAGACACATCAATGATGACCCCTAACAGCCATGTTCCAAGACAGAATAAAATAAATGACAAATGTCTATTACCTGGCAGGGGGAGGAAGAAGCACAGAGGATGTAAATCTCACTAGGAGAAGACCTCACAGAATAGATGACATCTGAACTAGGCCTTGAATGAAGAGAAGTATATCAAATGCAGAGAGAATGGAAAAGGTTAACTACAGAACATGTTTAATGAAGCTTAAATTCAATAAAACATTGAGTGAAAGCCTTTTGCCTCCAGAACTGTTTAAGGCTCATGCTCATTGGTGGACCTTAAGTCCTCAGCGACCTGTTTACCTTAACACGTTTGACTTCATGAATATAATGCCAGTGAAATGGACTCAGATATAGATTACCTCCAAACGTTTTCAGCCAGAACTGTGCTTAAAGTTGCTTCTGAAAGCTACCTCGGCCCCATCCCAGACCTGATGAATTCGGATCCCTGCCATTGGGGCCACAGTGAGTCTACGCATCACCACTGCTTCATCACCGGCCTTCCATAAGCTCAAAAAAGGGATCTCATCTCCTCAAAACTGTGAATTCATATGTTTACTACATAGGAAGCAAATGGAAATGTGGAGAAACTTGTTAAGAAGGGTGTGGCTTTTATTGATCTTTCTTCAGCCTGTCACATAATGGGCAGGAACAAGTTGTGGATTCACTTGCAAGGATTCCACTCCAACTCCCAGTTACTGAATTCTTACAAAACCTGCATTTTACCACCACCACTTGACAGAAACAGCCTCCTGTCAAAAAGAGATGTTTCTGGAGCATAAACAGGACCACTGCAGTAGAATGTGCGTGGCACAACATTGTGGGCACCATTGCTGTTGTGGACACTGTCGATTTGTATATTTATTGTGACAGTTTCCCTGCAGCCTAAAGTACAGTGTCTTGAGGAAAGACACCTTTCTAATCTGAACTATGGCTCCATATGGACCAGCTGTGGCCCTGAAAATAGAAAGCAGTGTTTTCTGCGTAGTCCATCTCTTCTTTATTTAACTCCCTGAATTGTGTGGCTCATTGAAGATGCTCACCAGCATCCTAAGGTAATGCCACATCCTCCTATTTTCTCTCCTCTTGTGGGGAAGCAGAATTGTTTAATAAGTTCAGAGTCAGTCAGATTGCATTCCTGGTGGCTTTTCTGGTAGCTTTTCTTCTGGACCTACAATTGGTGCCGGTAATCTAGCAAATGTTTCAATTCAGTTCCATAACAAGTATTGACTGTCTCCTACAAGGTATGCATCAAAAATCTGAACGACTCAGGAATTGGTATTTGCTAGTATTTCTGCCCTAAAAGTGCATTGCAAATGATCATGGAATACTCACAAAAAAACTGAGAGTGTATGCAAGCTTCCAATAAGAAAACCCCTTAAAAATTCATAACTTCCGGCTGGGCACGGTGGCTCACTCCTGTAATCCCAGCACTTTGGGAGGCTTAGGTGGGCAGATCATGAGGTCGAGAGATCGAGACCATCCTGGCCAACATGGTGAAACCCCGTCTTTACTAAAAATAGAAAAATTAGCTGGGCGTGGTGGCACGTGCCTGTAGTCCCAGCTGCTCAGGAGGCTGAGGCAGGAGAATCACTTGAACCCGGGAGGTGGAGGTTGCAGTGAGCCGAGATCTCGCCACTGCACTCCAGCCTGGTGACAGAGCAAGAATCCATCTCAAAAATAATAATAATTCCATAACCTTCATTTAAAATTAACGGAAAGCTGTAATTGATTTTGGCTGCCTGTCAGACATTTTTGTATAAGAGCAAAGCCCAGCTATACCTATCTGTAAAAAACCCTTAGCAGAGAGAGGCGTTTCTTTTTGGAATTAATCAGGTCTTCCCACTGACTGCTCCCTGCAGTCAAGTCTTCTGCTGTATGGACCGTGTTTCCAAGTCATATTTCTTGCATCCTGCTCTTGGTTAGATTTTGACACCTCTCCATGGTCAGCTCTTAGTATTTATCAGAAACCCTTTTATACTCGACCCTAGCATCCTCCTATCAGCCCTGCCCCTTGGATCACAGAGTAAATCCAATCTTCATTATTTTAAGCACGTTGCTCTCAACACCTCTTGATCACTGCATACCATTTTGAATCCACTTAGCCTGGTACAACTACCTGGGGGCAAATCCCAATTAGAAATGAAGGCAGGACAGTGGAGACCAAGACGCACATATAGGACATTCAAGTCTCCTGCAGGGCATGGGGTCTGATGCTGGCCTCTTTCTGAAGAGTCAGCGGTAGCCCTGCTTACCCACACAGCAGTCATCTTGGCGGTGGCATGGGCCACCTAACCCTGATACCCCCTGGTGACTACATTATTTTTAGCAGAGGCATCAACTAACTCTTCAAGTTTGAAAGCTCAGAAACACCTTGAATGCCTTTTTTGCTTTGCGACTCACCCTATCAACTCCTTTTGTCCCTCCTCTCTCATTCAGTGCCCTTTGGCTTCTTTGACACCATCCTGGTCCTGCTGTGCATCACTCTGTCCTTGAAATTCTGCAAAAACACTTTTGAAGTGTCCTCCCTAACCCTCCTTTCTCCTTCCAGTTCATAATGTAGCCTAACAACCTAGTAACACCCAGAAAACCAAATCTCATGACATCATTTTCCTACTTACTTCCCCTTGGCCTATTCAGTCCGAACTCTGGCCTTTTCCAAGGCTCCGTAACTTGAATTTCTCTCTCCTTGTGAACTTATTTCCCGGTGCTTCCTCCCAGGTGAGCCAGCGACACTGTTCCCCAAGCACCACTCGTTCATTGTGGACTCTGTGTTATGCTGTTCTCCACAGGGCCGTGGTGCCCTTCTTTCCCCACTCTTTATAGACAAGCCTGACTCCTTCTTCCTGGTTTACCCCAAGTCTCATCCCCTGTACCATGAGACTTTTTCAGATGCCCTAACCTGTACTGATTGCCCCTTTCTCTGAGTGCCAGTAGCACTTACTGCCTTTAGACGGCTTAGCAGGGCATCTTAACTCTCCGCCTTGCTAGTGATGACTTCTATGGAGGATGAGCATGTCATTTACTGTGCACACTGGGACACTCTTGAGGGTCAGTATGGTGCTGTTAATTATCTCATTGGGAAAACAGGTGCTTTATACTTGAACTTCCTGGGCAGATCGGGATACATGGTCATGCTGTTTATATTAGGGCGTGTTGTCTTCCCAACAAGACTATAAGCTCCTGTGGGCAGAGATCATGTTTTATGTTTGCTTTGTATATTCCTTGTCCCGTGAAACAGCACCACTCACATAACTAATGATCCATAAATACAGGAAGGAAAGAAAGAGGGAAGGAAGAAATCAGTCAATTTATCTTCTCTGAAAAAGGTGGTTTCTTAAAAATCAAAACAGCACTCCCACATTGGATACGTACAGGGCGTGAATAACAAGATAACTATACAACTTCTCCATGACAAGTTGGAAAAGGGCAGCTGAAATTCAGGGAGGCAGAATATAAATTTGAAGATTAGAAGAAACAGCAGCCACAGACAGATCAAATGACATATAGGAATTAAGGGTAGTGTAATCTTGTCGATCAAAAACATTAAAGTAATCTAAAATAAAAAAGCTAAGTTTGTATTTAATGGGGGCTGTGAAAGCATTGATCATTGTTAAATATCGAAGAGAAACCTCCATGGTATGCCACATGGAAAGTGTAGTGTGTCATGCTTTCATTCATACTAGAGAGGAATCATCCTCAAAAAATGAAGCGTAATCATTTTATTGTGGGATTTTGGTTTAAATAAACCTAATAACGGAATCCATAGTTAGGCTAAATGTGCCGTTTACCTAGTTTTCCTACCTGAAGACTTCTTGACACATCCGTATACTTCCCCCCCAGGTATATTTTAGCCTTTGTCCTAGCAACTTGGTGCCTAAAAGAGTGAGGATCAGATAAAAGTCTGAGAACTGTCAGCCTCAGAATGTGAACCTCAAATTTTCCTACAGCTGATCTCAATGAGAAGGGAGTTGCCACGGTGTAAAAAAGAACAGGAAATTGAATCCTACCTCTGAGGCATGGGCCCTGTCCTAACGCCCTAGCATCTTCCCCCGGTGTCCACGGTGGGACAGTGCATAAATCTCCACTGATAGGTGAGACCCCTGCCCCGTGCCCGCCTTCCCAGCCCTTCACCCTTCCTTCTCCCAGCCTCTGTCACCCCTGGGTTGCGGTCTGACCTGAGCCTCCTGCCCATGTTATAATTTACCCTGGCACTGGAGGCGTTCAATTCCAGACCTCCTGGCGAGGGGGTAAATTCAGCGCCTCATGGAATGACTTTGAAAGTTCATATACTGAAAAACCCTCACTTTAGAAAGAGAAAAACGCATGACTTTTTCCTCATTCATTTATCTAAAGAACAGTCAAGCCCAGTAACGTGTGGAGGGAACGCATGTGTTTTATGCCACTTGCCTAAGGTCTCTGAGCTGGTGATTCCCAATCTTTTAAATTTTGTGTTGCTTGAGCCTCAGCCTTCTATTCTATAAAATAAATAAACGAGTTATACGAAACATAATGCACCTTCCAAGTAGAATTTCTATGAATCCATAATTTTTTTTTTTTTTTTTTTTTGACAGTTTCTCACCCTGTGACCCAGACTGGACTGCAGTGGTGTGATCTTGGCTCACTGCAACCTCTGCCTTCCAGGCTCAAGCAATTCTCATGTCTCAGCCTCCCGAGTAGCTGGGATTACAGGTGTGTGCCACCACGCCCAGCTAATTTTGAATTTCTAATAGAGACAGGGTTTCGGCACGTTGGCCAGGCTGGTCTCGAATTCCTGACCAGGTGATCCGCCTGCCTCAGCCTCCCAAAGTGCTGGGATTACAGGCATGAGCCACTGCACCCGGCCTATTAAATCCATAATTTTGAAACATTTTTCTTTGCCAAAAAAAAAAAAAAAAAGGATTCAACAGTCAAACATCGTTACACTAAAGCTTGTTATTACCCAGATCTTAATACTTAGTAAATATGATGTAACCATTGAAATATACCAACCGTGTTAAACAAAAGGCATGGGCGCAGCTCACCAAAGGAAAGTTCTTCTTGTTTCCCAACAGTTGTATTATAAATGGGTGCTTCCTTAAATTGATAGAAATTAAAATTAACCTTGTTTAATTTGAGAAAATACTATCAGCACTTTGTGGCACTTCCTTTTAGACAGAAATGTCATAGTAGCAAAACTGAATGAAGGAAGACAAAGGATATTGTTGTCTGTCCCCCCACCCCTGCCACCACACACACACACACACACACACACACACACACACACACGCAGAGAGAGAGAGAGAGAGAGAGAGAGACAGCTCTGGCCTCAAATCAGTGAGAATCACTGGGATTCAATAAGACTCTTCAAGCCTCAGAGTCCCACCACTGTGGGGATAATGAAGGGAGCACTGTGGGACGTAGATTCACTCCTGACTGTCATTCAAGCTCTTGAACCATCACTTTCTCTAGAAAAAAAAAAAAAAGTGTGGCTTGACTAACTTTTAAAGTCTCCAGTTAAAACAATAATAATAAAAGCCTCCAGGTCAGAGATTCTGTGGTTCAGAGATTATAGTCCAAATTTTCAGAAGTAAACCTAAAGAACTAGATAAATATGGCTTGGAATCAGTTTTATGGATATCTAGGGCCCTTTTCATTACATCAGTCAGCTGAAAATAACAGCCCCATAGAGTAGTGGTCAGCACTAAGATGAGATGGTCCTCACGGCCAGCTTTTGCAATCCTTGACTTTTGTATCTTGTACGTCTGACTGCCCCGCATGCCGGCTCCTGCTAAAGTCTCATGTCTGTAACTCAGTAGGATATTTTCATTTCATCAGTAAATACCTTGTCTGCAATACTTTATTTCCTTAATTTAAAGGCATCATTTTTAGGTGCATTAGTTGATGAACTGTGCTAAATTCTGATTGTCAAACCGAATCTGAAATGAACTTCAGGGCTCACTGAGACCTCTGGCTATTTACTGAAGAAGTGCTTCCTACAGTTCCTTCAAGTTAAGTAACAGACCAGAGAAAAAACTTTCTCAGATTTACTCTTTCACGAACCATACATTCATACCTGCCTATTATGTGCCAGCAGTGAACGGAAGACGTGATCTCTGCCCTTGCTTTGAGCTTGCAGTCTTGATGAACACTGGACATTGTTATTTTTAAAAATCACTGGTTAACGAACTCAGGCAGGCCTTATCGGGGAAGGTCACATCTCAGTTGAGACCTGAAGGATGAGATGTACTGCTGTCTTCTCTGTTATTCCCCGAAGGCAAATTACTGAGTCTTCTCCCAGCTCCCTTTTAAAGGTAGCTTTTGGTGCTTATCCCAAAAGAGTGTGTGTGTAAGGAGTATAATTGAAATCTAGTCAGCATTGACATTTCTGTGGCATAGCCCTAGGAGAAATTTTCTGATTTGTTCACAGACTGAAGAACGACATTTGTCCCCATTAGCAGTAGTCTTTAGGTTAAAACGTTGAAATAATAGTGTTCCTTTTCATCTTGAATGTGGTAAAGACATTTACCAAGAATTTGTTTTCTCTGCCTTCCCCTAAGATTTAAAACAGCTATTATTAATAATTTATTTCATATCCCCTCTCTAAGAATCAAGATGTTCCTCTCCCTTCCATTCTCTCTCTTCTCCGCCCCAGAGTAACCTGGAGTTGGTGTGTATCTTTCCCATTCATTCTTATTTTGCCACTTGTGTTCTATCAATCCTATTCATTATTGTTTTGTGTCCTGCTTACAGATCTGTGGCCACAGCATCACACTGTACTTTTGCAACTTGCTTGTATTTCACATGTCCTTTTTCAACTTTTTAAAGATTTGTCCATCTCGGCACATTCTAACTCTAGCTTAGCCATTTCATCTGCTAACCACTGCATGACAAAGCCCTTTCTTCCTCCAGGCTTCTCATAAGAGACAGTGAGGCTGGCTCTTCTCTTTCCCTGTCACCCAAGGCAGCCGTAATCTCTGCATTTCTGGGTGCCCATGTGTGAGTTTCTCTAGAGAACACACCAGGCAATGAAACGGCCGAGTAACAGGGAACAGCGTCTTCAGCTTCACTGGGCATCATCAAGTGGCTCTCAAAACTGATTAATTAATTAATTAATTCTGCCAGCAAGGTAGAAGAAATCCAGCTTTCCCACATTCTTGCCAAGATCTCTTGTTACCAGACTTTAATTTTCACCAGTCTGATGGTTCTCAAGTGAGACTCAGTGGTAGAATCTCTGATCACTAATGAAGTTCTGCATCCTTTCCTATTTGTCATTATTTAGTTATTTTTCCTCTGTGAATTTCCATCCTTTTCCTGTTTTTCCACTAGGTGGTTCTTCTCTTACTGACTTACCAGAGTTTTTTGGTCAATGACATGCATTTCAAGTATCACCCCTTATTTTCCAATTGTGAAGACGTTGCCTACAATGTCTTTTATCTTACCGAAGTTGAGATTTGACAGGCAGGTAGATTTTCTTCATGCTTTTTGCCTTTTTTTGCCCATTTTGAAAGATCCTCCCTACTCAGATGATACAATGATATCCTCTTATTTTTTTCCAACAAAGTTTTATTTTCTATATTCAGGTCTTTAATCTACCTGGAATTTACTTTTACCTAAATGTGAGGTCGAGATTTAATTTAATTGTTTTTCACTGTGGATAGTCATTTTAACAGCATCCATTTTTGACTGATTCGTAATTCTATCTCTGTCATATGCTGAGCTCCTCTCACACATGTTTGCATTTGGTCTTTTATCAACCTTCGTCTTTGAGCCATCATTTTCATTACTCTGGCATTGTAATAATTCTTAAGATCTTACAGGTCATGCCCTCTGTGCTCCTCCTCCCCTTTCTCCTCTGCAGTTCTTTGCCTCTGTGTTGTTTTCTTCTTCCCATAAATGGGAAGAAGAAATGGGTTCTTCTAGCCCATAAATGAGCTGAACCCATTTCTGCCTAGTGTTCCATTATTGGAACGCTAAGCTTGTGGGAGTTATGTATATTCTTCTGTGCAAGGTCATCACCAAGGTCTGATTTTTCACAAAAACATTTGCAACCTCCAGCATAAATGGGTTAAGCACATTGTTTAGTAATTCTTTGATTGAGGGTCTTCGAGTGTTTGTTCCAAAATTTTCCTCATCTTATCACTGTGGAATGATGTGAAGTTTAGCTGGGTGATTTGTTGTAGATCAAGGATGGTGTTTCATCACGATTTGAAGATATTCCAGTGTTCTGTAGATTCAGTTGTTGTGGAGTCTGATCAACCTGTTGTTCTGTAGATCATCTGTCTTTTTGCTCTAGTTGCTTGCAGGATCTCTTGGCCTTCGGTGTTCTTCGGTTTCTTTATTACAGGTCTAGTTACGTTATTTATTTTTCTTAATCTGCTTGATTGTTGTGCTTCTTAGAACCAAGGATCCATGACTCACCAGTTGTGAAGACTTTTCATCTACTCTCTTTTTCCTGTCCTTCATTCTTTCAATTCTCTCCCTCGGAAACATCTATTAGTGTTTACTGGACCCTTTTATTCTGTCCTTTGTATCTCTTATCTGTTCTATTTCTGTCCTCATCCCTGTGTTACACTCTGGGCCATTCTCCAGATCTGTCTCCCTGTTCCACTCAGTGATATTAATTTATTGATTAACCTGTCCTTTGAGTTTTTATGTTTCAATTATGATATGGTTTGGCTGTGTCCCCACCCAAATCTCACCTTGAATTATAATAATCCCCACATGTCAAGGGCAGGCCAGGTGGAAATAACTGAATCATGGGGGTGGTTCCCCCATACTGTTCTTGTGGTAGTGAGTAAGTCTCACAAGATATGATGGTTTTATAAATGGAAGTTCCCCCGCACAAGCTCTCTTGCTTGCCGCCATGTAAAATGTGCCTTTGCTCTTCCTTTGCCTTCCGCCATGATTGTGAGGCCTCCCCAGCCATGTGAAACTGTGAGTCCATTAAACCTCTTTCCTTTATAAATTACCCAGTCTCAGGTATGTCTTTATTAGCAGCATGAGAACAGACTAATACAAGATACTATATGTTTAATTTCTGTAAGTTCTATTTGGTTCTTTTTGAAATCAGCCTGTTATTTTCCTGGTGCGTTGAATTTTTCCTTGCTCGTTTTAGGCACACTTACTTTGCCGTCCATTGCCATCCGCAAGGGGCATCTCACCCTGCAGCTCCTTAGCCCACTGCCTCTGTTATTTGCTGGGTCATTGTATGTGTTTCATTATTTTAAATATGAGCTCATCTCTAGCAGGCCTGTTTTTCTTTTCTTTTCTTTTTTCTGTGAGAATCTGTTGTGGCCCAGGTTTCAAGGCATCCTTTCAAACTCATTCTGCATTTCCCTCTCCCTGGAGCCCAGGAGTGTCAACAGCAATGCTTCTGCTCACTTACAGTTTTATGCAGTGGTACAACCTCAGATTCCAAACCTTTGTGAGGTGCAGGCCAAGCATTTAAATTTTTTTTTTTTTTTAGATGGAGTGTCGCTCTGTCTCCCAGGCCGGAGTGCAGTGGCATGATCTTGGCTCACTGCAACCTCTGCCTCACAGGTTCCAGCAGTTTTCCTGCCTCAGCCTCCCAAATAGCTGAGATTACAGGCGTGCACCACCACACCTGGCTAATTTTTGTATTTTTAGTAGAGACGGAGTTTGGCCATGTTGGCCAGGCTGGTCTCAAACTCCTGACTGAAAGTGATCTGCCTGCCTCAGCCTCCTAAAGTGCTGGGATTACAGGTGTGAGCCACTGTGCCCGGCTGCCTTTAGAATTTTCTAAGGAACCTTTCTTTTTCTCCCTCAAAGTCTGGACAGAGCTTGCTCATTGCCTCCCTGTACTCGGGGGTAGACCCTTGCCCTTCACAGCCTCACCAGAGGCTTTCGTTCCAGCTCTCCCTTCACATAGGCCCAAGACTTCCTTGCCCTTGCCCTGTGGGTGTAGAAACCTGAGCTTCATGTGAGACTGCCTGTCCCTCACCCGCCTCAGGACAGTCGCAGGCTGTGCCTTTGGAATGCACATACCCTTCCTTGTGGCTGGAGCATTCTCCACCTTCTTTCTCCTTTCTTCAGCTCACCTCCACTTTTTTCTTTGGTTTCAGCTCAGCCATCACTTTATCTGAAAGCTTTCACCGCTACCCACTCCCACCCAATAATGGGTGAGGTGCCCCTTGGCTGTGTACCTGGTGCTCGGCTTGTGTAATCGCAGGTGTGCTCTGGGCTGTCCATGACTTCTTACTGCCTTTATCCTCCATTTCACTGCAGGATTTCTGGGGACAAGGGACCATTTGTTCAGTAACACCTAGCATAGTCCTGGCACATTATGTGTGGTGGATAAATATGTCTTGAATTAATGTATTTTATTTTTGTAATAAGGTCACAATGAGGTTTAAGTCCCAGATGTGTAACCCTCCCCCCAGTTTGTATACAGTATCAGAGAACATCATCTTCACCATAGTTGCACTTAATAAGAATCAACAAAAACGTGAGAAAAACCATATGCTGAAATAGATCACATCTCAAGAGATCACTTGTGACTGTGTGTCCCATGATGTGCCTCTAAGATTTGTGGGTGCACAAAGGCCAGTGGTGCCCACTCAGTGTGCTGAGGCTGAGGGGCATCCAAACACGGGGGTCATATGCCATTGAGGACGCATGAAGAGTCAGGCTTGCTGGGCATCCCAGCTACTCAGGAGGCTGAGGCAGAAGGATTGCTTGAGGCCAGGAGTCCAAGGCCAGCCTGGGCAACATAGCGAGACCCCCATCTTTAAAAGAGAGAGAGAGCGAGGCTTTACTCCAGCCTGTTTAAAATGCTCTCTTCTAGAAGGCTCTTTGGTTTCTAGAGTGGAATGTCACTCGGTTCCCTTAGGAAAAAGATGTCTCGTGGGGCTGCAGGTGGAATTGGGCAGGAACCGGGCTGCTGTAAGGCCTGGACTCTGCATCCCTCTCCATGAGCTTTGTCTCTGTGTCTCTGGTCCCTGCCTGTCTTTGCGCATCCGCTTCATCCTCTCCTCCCTGCCGGCTGACTTCCTCCTTTTGCTTGCTGGCTCCTCACAGTTCTGTTTGCACACAGTAGGTGCATCATGCTACTCGCATTGTGACATTTTAGCATCACTGGCTCCTGCTAAACCCATTGTTCCCTCATCGCCTGCCATTCTCAGGAGGACAGGAGAGGGCCCAGCTCATCACTTGACACATCTGCGGCTTGGCTCCCCTTAGGTCAAGGGCACATCATCTTGCAGCCAAGCTGTGCCTTAGAGGGCACTGGGACAAAGCAGTCCTGCCCATTTGGGCAGCAGGGGCGAGAAGTGGGCAGTTTCCCGTGAACATCCTGATCTTTCTCCACGTTCACAGTCAACCTTCTGTTTGGTTGGTCCCCCGCTTCTAGCCCCTTGACCCCAACAAGTACTGGGTTATGACATCAAATGTTCCAGATATAGAAAGAGAATCCTTCACCCCTGCATTGCATATTACTTAATTGTCATTCTAGTTGATGTGTCAACCAAGTATTGTGTGTAGGTTTAGGTTTAGGTCTCAATTTTCTGAGTGGTCTGCTAAAATCAGATTTCTGAGCCTGCATGCTGAGAACCCATTCCAAGACTAGAACAATTGCACCAAGATGTGGAGGGCCATCAGGCCCTGCCTAAACAACCAGCCTTGATTCTAGCTCTTTCCCACCCTCTCGTAGTGTTTTACATGCCACAGTTACGGTTATTTTAATACAATAGATGGATATCAAGCCTACAATTTATATGTTTCCACTTTCTCCTTGAAAATGGAGAATGATGCATTAAATGTTTTTGGAGAAAAGATATGCCGTATTAGATCCAGGTAAAATTTGAGCCACAGTCATCAAATCGCAGAGTTCAAAGTATGTGTATATCCATCCTACCCACGGCCCAGTTTCCAGGCACAGCTCCCCTGCCGCACACTCACCTGGCCTCCTGGGGACAAGTAATCCGCCAGCCCCTGCCCTGTTCCTCTCCCCAGTTGGCCACCATGCTTCTGTTTTGTGAGGTTGAAAGTAACACCCAGCATTCTCAAATTCAACATGGGAGGATGCACTTAGCTATGGCTTTGTTTGTTTACCATTCAACCATTTTTCTTGTACAATCACTGTGTGCTCGAATACAACTGTAAACGTAAGTCATTTATGTGGAAAATAACTCCTGTCAGCTGTGCAGTCTCAGGCCAGTCATTTAAGCTGCCCATACTTGGATTTTGTCATTGGTAATTGAGGATCATAATACCTACCCCCGCTGGTTGTTGCGAGATTAAATGAGATGTGTATAAACTGCCTCGCACATGGGGACTCTCAAATGATAGCTCTAAGACAGAGGAAAGAGAGTGGGAGGGACCCTGGTTGCAGTCCGCCCACTCAGATGTGCGGGCGGGCTGCCTCCCACGACTCCCTCTCCCTCTGCACATCCCTGGCTGCAAGTGCTCCTCAGTTGGGTCCCTCTGCTTGTCCCCTGGGACCCGGCAGCAGAGACTATTGTCCCTTGCCCCTTTGCAAGCTCTAGGAGTTTGGCAGATCTAATGAGGACCCGGTTTTCAGTTCTGCGTGCTGTAAACCTTGATTTCCATGCATGATGTAAACTTTGATTTGACCACAAGTTAAAACTGAGTCATCAAATCTGAAGCTGGGCTGTGACTGCCAGCCAGAGTTCTTAGAGGATTTCACAGCGATGTGAAAGATCTTCCCACCTGCCCCTGCTTCTTAAAGTGTCTGCTAGACACAGTGACTTCCTTTCAAAGTCCATGCCACGTTCTTCTTTTCCCAGCACAGCAAGCCAGAAAAACCCAAATTAAAAGTCCCTCAGGAGAACAACAGTGTGGATAGATCGCTGTTTGGGGAACATGGCCAGTCCGCCTTGTTCACAGAGTGGCACATTCAGCATGTCAGATATGCCACGTGCTGCCGCCTTCACTTGATGATGATTACATGAGGAGCAGCATTCTGAAGGAAGGGTTTGCCCAGCCACCACCAGCTGATTCATTATTTATATACAATTAAAGGGCAGGATTCAAATGAATGCTAGCATCTGGGAAAAGTCATTATTCATGGATGGATCAGATTGAGCATTTGTCATTTCTCTGGTGACTTAACATACACCCTGTGCCTTGGGACTCAAATTATACTAAGCAGAAGAGATGCTTTAACTCTTTTATTTAGTTTAATTGTTGATCTTATTTCACTTTTTCAGATTATCTGGGCTCGCTTAAAAGTAGCCCTTGCTGCTTCTTCATATATTAAAATAGGAAAGGAGGGAAATTTCTTTTTAGAACCTATTGCATTCTCAAGATGAATGCAAATGATTCGACTATGATTCTTAATGACCCACTATTAACATAGTAGAAAACTCAGTGCATTAACGGAATGCCTCTTTTCACATCATTACTCCTAATGAAACTGTTACCAGGATAATAGCTTAACCTTTAGCTATAGATTCAGGTAGCAAAAATGCATTCTGTCTCCCCAATACCTCTATTCACATAGCATATTGACTGTTTGCAGATCAATGCAATGACAATCTTTTGGCCTTGTCCTTGAGGCCTCTTCTGCTATCATAATGGAGGGAATAGGATTTCTTCTTCAGTAAGTAAATTCTAGTTAAAAGTCTCTTTTAAGTTTAAACGTAATCCATGAACTAGAGTGTCAATAATGTGCCCAGTGGAAGTACTTATTTGTATAGGTGTTTTTCAAAAAGCCTATTGCTGCACCTTCAAAGATCTTAGACACAGACCCAGGAGACAGTGATTTTCTTGGCTTCTTTCTTTTGAAACCAAATAAATTTTCATTGAAACTAGAAAAAAAATAACTAGACACGGCTGCCCTTTTAGTGACTGAGAGAATATTTGAGCTCAAGGTTGGACTAGAAAGGTCTGATCTGAACCCCCTCACGACGTGGGAGCAGAGTCCACAGCCTCCTTTGGCTTATCTTAAACTTGCTTGTCCGCACACATGGGAATCATTCAATGTGGCATAGTCCAAATCCACTTTGTTAATTTGGAGCCATGACTTTCTGGTGTGTGCTAATTTGGACACATGCATTTCACAACCCAAGAAAAGAGGGGTTGCTATGGAAATTAACTGTATAAATAATATTACAAGGGGGGAGATGTGTACCTGCTATGACAGTGGATTCAGTCATTTTTGTAGTACACATTTTTCTATAAACGAATAGGATGCTAAATAGAAATATTTTGTTCTGTTTATTAAAACAGGACTTCAAGAACCTTTTGGAAATTATCTGATTAGTAAATGTTCTTGTGGGTATTTGAAAGCAATAAGACCTTGCTTCTTTAAATAGATCCTATTAATTAAAGACTTCCTGCTAATTCAGATAGACCATTTTCCCCCAATTAGCCTAAATTTGTAAGCTAATGTATTTGCTTCCATTAGAAACAAAAGTGGAAAATATGTTTGCTTATTTATCAAATGCTTGAGTTCTTCTTCAGAAAAATGCACTATAGTAGGTGCTTTGAGGGAGACAAAAGAGATGAAGACCCTGAAGTTGCTTAGAATCTAGTGGCAGAGATTTGAAAGCATGCGCAGCCCCAGGGATAGCCTTTCCCCTGCACCTCCCCACCTTGCTCTCCCGGTCCCCCCATATCATACATCGGGCAGCCTGGTTGACTTTCTCCCCAATCATTAATTCTCCTTTCCAAGTATCACTACCCCTCTCCCCAGGTGGAGCTTTGATGGAACTTTTCCACTAAGACTCTCAGCCCTACGTCTTCCTCTCGCTGCCCGGTCCCACTGTCATCCGGATCACTTCTCTGTCCACATGACAGACGGCCTAGCCTATGTAGTGGCTGGACCTCATCCACGGTGACATTCACTTCTGCTGCATTTCAGCCCCGCACTGTTGGCCACACCTGAGCGTCCTCACGCGCGGTTGCTCCTCAGCTGCTGCTGCATGCTCCAGTATCTCAGGGGACAGTTCTTCCAGCTCCATGACCCCTGCTTGCCAACCCATTGACACCTGCATTCCCTGATCTCTATAGATAGCTCCAAGCCCATGAGCCTTTTTCTGTATTCACGTCCTTCCTAGATTTGGAGAGTGAAGGAGAGGGGAGGAGTAGAGAGGTGAGTTCATTCATGCCCGCTCATACCTTCAGCATTTTCACTGGCTTATATCCCTGTTCTTCTGCCAAAACTGTCCAGCAAAACCCTGAGCCTAGACCAGCCCTACCATCCAGTGTCCTAAAGCAGCTGCAGGAGACGGAGGTGGAAAGCCTGTAGACTCTCGCCACGCTGCATAGCCCTACCACGTAGCCCGTCTGCGGTGTGGCAGCCGTATTGTCCGTGGTCTGCTTCCTCTCCGAGTCTTCTCAGAGATGATCCCACACCTCCCCTACACCCTCCATCCTCCAGAGTCCCTCACCCCTGAGCTCACTGAGGCCTCAGGAGTGTTTGCTCCAGCCTAGAACCACTTCTGAATCGACCATCTTCCCTTCCTGTGGGTTCAGAAAAGGACATTTTCCTCCTTCTGTTGGAGGCAGCCCCTCCATTTCTATTCCAGATCCATCAGCCCCAGCCCCCCAGGGTGATGCCTTTGACCGTCTCCTCCTTCTCCCGGTATCCTGTTCTCTCCTGCCACACCACTGCTCCCTCAGCCTGCACGCCACACCCAAGTCCCCATCCCTCAGCCCTCCTGTCTCCCCTCTTCTTCCAACCTCCCCTCTGGACCAGGTGTCCTGAGAGTGGCCACCCTTCCCGGCCCTCGCTGACCTTCAGAGGGCACCAAGCTGCCCCTTCTGTCCCTCTTCTGCAGTGCAGCCTGCTGGTCCCTCCTTTTTATCGGAACCACTCACTGGCCTTCCCACCACTCTCCCCACCCCTCCTGCCTGGCCTGCCGTGCTTGGGCCCCTTCATGTGCTCTTCTGCCTCTACCTTCTCCTCGGCAGCGTGGCATTCCCCAGGGCTCCCAACCCAGCCTGTGCCCTTTCCACTCTCCATGTTCTCTCTGGTGAACGTTCTCTCTCTCACTGTTTTGTTTTGTTTTGTTGTTTGTTTGAGTCAGAGTCTTGCTCTGTCGCCCAGGCTGGAGTGCAGTGGTGCGATCTCGGCTCACTGCAACCTCCGTCTCTCAGGTTCAAGCGATTCTCCTACCTCTGCCTTCTGAGTAACTGTGACTGCAGGCGCGTGCCACCATGCCCGGCTAATGTTTTTATTTTTAGTAAAGATGGAGTTTCACCTTGTTGGCCAGGCTGGTCTTGAACTCCTGACCTCAAGTGATCCAACCACCTTGGCCTCCCAAAGTACTGGGATTACAGGCATCAGCTACCATGCCCGGCCTCTCTCACTGTTTTAACCACCACATGTATGTCTGTGCCTCTTAAACCAGTGTGTTCAGTTTGGCCCCTTCTCTGAAATGTAGATTTCTCTGTCTAAATTCACTTGGCCTCCTTGTCTGCAGATTCCACATCCACAGATTCAACCAGCTGCAGATTGAAAATATTCAGGAAAAAAAAATTCAATGCAACAATAAAAAATAATGCAAATAGGCTGGGTGCCCCTCCACTGCTGTTGTGTGCTCCGGTATCTCAGGGCACAGTTGTACAAGTCGCTTAAAGTCTCCCTCAATTGCCCAGGCTGGAGTGTAATGGTGTAATCATAGCTCACTGCAGCCTTGAACTCCTAGGCTCAAGAGATCCTCCTGCCTCAGCCTCCTGAGTAGGTGGAACCACAGGCTTGGACCACCACTCCCAGATTACTGATTGATTGATTGAGACAGGGTTTCACTGCGTTGCCCAGGCTGGTCTCAAACTCCTGGTCTCAAGCAACCCCCCGCCCCACCTTAGCCTCATAAAGTGTTGAAATTACAGGCATTACCCACCATGCCTGGCCTATATCAGGGACTTGAACATCTGCAGATTTTGGTATCTGCTAGGGGTCCTGGAACCACGACTGTATCTGCCATCTCCACATGGGTGCTCCACAAATACCCCAAACAGCATGCTCCAAACCAAGCCTGCGACGTCCTTTCAGCTCACACACCTTCCCTTTCTTCTCTTTTCACCACATCATGTGATTAACCAAACAATGCCAGTTCTCTGAGAAGCCCTAGATGCGTCACTAGCTCAGGCTTTCGCAGTAGCTTCCTGAAGGGGAACTCCCTGCTTCTCTCTGGGCTCCTTGAAATGTGTCTGCCATGCTACTGACATCGATCTCTTCCTGCACAATTGGATTGTTGCCATGTCTTTGATAGTAGAGATCACATATAGCTGCTTTTCTCTTTCAAATTATTTCCTTAGGATGAATTTCCAGGAGTAAGATTACCAGTCCAAAGGTATAACAGTTTTATGTCTCCCATTAAATATTTCTCTTATTTCTCAAAAAGGTTTTCCCTGTTTGCACTAACAGTAATGTTTGAATGTGCCAATTTTATCAGTGTCAAGTATTAGCTTTCTAACATTGTTTTTCTAATTTTAGTAGGTATAAAGTGTGTTTTGCAGTTCTTTGGTTTACATATCAATTGAACATTTTTCCTAACATTTTTTGTTAAATATTTTTTGCCCATTTATCTATGGGGACTTTCGAAGTTACTCTTTTATTTGAATGAGCTCTTTATCTGATGGTAGATAGTGAACCTTTTTGGTCACATTTAGTACAACTAGCTTTTCTCATTCTGATGAAATGTCTTATTTTTTATTCAATAGAAATTTTACCTTTTTCTATAGTTGAATCTGTCAATATTTTCTTTCGTCTTTTTTTAAAGAGAAACCTTTTAAAACATCGAAATTACCAATATTTTAAATACCAAGGAGGCAATGTGATGTGATGGCCTACTAGATCTTGACCTTACGAAGGACAAGTTGAAAAGATGAGTTTCAAAGTGCTCAGGAGTGTGTGTGAGGCAGAAATGTCAACCCCAGCACTGCGTGTGTGGCCACACACTGTGCACAGCCCTCCCACGATCATTGTCCCGCCCGCCTTGTATCCCGCCATGGGGTTCTCCTTAGTCCCCTTTGTGCTTAATCGGGTAGTCCTTTCCTGGGAGCTCGTGGGCTGTGCAAGGGGTTGACTTGAAGTAGAATTGGAACTTTCATCACGACACCAACTGCATTATTATTTGAGTAGTGATTGAGTTAGTAGCAATCACCGGGAGAAAGACAATCTTTTCGTGTTAATTTTGCGTTCAATTTTGAATTGACAACAAAAAAGTGAACTCTTTTAATACGTTTGCTAAACTTTGTCATAAGGTCAGTAGACCCTTAGGAAGCATTTTCTTCTCTGCCTGTAAGACACATACACATGGATATGGAGCCAGTAGAAAGAGCAGCTTCCACACAAACTACTTAGTGAGTATCACCAGTTTCATTTTGAAGCACAATGCATTGGACCTACCCAGGACCTGTCAATCTCCATCTTTGCCAAAGAAATATAATACAGATACTGAAGATATATTGTGTAGAACTAACCTCCTTTAGAAATCTACTTTTTTTTCTTTTTAGAATGTATTTCTGTTTCCGACCTGCATATTTTACTTGTTAAGGTATTTAACAATATTTTACATTCTCTTTCAGTCTTCACAGAAAAGTACTGTACAGCTAACCATGTGGATAAGCTTCCTGGCCCAAGAGATTGGGTACAGATTCTACAGGATCAAATTAAACTGGCCAGAAGAAGGTTAAAAAGAGGCTCAGGTATGACTAAGGTGCAGAAAAATAATTGGAGAAGCACTTATGAATTCTTAGACTTTATAAAGTGCAATACTTGGCTCTAGGTTATTTCAGCGTCTTGTCTTTTGAAGGAGAGACTGTGTATAATATGCTATGATTTGCTCTCTTAAAGTCTTATTCAAATGAGTTTTGAAACTCACCTTCAGACTAAATAATAAAAATTATGTCAGGCCACTTGCATTGAATAGTACAAGTGAAAAAGATTGCAAATCTCATTTGTGGTCTAATGCTGTCATATATGAAAACCGGGTCTCTCTTTTATGGTTTGCTTCTGTCTGCCTATTGATTTTTATTTGTTTGAATCTGCATGACTTTATAAAAGTACAAGTTGCTTAAGGTTAGAAAAAAAAGAAGAAAGAAACTCTTCTACCAGCAACACCACATCAAGTAAAAGGGATTTTAAGTGGGGGATGGGTGTGTGTGCCCACGCGTCCATGCACGGGTTGTGTGTGGGTTTAAAATTCTGGGCTTGGAGATTCTGGGATTCTTCTTCCAGGAAAAGTGAGCACCCATTTCATTGTGACTGTTCAGATTTGGTTACTAAAGTCTCAGCTTCCCCAAAGTGACAGTGGGGGCCAATTTCCTGGTGAAGAATCCCTGCGTAGTCAGCTTTCTCCCATCAAATAAGAATAACTATCTCAAACACGGCATGTTCTCACTCACAGGTGGGAATTGAACAATGAGAACACATGGACACAGGAAGGGGAACATCACACACCGGGGCCTGTTGTGCGGTGGGGGGAGGGGGGAGAGATAGCATTAGAAGATATACCTAATGTTAAATGACGAGTTAATGGGTGCAGCACACCAACATGGCACATGTATACATATGTAACAAACCTGCACGTTGTGCACATGTACTCTAAAAGTACAATTAAAAAAAGAATAACTATCTCTAGGAGGCCACAAATCTCTAGATAATATTTTTTAATGTCATATAAATTAGTGTAGCCATTATGAAAAGCAGTATGGAGGTTCCTCAAAAATTAAAAATAGTTGGGAGGCTGAGGCAGGAGGATTTCTTGAGCCCAAGAGTTCAAGACCAGCCTGGGCAACATCTCCAGATGTTTTGTGGAGACCCTATCTACACACACACACACACACACACACCAAAAAAAAAAGAAAAGAAAAAAACCTTAAAAATTAGCCAGGCAAGATGGCATGCACCTGTTGTCCCACCTACCTGGGAGGCTAAAATGGGAGGATCACTTGAGCCCAGGAGTTTGAGGCTGCAGTGAGCTATGATTGGCCACTGCACTGCAGTCTGGGTGACAGAGCGAGACCTTGTTTCTTTAAAAAAAAAAAGGTAGAGAAATTCTGTAGAAGGCTATTCTCAGGGACCCAGAAAGACCTTGCTGGCAGTGGATCACGTGACGAAGAACACAGTTTAGATGTTGTTCTGGTGCCTTCCCCATGCTGCATATTTTAGACATAAACACACCTTATTTTCCTTCTACTGTCAGATGCTGAGACCGATTATTATGAGTTCTGGTCTCTATTCCCTTCCCCCATCCCACCAGCAAGCAGGCACGCACCCAGTAGGGATGTGCTGCCACATCCCTCTTCTCTTTCCCACAAGCAGACTGGCCAGGGAACACATTCCCTAACCATGTCTCATTTCTATTAATAATTCATATCACAAATGCCCATTTTCCCCCCAGGTTTGCCCACTTCTACAGGATGAGACCCAAGCCATAGCCAGCTCCCCACCCTTCCCCTCCTTGAGGAGCCTCCACTCACTTGCCCACTCCTGCCCCTTAGACATCAGAATATTTGATGTTGGACATTGTAACTTTTGACCACTGGTTTAGATAATCTGCCCAGATACTTGTGATCGGCTCCCTTGGCCCTTCTCTTCTGCGTTCCTAGCAGGTTCTATTAGCAACTGAGAAGTAGAAGGTGGCTGTAAGACAAAACCAACCCTGACAAGCAGACCCAAATGATATCACATCAGCAATGACCTGCCAAATACAGTTTGTCTCCCCATTTTGTCAAATCCTGTTCCACATCATTCTCCTCTAGAGCACAGAAGTGGGGCCCCAGCAAATTGAAACTAGAGCCACTTGTATATCCTTCCATGATGCCGATAGGAACCGAGAGGTCTGGATCAATAATAGTACTTGCTCTCATGCTTTTTGTCTCGATGATTTTCAGTCTAAATGATAATACAAAGTTTCTCATAGAGATTTCACAACTTCCACCTTATTTATCATATCTGGCTCCATTCCTGGAATGAGGTAGAGATTCTGACTCCACAAGCTAATTGGCTACCGCTTAAGGAAGCCTGCACTGCCTCTAGAAAAAAAAAAGTGCCCCACACAGATTTGAAAGGCCGTTAATGCAAATCCAAATAGAAATTCATGTGGGGCTCTCCTCACATGGAATAATTTTTATTCTATAGCTCCAGTGATTCCTTTCCTGGTGTGCATTTTTATCATTGTCATCAGATGATTTTCTCAGAGCTGAAATCACAATATATCGTGTTAGATCTCAGAGTAAAGATGTCACTGCTGTTAAATGTTTATTGGACTTGCTCAATCTTTTCCAAATTTACCAACTTGATTGTCACCGGGGAAGAAAGACTGTGAGCTTGTTGTTGCAGATAGATGTTATAATTAAATTTGAGTAACACAACAGTGCCTTCCTCCTTGACTCTCGGCCCCTATTCATGCAGCTAGCATGTTCTGATTTATATATAATCATCTATATATTTTTTTGGTTATATATGTTCTGTTCTTACTAAAGCACATAATTGCATACGCCTGTTTTTTTCAAAGGGAGAATAGCTGAATTACAAAAGAAAGGTCAGTTTATACCCAAAACTGATCTTGTTATAACTAAATGAAAAGCAATTATACACGTAAAGAAAGTTGCTAAAATATAAAATGAACTAGAACTCGAAGATTTAAGAAATTAGCTCATATTGATGCATATGGTATATTTGGACTATTAATAGCAAAGAGATGAATAGCCCAGACATTAACCCGATTCACGTCCTTGGCATTGTTACTTACTAGCTGTGTTACCTGGAGTGAGTTTCCTAACCTCTGTCTCACTTTCCTCATTTGTTAAGATGGGCAGAACAACAGACCCACCTTGTAGAGTTTCCTAAGGGTTCAATGACACATTGCATGTCAAGTGCCCAGTGAGCATTTAATAAATGGTGGAGATTATCATTGTTATTATTATTGAAGGATTTTTAAAATCCTAGGCAATGAGAGAAGTACCATGAAGACCATCTGTCTATTCCAACTCACTCAAACCAATTAGAAGAAAATAATGTCTTCTAAATATAAACATAACATATGTTCATTATTTTTCACATATAAAATAATTTCTAAAAGCCATAGAACAAAATTTAAAATACCTAAAGCCTTTCATCCAGAGGGAAACAGTTAACATTTTAGTATGTGCAGTATTTTTTCTATAAACCTGTTTCCAGAATTTTAATCACACCATTTATCCTATGGTTTGACTGAATATTTTTATGTTATTAATATTCATCTACATCTTTTTCTCTTTTTTTTTTTTTGAGACAGAGTCTCGCTTTGTCGCCCGGGCTGTAGTGCAGTGGCGCGATCTTGGCTCACTGCAAGCTCCGCCTCGCGGGTTCACGCCATTCTCCTGCCTCAGCCTCCGGAGTAGCTGGGACTACAGGCGCCCGCCACCACTCCTGGCTAATTTTTTGTATTTTTAGTAGAGACGGGGTTTCACCGTGTTAGCCAGGATGGTCTCGATCTCCTGACCTCGTGATCCACCCTCCTCAGCCTCCCAAATACAACATCATTTTTAGCGGTTGCTAATCTAATCCAACCTAGATTGGTCTTGCATATTTCATCCCTTCTCAGTGATTTTTCTTTGTGGTGGATCTAACAGGTCAGCAGACAAGGGGTCTTCCATTAATGCTAGTGAGTGTCCATCTGAGGACAAGATGTTGGAGGATGAAGCAGACAGGGGAGCCTTACAATGTTTCTAGCCATAGCTAAGCCCTGATTATGTTTAAAGCAACAATAAAAACAAGTACATAGTACTAGTTTAGGCTTCTACTGACTCAGTGTTACAACATGGTGCCAAGGCTGACCTCATTCAACAGCCTCACAAGGGCTGCCCACGCACATTATGCAGTCAGCAGGGGCCTGCCTGTGGGGACCACAGGCCCTGGGCCATGGAGAGCACCACCAAAACTATCCCGGGGGCCGTAATGTGATGTTTTCCATCACCACGTGTTACGGGAGACTAACAAGCCCATCCCTTATCAAGGGACACATGAGCACCTTTTTTTTTTTTTTTTTTTTTTTTTGCATTTAACAGAAGGTTTTTTGTGACTGAAGGATCTACCTTTGGAAAACTCCCACGGAGATGGATACATTTATCAGAGACGAGCAAAGGTTTGCATTTTAAAATGTAGAAATGGAGAATCTTTTGAAGCAACGCCTATTCCTTCTTCATGACCACGTTGATGCCAGAGTTAGATTGGCAGCTCTAGGATCTGAATCAGTCATCTCCAAAGAAAGGTTCATTCTCAAAATTTCCTAAGCTGCCCCCCAGGAGTGGCTCTGGCGATGCCAAGTGCAATTCTGCAGCAGGAATTCATTGACACATGCCCTCCATGACCCTATTTAAACAATTCACCCCACATGCTGGTTCGATATTTAAGCCTATGTAAATAAGTGAAAATAAACAGAAACCATCAGTGATCAACAGAATGAGATTCATAAGATTTTAAGAAATTTTAATACAGGAAAGTTGATTTTATATCACCATCATCAAAAAATATTCAAATAATGATATTAACATCTGTAATATGAACCAACGGTAGCTGAAAAGGGAAAAGAATGGTGAAAACTGTTATGTATACTGGAGTTTTTAAAATTACATCACTGTTTCCAGTAAAATGAATGTGCTCCCTGAAACTAATGAGATTTGTGTTTTATGTCTGTAACCAGCAGAGATCGCGGACAGTGATGAAAGACTGGATGGCATTTCTCTACCACCAACAGGTAAATAAAACGCATTTACATTTTCATCACCCCCTGGAAAATACAGCCCACAAAAATATTTGCATTGAAAATGATTTTAATGTTAGACATGCAGACACTTGAGCAAACTGCTTCTGCAGTGGACCCAGGCCCCATCATTGGAGCTTCTCAAGGCCCCCTACTCAGAGATGTTTTTCATATGGAATAGAAAAACATTTTTCTCACACTCTTATTTTCATAAAAATCTCAGAAGAGCAAATCCTCAGAACTAAGTATCACAACATTTTGCCTCCCCAAACCTTTGGACATTACAAAATATTTTTAACGTGAAATGAGATTTCACCTTAAAACGGGGACCACTAATTTTGTGTGATCAAATTCATGGCTAGGCTGTACTCTCCCACCTCCTCCAAACGGCCTTGGAGCCTTGAGCAGTCAGTGGACACCCAATGAATACTGTGTTTTAACTGAGCGATTTGAACAAGCCCAGCCATCCGGCGTGAGTGGCACATTCCTAATACCAGGACCAGATCAGCTGAAGACACCCTTCCATGGAAGCATTTGCTGCACGCTGTTGTGTTAAGCCATAGACATAATTCCAACTTCATATTATTTGACTCTCAAGTAATGCTTCTGACCCTGGCTTCCTACCTGTGTATGGGTTCATATCTGAGAGCCAGAGGGGCAGGTGTCTGATCAATGAGCCTTGTGGAAAACAATTTATCCCCTCCATTGGTCACAGCACTCCACTGACTTCCCTCCAAAGGATATCTGAAGATTCTCTGCCCACAAAACCCAGGTACCCCCAAAAACCCTCTTACTGAAAAAGCCCAACCAAATGTTTTTTCCTCTAGATTTGGGGTGGTCTGTGTTGATTAAATTCAGCAAATATTAGTGGAGTCTCTAGGCTGTATAGGAACTTGACTAGGCCATGTATTCATTGACGGCACATATCCCAAAATGGCAAGGAAAGCCACGATCACAGGCATAGGATGGGCCTGTGCTAGTGAACCTCAGAGCTTCAGAGCAACAGGAAAATTCAGCCGTGTAAGAGACACATTGCTTCCTCTGCCACTGAGTAGCTAAGCAACAGATCAATGAAATGAGCTACATAGTGCAAAAAGACCTGCCTACATCAAGTTCTTCCCATATAGAGTCATTATATAAAAGAGATTTCTCTTCTTCTTTGGCTGTGTTTTCACATTTGTGAATTAAGAGAATTGAAATACGTGATCTCTGTTGTTCCTTCCCAATTTGTCATTCTCTGAATATCAGGGCACTCATATCAGCCTCATTCTTATCACCTGGGCCCAATCCCAGCCGATCCATGAAATCCTAATCATAATAGACCTAGCCTTCAAAAGGCCCTTCAGGGGAGCACCATGCCTTTCTAGCTGTGCTTCCCAAGTGCCCTCCCACCCCGGGCATCTGCACTGCCTGTCCTCCTGTGTCATGTGACACGGTGAGCTTTTATTATTTGAAAACCACTCCCCTTGAAGTTTATATTCACCCCCAAGTGGTGAGTACGGAATGCATTTGTATTTTCCCATCTGAAGTTGGATATACGTTTCCAATGAGAAAATTGAGCTCAGAGGGTGCTAGAAGAGCCTCATGGAACTGAAAGAAATGTCAAGGAATCTGAGAATGAGAAGGAACTTGAGAGATCCTCTAGTCCAATCCCTTCTTTTTATCCAGTCCTTTTATTTTACAGGAAAAAAAGCCTGAGGCCCAGAAACATTAAGTGGCTTTCCCACGGCCTCACAGCTGGTTGACGGCCTGGCCAGTACCCAGGTCCCTCGACTCCCAGCCATGATACCGTATAGCTTTCTCATACCTAAGCCAAAGCCAGCTTTTCTCTGCATGTTTCTTAAAGATCCTAAGAGATGATGGATGTGCTAATCCCTTTAGGAGTCCTCTTCACTGTCTCAGTCTTCACAATTAAAATGTTGGTCGTCAGTCGGCCCGGTTCACTGCAGCTGAAACTCATTTCTTCCAGTCTTGTCTCCAACTTTACTCAAGGCTGTGAGGTCAGAATGAAGAAAATAATATAACACACCTGCAGGGCTTTTCACTCAACTAGTGATAGATGTTTGATACAAATCACTAAGCAGCATGATAAATAAAAACGTTTATCATTTAGAAAAGAGGAAAAGAGGCCGGGCGCAGTGGCTCACACCTGTAATCCCAGCACTTTGGGAGGCCGAGGCGGGCGGATCATGAGGTCATGAGATCGAGACCATCCTGACTAACACGGTGAAACCCCCTCTCTACTAAAAAAATACACAAAAAATGAGCCAGGCATGGTGGCGGGCGCCTGTAGTCCCAGCTACTCAGGAGGCTGAGGCAGGAGAATGGCGTGAACCCGGGAGGCGGAGCTTGCAGTGAGCCGAGATCGCACCACTGCACTCCAGCTTGGGTGACAGAGCGAGGCTCCGTCTCAAAAAAAGGAAAAGAAGTTTCAGATTGGTGCTCAAATTTTGCAGTAATAAATAATCTTGATATTCACCTTGATAGCGTGTCTCGTGATTGCCTCCAAAGTAAAAATCCTCATTCTGGTTGGCTTCTTTGAATGCAGTGCTGCTCCTAACACCCCTCCTCACATGTGCCCTTTAAGAACTCCACCTTTCTCGCACATGTGGTTTCATCCTTGAACTTGAGCCTCACTGGTCAGAACCACAGGATCGACCAAGGGCTGTGATACACACTCTCATTATCCCATTTATCTGAGCTAGCAACAGTTAGTTCTTTTTAAAGATTCAACAATGCCTTTATTACTTTTTTAAGGTCTTTTTTCCTTCTTCCAAAGTTGTGTATTTGGGGGAAGGGCAGGGAAAGGGGTGTAAATGCTTAAGTGTTTCTATGAACCAGAAGTGACTAGGGTAGGGTTACAGGCAGGTCAAATGACATTTGTTTGGATGCATTACATTTAAGCAGCCTTCTGTTCATCAGGTTTTAACAGAAATGGATTCACCTTCTATAGTGCATCTATTTTATTTTCACTTAACCGTATTCACTAAGCCTTTTTGAGCAACTACCAAGAATCAGCCCTGTGTTGGGTGCTGGTGTACAAATGCCCTCAGACTAGCGTGAGAGGCAGAAGGAATTACGTAAATGCTACAGCACAGATGTGGGGAGAGGGCCTGGGGCTCAAGAAAAGCCACCCAGGAGCTGGGGACAATTTGCATTAAAAAAAGTATAGAGAAAGTGGAATCAAAACCGTGCTTTCTAAAATTTAAAATGGGGCTTCCAAATTTGAAATGGGGATGTTCATCTAGACTTAGCAATTGTTATAAATTGGCATTTTACATACTTTTAAAAAATTAATAAAAGTGTAAGGAAGAACATTTCAATTGCTTTTACCACCCACAGACAACCATTATTGGATGATTTTTCACAAACGTTTCTCCATTTTATTTATTTATACGGTGGAGATCAAATATGTAAAATTTTGTTTCCTACGTGTTTTTTAATTTTTACCTAACAAGCGTTGTTCCACTTTATGGCAAATCTTCATATGCATTGTTTTAATAGCTGCATAATATTCTGTTTTGCAGGGAAATTATCTTTTAGGCCATTTTCCATGACTGGACAATATGTGGATATACTCTAATAGTAACACACATTCGTGGCCTTTCTCATAAAAAATCATTACAAATTTCCAATTTCTACAGTTGCTCATGGAGGACAACTAAAGCCTTGGCTAAAAACTTAGCGACTTAACTGTGAAACACAGACACCTCCCCAGTAAATTCTTTACTGTCCAGAACGCCCACCTCCAGCCATGTCACAGAAACATGTACAACTCTTCCTTAGCGAAGTGGCTCTCCGCCTTCATTTTCTTGTCTCTGTTGTAGGTAATATATTTGACACCAGGAGAGAAAACACGGAGGATACAGAACCAGGTTTCATTGCCTAGACCTTTATTTTAGTGACATTGTTCAGTGGCATACGTAACTTCCATTTGAATTTCCGCAAAGATCCACGTAGCATTTCAGGTTCCTGCAAAGTGTGGATGTTCTGTGAAGTTTACCTGTCATGTTTGAATAGTTTCATATACTTTCTTTGTAATGTGTGATAACCAAGCCTCCAAATTTGGTATAAGATTTTTTAAATCATTTTTAGGGTTGATTTGTTACCCTTTAAAAGTCCAGCATATGATTCAGTTAGTTCATTGTCCATGATAAAGAAGTGGTTCTCTCTTCCCTGTTTTCATTCAAAACCTCAGTGTGAATATAGAGCTTTGAAACATATTTATTTTAATGTAAATTGCTTAGATGCGGTATAAAGGAGAATGGCTCTTTCCAGTGCTGAGAGAGCATTTGTGAAGGCCAAAATTCATTAGACCATCATCTTAGAAGATGAAAAAGTTGTTTTGGGAGATAGGATAGCTCTGACCTATAAGATGAAATCATTCATGACATCAGTGCCCCCCAAACAGCCATTTGTAACTGAGTAAGTGCAAATGACCTATGAGTTCTTAGGAAAGAAAAACCTTTCACCTAAGTTACGTCAACATAATGACAAAATAACTAATTAAAAGGTGAGAAAACCAGTCAATTATCTACATGATACCTGACAGCCATTTTAACAGATGGTCTTAACTGAGTGGTACAGGGTTTTGGCACCATGTGGCAAATAGCTAAAAATGTACTTAATATTATATCGTTTATTTGGTTCCTAGTATACTTGCTCTCCGCTTTATATAAAACTAATTTATGAAAATCTGTATTTATTTTAAAAAGATATCTTGCCATGAAGGTATTTGTTTTATAGAAATATTTACCTCCAGATTTCTTTCTCTAATAAGATGGTGAATTTAAAACACTGTGTTATTTAGAAACATTGCATTTACACTTCATTTATTGTATAAAGCAAATTGCATTGAATCTTTGCCACTTGACCCAAAGGCCAAAAATTGGCGTGAAAACAATTTGGACTACAGATCACCAAACCCGGGGTTCACACCTGTCCACTAGCAGTTCCAATGCCTTCCCCTAGCCCTGGATTTGGCAAAGCACAGAATGTTAAGAGCTAAAAGTTACTGTAGAGGCTACTCAGTCCCACCCAGGAAAACTGAGGATGAATGAGGGTAAGCGGTTGCCCAGAGCCCGTTAACCCCTCCGTGGCTGGGGCCCTGCCTAGAACCCGAATTTCCTGACTACCCTGTCCAAGGTGTTCATGTCACATCACACTGAAACGCTAAACCTAGAGGTAGGAGGGGCCCTCTGGGATAAATCCCTGTTCCACCAAAGACCAGCTAGTCATCAAAGATGAGAGAAGGCATCCCTGTACTGTGACAAAAAGCTGGCCTTAGGCGTGGCTTGTAGAATCAATCTAACTACTAGACAAGTTACATCTCATATATGTGTGGCTTCTTTTTCTTCTTTTGGGGGGCTACAAGGAAGTTTTGGAGAAATTATTTCCATCATACCTTTTCGTTAGCCTTTTTCCGTTTCTGGCCAGTAAGTAATCCCTTTCCTGACAACAGTCCCTTTGTTTTATCGAGTGGTCTGATGAAGTACTGCAAACCGCGGCTCTTGTGTTTCTTGCACCATGGGTTTTAAAATCTGTCCTCTGCCTCCCACAAGGAAATATTACCCGAGGGAAGGGAAAAGGTTAATTAGTGACCTTTCGCTCTGTTAAAATAGGATGAGTATGTTGCTGGTCAAGGCAGAAACGCTAACTACCAACTGTGGTCTGTTAGAGATTTGCTGGGAACCTTCAGAAGCACTGCCTTCCAAGGCGGGGCCGCAGCTTGGAGTGTTCAGCACTTGAGGACGGGTGGGGCTTGTTCAACCCAAAGATATGTGCAATGAATGGATCCACACACTGGAAATGTATCAAAACTGCAACAGTAAAATCATATTTTGTAAATTAAAACTGTGTTTACTTACTGTGACTACTGTTCAGACTTTATTCAGAAACCCTTTTTATAGGCTTTCTTAGCAAAAAAAAACCATATCTATGGATAATGTCTCAATCTTCTGTATATATGTTTTATTAATATGTAAATATTTAGATTTTTTTAAATTACTATGTTCTTTAAAAAAGAATTCACTGCAAGCCTGGTTGTGAAAATGGTGTACAACATTGTGTTGTGGTATCAATTCCCAAGATGCTCTTTATGTCTGATGTGGAAGAATACAATAAATTACTTTAATTGAACGTGCGTGCGGATCTTGCCTGTGTGCCGGTCTTCCTGTGTTTATGAAGAGAAGTCAGTGCCGTTCATTAATTAAAAGGTATTATTAATACTCTGATGATCTCCCACAGAAGTTATATCTCCTGATGAAGTTAATTTTAAAAAATAAAGAGACCACCTAGATTGCTGCCAGAGTGAAAGAAAGCCTTCAGACGCTGGAAAGGCTCTGTCTGGCTGTTAGATCAATGGCTACAGCAAGTCCCACAGAAACACTTGAGCGTTAAGTACTGAGATGCTTGAAGCCTAATTTTAAATGAATTAGGTAGCTTTATAATCTTCACTTAAAAGGTTAAGCCCTGCTTCTATGGAAACAACACATCAGACGGACAAATCAATCTTCTCCGATGCAGAGCGGCTGCCGCCGCAGAATCGCTCGCTTCCCCTCATTGAACACAGGAGGGCGCCACTCCTCGCCGGGCACCTGCCCCCCGCCGCCTCCCGCGGACGTGCTCTGTCCCCTGCTCTGAGCGGGCCGCACCAGCGGGCTGGAATCCAGCCTCTTCGGAGATTCAATTCAGGGTCTGACTCTGGGCCCCTGGTTTTAGAGGGGCCTCGGACAGCTGTGAAGAGAGGCGGGCGGGTAGGGGCAGGAGCTGCTGCCTGGGAAGGCACCCGCACCTGGGCAGGGAGCCACAGGGCGAGCTGTTGCAAAAACAGATGTGGGCTCCAGCCCGTGAGTCTTGCAGGTGTCTGCGCTGCTCTGAAGCTGGAGTCAGGCTCCAGTCCTCGCCTCTGCCCTGACGCCCCCAGCTTCCGGACCCACGTCATATCTTTTGGCCCAAGGCCCCTGGGATGCCCTTGATCCCACAGGGCTGGCAGGGATGGGCGTTTTGAGGTATCCTGGGAGAACAGCTCGAAGACCTCTCTAACCCAATGGCCAGGGGACCCCATTTCGCCACAGGAGGCTCCCCTGGAAGACGCTTGCACACCTGCCTCAGTTGTCACCTCTCCTATCCTCCACCCCCCAAACACCCCTCCCCAAGGATCTGGGGACACAGCTGGCTCATTTCCCAGCAGCACCCGAGTTCAGCTGCACCATTTTACTGAACACCAACTGGGCAGACACGGTGGGTGTTTAGGGCGACTGGTTTCGGGATAAAAGAGAAAAGAGGGGCGAGGGGGAGGCGCGGCCACGTCCTGGCACTAAACTGTGCTAGCCTTGCACCATCCCGAGGGTCTGGGACGGCGTGGGCAGCCGCGGAGCATCTGAAGGGAAAGGTCTTGATCGGAGTCCTATCTTAGGTCGATCCACCTGGCTGAAGCAGGGAGCATTTGCAGGAGGGGGCGGGCTGAAGACAAGGGATCCCATGAAGAGGCTGTTGGAAGGGGCTCAAAACCCACAAAGCCACGCCTGAGAAAGAATCAGCTCAGGCTGGAGGAGGGAGAATGTGTCAAAGTTGACACCAGGTTTCTGGCTGGGGAACCAGGAGGGGTGTCACTTGCACTCACTGAGATAAGGAACACAGGGTGTGACGATTTGGAGGAGACAGGTGAGTTACTCCATTCATTCATTCCACAGGTGCTTGTGGTGGGCCCTGCACTGTTCTGCCGGGTGGGAGTGCAGCGGTGACCCTAGTCTTGCAGAGCTCACCTCAGACAATGTCACAAGAAAAGGGACAGATGGCAGAACCCTGGGAGGAGCATCATCTTGTGCTCCTGAACAACCTTACCAGAGAGAGAGCTGAAACAGGAGCTTTGTCCCAAACCAGCCAAGACTTCAAGCACCATTCATTCCTCATAACTCAGGTCTCAGCTACACTTCATCATCAGAGAGGGATTCGCAACTTTCCCACGCCAGGCTCAATCAAGTCACGGTCTCTTACCCTTCATGTGGCTTGCCTCTCTCTGAAATTATCTTGTTTATTTATATGTGTGTGTATCACCCATCTTTCCACTGGAATCTGAGCCTTGTGATGTCAGGCTGTTAAGATTTCAGGTCCTGGTGAAAACATATTCAGGATGCCCTCTCTCCCCTTTGCCCAGCAAGAGTGGACTGATTAAAGTTGGACCTGAGGTTTCCATGAATAAATATGCGACCGAGTCGTTCTGACTACAGTGAGTCCTGGCCTCCCAGTGCTGCCAGTTACCAGAAGTGACACCCCTTCTCCCATCAGCCCAAACCCAGAGCCTTTATCACAGAACCCAAGATTGAGAGGAGGGTTAGGCTGGTTGGACAGTGGCCGTATCATGGGATGGATCAGGAGACTTTTACAGCGCTCTCCTTTCCGCTGTGTCCCATTGTCTTAGATCACATGGACTTGCCTTTTCCCCTAATACCGCCCCCTCACCGCTCTTCTATAATTGGAGAAATTGTGTCAATAGATCGACCAAAGAGATGCAGGTTGTACTCCGTGAGAATTTAATAAATGCTAGCGATTCAAAGCAACTTGAATTTACACAGATCAACTCCTATTATGTTTTGTAACCTCAAATGCGTGAAATTGATTATTCCCCCAAAAGTAATATGTACAGATATGTGTGTATATACATATTTGTTTATTTCTATTTTGTTACCGGTAAAATTAAAAAGAATATTTAAATGAATCACAGTTTAAAAAAAAAAGGATGTTCTGGCCGGGCACTGTGGCTCACACCTGTAATTTGGGAGGATGAGGTGGGCGGATCATGAGGTCAGGAGTTCGAGACTAGCCTGACCAACATGGTGAAACCCCGTCTCTACTAAAAAATACAAAATTAGCCGTCCTGGTGGTGGGTGCCTGTAATCCCAGCTACTCGAGAAGCCAAGGCAGGAGAATCACTTGAACCCGGGAGGCGGAGGTTGCAGTGAGCCGAAATTACACCACTGCACTCCAGCCTGGACGACAGAGTGAGACTCCATCTCAAAAAAAAGAAGAAGAAGAAGAAGAACGTTCTAGAAATGGAGCTTAGAGTGGGTAGTGCCCCACATGCTTTACACACATTGATATTCCAAATAGACCTGATAGTTAAAGGCCTTTTTAATTGTTTTATTTTTGGCCATTTTGGACTGTTCACTGAAACATGGAAAGGCATTTTAAATCTAAACTTTGAAACTAAGCTACTTTATCATTCCTTTCAAATGCTTTCCAAAAGTGAAGCTGATACAAGCGCGATCAAAGGAGGAGTAGTCGGAAACCAGCCGTCTAGCCTTGCATTTGTGTGTATCCTCCAACACGGTGCCAAGACATTCAAAACATGGAGGGCCCTCCCCGCTAACATGGAGTGAAAAACAACTTTACACGGGAAATTAAGCATCCTGAGTTGTTTCACTGAAGTGGTGGCCCAGTTGCAGGTTCAGTTAGAAAAACTATTTTCTGCTATACTCTAGCAATGGAGGGAGAAAGAGAATACATTAAAATAGAGGACACTTATTCTGTGTATTATCAAATTAAGTACCTTCCAAAATGATGTATTTCTAACCACCGGACAGAGAACATCAGAAGTGACTCAATTAACAACAGCCAGGCTAACCCCGCCCCCTCTGGTGATGCACACGGTAACGGTGCTCTGTCCTTCTGGGAAATATTTCACTAGTGTGAAGCTGTACCACCTTCTCCCCCTGCTGCCTCTCACTGATGCTTCCTAGAACACGGACCGATAGCCACAGACAGCTTTGAGTCTTGTTAAGATTTTGTGTTTGTTTCTATCATCATACCATGCTGTGTTCCCGTGCGTTTGTCCTTCCTACTTGCCCTCATTAATGTTGCCTGGCAACCTTTAACCACAGCCCGTTCCTCCTGTGCCTCGCCCCAGTAGGATCGGTTCACTAGACATGGCACAGTGGACTTATGTTAAATGTTCGACTGACTCCCAGACACTGGCTGGACACTGACTCCTAGCCAAGAGCCTGCATGGACCTAGCATGCAGCTTTAGAAAGTAAACACTCTGGCCGGGCATGGTGGCTCACGCCTGTAATCCCAGCACTTTGGGGGACCGAGGCAGGGGGAGGATCACAAGATCAAGAGTTCAAGAACAGCCTGGCCAAGATGGTGAAACCCCATCTCTACTAAAACTAAAAAAATTAGCCAGGCGCAGTGGCAGGTGCCTGTAATCCCAGCTACTCCAGAGGCTGAGGCAGGAGAATTGCTTGAACCTGAGCAGCAGAGGTTGCAGTAGCTGAGATGGCGCCACTGCACTCCAGCCTGGGCAACAGAGTGAGACTCCGTCTCAAAAAAGAAAAGAAAAAAAAAGTGAACACTCTTAAAGACCAGGAGACAACTTTTGACTGGAAAGCATCCAGTGACTTTGGGGGTAGGGATGAGGAGGTGGCGGAAGCTGGCGAAATGAGTCGAAGCCACTGGAAAGATTGAATGCAGGTGTGTTCATCCAGTTTCACACTGCTATAAAGAAATACCCAAGACTGGGTAATTTATAAAGGAAAGCGGTTTCATTTACTCACAGTTCCACGTGGCTGGGGAGGCCCCAGGAAACGTACGGTCACGGCAAAATATGAAGGAGAAGCAAGCACCTTCTTCACAAGGTGGCAGGAAACAGAAAACGAAGGAGGAACTGCCAAACGGAAAACCATCAGATCTCGTGAGAACTCACTCACTATCACGAGAACAGTTTGAGGAAACCACCCCACGATCCAACCACCTCCCATCAGGTCCCTCCCTTGACACATGGGAATTACAATTCAAACTGAGATTTGAGTGGGGACGCAGAGCCAAACCATATCAGCAGGAGAAAAGCCCCTCCAAAAAAATGCTTTAAAAAATGTGAGAGAGTGGCTGAGTGCAGTGGCTCAAGCCTCTAATCCCAGTGCCTTGAGAGGCCAAAGTAGGAGGACTGCTTGAGGCCAGGAGTTCAAGACCAGCCCGAGCAGCATAGTGAGACACCCTTTTTTTTTTTTTTTGAGACAGAGTATCGCTCTGTCACTCAACCTGGACTGCAGTGTCATGATCTCAGCTCACTGCAACCTCTGCCTCCCAGGTTCAAGCAATTCTTCTGCCTCAGCCTCCCAAGTAGCTGGGATTACAGGCATGTGCCACCACGCCTGGCTAGTTTTTATATTTTTAGTAGAAATGGGGTTTCACCATGTTGGCCAGGCTGATCTCGAACTGTTGACCTCAGGTGATCCACCTGCCTCAGCCTCCCAAAGTGCTGGGATTACAGACATGAGCCACTGCACCCAGCCAAGACCCCGTTTCTTTAAAAAAAAATTGCTGGGCGGTGGTGTGAGCCTGTAGTCCCAGCAACTTGGGAAACGGAGACAGAAGGATCCTTTGAGCCCAGGAGGTTGAGACTGCAGTGAGCTACGATTGTAACACTGCACTCCAGCCTGGGTGACTGAGTGAGACCGTCTCAAAAAAAAATCTCTAAATAGTATGTGCTGCTTTTGCATTGAGAAGGGAAAGTTTTCTTTTTTTTTAATATATACTAGTGTAGAAGAATATTGAACGGCATAGAGGAATGTTCATGATATACTTACTGTTAAATAGTATGTTCTGCCTGCTCATATTTTTTAAATTTCAAAACACTTATTTTTATAAAGTTAGCTATGATTGTAACTACAAACAGACTAATTACAGCATCCAAAAACTATGTACCAATAGCTGCCTACAGCTTTAAAAAGGTATAGACAATGTGTTAATTAACCTGATCCCTTATTTTTTTTTTTTTTAAGACAGAGTCTTGCTTTGTTGCCCAGGCTGGAGTGCAGTGGCACGATCTCGGCTCACTGTAACCTCCGCCTCCCGGGTTCAAGCGATTCTCCTGCCTCAGCCTCCTGAGTAGCTGGGATAACGGGTGCGTGCCACCACAACTGGCTAATTTTTGTATTTTTAGTAGAGGCGGGGTTTCACCATATTGGTCAGGCTGGTCTCAAACTCCTGACCTCGTGATCTGCCCGCCTCGGCCTCCCAAAGTGCTGGGATTACAGGCAGGAGCTACTGCGCCTGGCTGCCTGATCACATTTTTAAGAGCAGTATTTACAAGCATGTACAGAAAAAAGAAGGAAGTTGTTAACAGTGGTTATCTCTGGCTGGTAGAATTGCATGTGATTTTTAAAAATTATATGTTTTAAGTTTTCTAAAATGATCATGTATCATTTACTGAAAAAAAAAAGAACGTAAAGGAAAAAAACTCAGTGATATATGTATCAGTATATATGTAATGCTTACTGCTTGGATACTGTTATGAAAACCTGAAATATCTTGAAATATAACAGGCTTCTCATGTATCACATAAACTCCAATGAAAATTTCAGCTTCCAGCTCCTTGTTACTCCGATAATATGTACATCAAACCCATTTACAGAACTCTGGAGGTTAATGCTTTACTTTGAAGGAAAAAAAATCATTCTGAAGCTTAACAGGAAAAGGATACCCTCTGTAGTTTGAAAGGAAACTGGAGACAGCTGTATAAAAAATGCATTGGTTGCAAGTCGAGAAGAAACCCATCCGAGGTGTGAGTGCATTTGACACACCAGTTCAAAAAACAATACAGCCAAGGCCTTTGGAATTTGGAGAGAAATACTAAGAAAAATAAAACGTGGGGTGGGTTGCTGTAAACAAGTCCAAGAACCCAACGAGTTCAGGCCACGATTGTCTGTGCTCTCGTATGCTTCTTCCTGATCTATGCAGTTTTACACAGACCTGGCAGGTGATGTGCTTTGGAGAAACAGATTTGCGACTCTCAAGCCATGTGTAGTGTCAGCTCCCTCTGAATATCGTCAAACACATATCAGACTTGCAGTGCATGTTGGACACTGCTGCTTTTTTTGAGTTTTGCTCTTGTTGCTCAGCCTGGAGTGCAATGGTGTGATCTTGGCTCACTGCAACCTCCACCTCCCGGGTTCAAGCGATTCTCCTGCCTCAGCCTCCTGAGTAGCTGGGATTACAAGCATGAACCACCATGCCTGGCTAATTTTGCATTTTTAGTAGAGATGGGTTTTCTCCATGTTGGTCAGGCTGGTCTCAAACTCCCCACCTCAGGTGATCTGCCTGCTTCAGCCTCCCAAAGTGCTGGGATTACAGGTGTGAGCCACCACGCCCAGCCACTGGGCACTGTTCTTAAGCTTCATTCCTGCAGTTTAACTCAGGTCATCCTTGAAACCATCTGTATTAGGGTTCCGTTGAGGGACAGAACTAACAGGATGGATATATATTATATTTAAATATATATAATATTTAATTATAATATATTAAAATATATCTATAATAGGATGGAGAGATATATATACAGAGAGAGATATATATATAAAGTGGAGTTTATTAAGTATAAATTCACATGATCACAAGGTCCCAAAATAGGCCATCTGCAGGCTGAGGAGCAAGGAGAGCCAGTTTGAGTCCCAAAACTGAAGAACTTGGAGTCTCATGTTCAAGGGCAGGAAGCATCCAGCATGGGAGAAAGATGTAGGCTGGGAGGCTAGGCCAGTCTAGCCTTTTTACATTTTTCTGCCTGCTTTATATCCTGGCCTCACTGGCAGCTGATTAGATGGTGCCCACCCAGATTAAGGATGAGTCTGCCTTTCCCAGCCCACTGATTCAAATGTTAATCTCCTTTGGCAACCCTCTCACAGATACATCCAGGATCAATACTTTGCATCCTTCGATCCAATCAAGTTGACACTCAGTATTAACCATCACATCATCCTGTGAAGTAGATACCACTCCTGTCCCCACTTAACAGATGAAAGAAATTAGGCACCTTCTTCTAGCTCACATAACTAAGAAGGAATTTTTCAGCTCACATAACTAAGAAGGAGTTTTTTTAGCCAGGATTGAACCTAGGGAATATGACTCCAACTCACATTCTTAGCATCTGTTTTGCCTGTCAGGTAGCCTTATTAGTGGAGAGAAGCATCCAGAATAACCCCAGTGGGGGCCTAGCCCATGTGATTTGCCTTTACAGTGATCTTTATACTTCAGTTTGCGCAAAAGCATTGAACTAGGAATGATAGCACATGTTGATTAAATGCTTCTTATGAGCCAGGCATTGTCATAAGTATTTTACAGATAACGATTCTGTTATCCATTATAAGCCTGGAAGTACTATTATCCCCATCCCCACTTCACAGGTGAGAAGACTGAGTTACACAGAGCTTAAGTAACTTGCCCAAAGTCACATAGTTAACAAGTAGCAGAGCCAGGATCCAACCCCAGGCCTTCTGATCTAGAGCCTGTACTGCTGATCTCTATGCTGTGGGATGTACTTCCAGCGAAATGTGTTGCCTACTGGTTCTGTGTCAGGCCTTGTTTAAAGTGTGTTATTTGAATCATCTCTTTGGAAATGTCCCTAACTAACACACTGCCAGAAAGAGGCTGGGAAGTAGTGTCTTCAACCTGACAGCTGGTTCTCTATTAAAATGTTTCCGGACCGAGCGCAGTGGCTCACACCTATAATCTCAGCACTTCGGGAGGCCAAGGTGGGCGGATCACGAGGTCAAGAGATTGAGACCATCCTGGCCAACATGGTGAAACCCCATCTCTACTAAAAATACAAAAATTAGCTGGAGGTGGTGTTGGGCGCCTGTAATCCCAGCTACTCGGGAGGCTGAGGCAGGAGAATCGCTTGAACCCAGGAGGTGGAGGTTGCAGTGAGCCGACATCAAGCCACTGCACTCCAGCCTGGCGGCAGAGCGAGACTCTGTAATCCGGGACCTAAAGATGATTCCAAGGGTTTTGGATCAAAGACGTTAATAACTTGCTATATCTTTATTTATATAATAATATATATATATAATTTTTTTTTTTTTTTTTTTTGGACAGATAGAGTGCAGTGGTGCAATCTTGGCTCACTGCAACCTCTGCCTCCCCAGTTCAAGAGATTCTCCTGCCTCAGCCTCCCGAGTAGCTGGAATTACAGGCACGTGCCACCACGACTGGCTAATTTTTGTATTTTTAGTAGCGATGGGGTTTCACCACATTGGCCAGGCTGTTCTCACACTCCTGACCTCAAGTGATCCTCCCGCCTCAGCCTCTCAATCTAACATTTATTAATAAAGCTCTGGTACCTTTTTTTCCTTCATTCCCCACCCCCCGACCCCCTACCCTCTCCATCATCCATCCATCCACCAAAAGAATTAGGGGAGACTGAAATGGCAGGCAAACTACCCCCAGAATGGTGAAAACCACCAAAATCACTGGGAACCCCCACTTCAGTGGGGAGACATTTGCTGCAGGTGGCTGGGGGAGCAGGAAAGAGGTGAGGCTGTTGAACGGTGCTCCTGGAAATGGGATTCCCTAGACCAACAACATCGGCATCACCTGGAAATACATTAGAAATGCAACATCTCTAGCCCCAGCCCAGACCAAGAGCTCAGAGGCTCTGGCAGTGGGGCTGGTGTGTTTCATGACGCCCTCCAGGTGATCCTGGAGCACACTCAAGTTTGGAAACTACAGCCCTAGGAGATGTGGAAGATAGGGCGAGGCCCCAACCTCAGAGCCCTGAGTGGGATATGAGTAACTTGGAAGTAGTAATAATTAGGTGGGAACTCTCCCTCAGTGAATTGGAGCAAATTCAGTTATCCCTGTGATAGCATCACTGTCCCTTACCTTCTGATGGAGACATCTAGGTGGCATGACAGAAGCATCTGGAAGGGCCAGCCCCCCCCGGGTGAACCTCTGGAGGTGGGTCAAGCCTGGGAGTGCAGTTAGTGTTGCTATTGGGAAAAGTTCAGCACTCGGTACCCTCTTTGCTGTTGGGATTGAGGCCCAGCAAGGGCAAGGAAGAGGCAGAGCCAGGACCCGACACCGGAACCTCTCCCTCCCTCAGGCCGCATAATCTGCCTGTCACTGCCCTTCCCCAACTCCTTCTTGGGCCCAGTTCTGTGTTCCTTGGACCTCGCTCTCTCCCCTCCCCTTGTACGCGTTCTCTGGAGTGTACGTGCCCACCTAACTCCACTGGCCTTGACCTTCACTCTGCCCTCCAGAACCACCCTGAGTCCCACAGACATGATGCTCCAGGAGGCCTCAGTTCCCCTCGGTTCCTCTAACAGCTCTGGCAAGTGCTCAGGGGAGACAGAGGCGCCGAGGGGAGGCGGAGCAGATGAATTTGGAAAGTTCTCCTGAAGAAAAGAGTAGGGAAGAGGAGCATGGCTTGGCAGAGAAATGTGGAAAGGCAAGCCATAGAGGAGAAACCCACTGATATTTACAGAGGCCATTTCTTAATGCAAAGGAAAAGTACTAGTAATATAAAAACAAAACTTTCGCTAAAGTATATGGGCTATATGATCCCACTTTATTTTCCAGAGATGTATAGATTTACATAAGAGTCTGGAAATCTACATCAAAACATTTGCAGTGATTATCTCTGGATGCTGCAATTGCAATTTCTGTTTCCTTCTTTTCTTATTTTCTGCATTAAGCATTCATTGACTTTTTTTCAGATATAATTCACATACCATAAAATTCACCACTTTATTTTACAGCGTGCAATTCACTGGTTTTTAGTTGATTCACAAAGTTGCACAATCTTCATCACCATCTAATTCCAGAACATTTTCATAACCCCAAGAAGAAACCCTGGCCCCCTGAGCAGTCACTCCCCAACATTGCTCCGTTCCCAGCCCGAGGCAACCACTAATTACTTTCTCTCCCTTTGGGTTGGTCTCTTCTGGACATTTCATATAAATGGAATCATACAATGTGTGGTCTTGTGCGACTGGTCTCTTTCACTCAGTATGTTTTCAGGGTTCACCCATGTTATAGCAGGTATCAGCACTTCATTGCTTCTTATTGCCAAATAATATTCCATTATATGGATAGACTGCATTTTATTTATCCATTTATCAGTGATAGACCTTTGAGTTATTTCCACTTTGGGGCTATTATAAATAATGCTGCTCTAAACATTTGTGTACCAGTCTTTGTGCAGACATATATGTTCAATTCTCTTGGGTATATGGGTAGGTGTGGGATTGCTGGGTCATTTGGTAACTCTATGTTGAATTTTTTTTTTTTTTTTTTTTTTTGAGACAGGGTCTCGCTCTGTCACCCAGGCTGGAATGCAGTGGCACCATCATACCTCACTGCAGCCTCGACCTCCTGGGTTCAAGCAATCCTCCCACCTTAACCTCCAGAGTAGCTGGGACTACACCACACCTGGCTAACTTTTTCTTTTTTAGAGGCTGAGTCTGACTATATTGCCCAGGCTAGTTTCAAACCCCTGGGCTCAGACCATCCTCCTGCCTCAGCTTCCCAAAGTGCTGGGATCACAAGTGTGGGCCACCACACCTGGCCTATATTGAACTTTTTGAAGAAATACCAGTTTCCCAAAGAATTTGAACCATTTTACATTCCTACCAGCAATGTATGAGGGATCTGATATCTCCACACACTTGCTAATACTTGTGATTTTCTTTGTTTTATTATAGCCTTCCTAGTGAGTGTGATATGGTACCTTATTGTGGTTGTGATTTGCATCTCTCTGGTGATTAATAATGCTGAGCATCTTTTTAAAATATATATTTTTACATTTTTTTATATTTAATTGACAAATAACAATTGTATATAACTATGGGGTATGATGTGACACTTTGATATATGTGTACATTACGGAATGATCAAATCTAGCTAATTTACATATTCATCACCTCACACACATCATTTTCTGTGATGAGAACATTTGAAATACATTCTCTTAACAATTTTGAAATCTACTATACGTTATTTTTAACTACACTCACCATGCTGTGCAATAGATCTCAAAGACTTATTCTTTCTATGTAACTGCAACTTCGTATCCTTTGACCAACATCTGATTCCCTCCCCACTCCACCATCCCCCACTCCCAGCCCCTGGTAACCACCATTCTACTCTACATCTAAGAGTTCAACATTGTTAGGTTCCACATAGAAGTGAGGTCACACAGGGCCGGGCAAGGTGGCTCACGCCTGTAATCCCAGCACTTTGGGAGGCCAAGGCGGGTGGATCACCTGAGGTCAGGAGTTCGAGACTAGCCTGGCCAACATGGTGAAACCCCGTCTCTACTAAAAACACAAAAATTAGCTGGGCATGGTGGCGCATGCCTATAATCCCAGCTATTAAGGAGACTGAGGCAGGAGAATCGCTTGAATCCGGGAGACGGAGGTTGCAGTGAGCTGAGGTCTTGCCATTGCACTCCAGCCTGGGCAACGAGCGAAATTCCATCTCAAAAAAAAAAAAAGAAGTGAGGTCACAGAGTATTTGTCTTTCTGTACCTGGCTTATTTTACTTGGTATAGTGTCCTCCAGACTCATCTGCCTTGTCACAAATGACAGGATTTCCTTCTTTTTAATAGCTGAATATGCCCCCATTGTGTATATAGACCACAATGGACACTTAGGTTGATTTCCCATCTTGGCTGCTGTGCATAGTGCTGCCATGAATATGAGAGTGCAGGTATCTGTTCAACAGACTGATTTCGATTCCTTTGGATATATACCCAGTAGCGGAATTGCTGGATTTTGGGGGATCTTCCACACTTGTGTCCGGAGTTGGTTCCTGCTGGTGGGTTAGTGGTCTCGCTGACTTCAAGAATGGAGCCACGGACCTTTGTGGTGAGTTACAGCTCTTAAAGATGTCATGGACCTAAAGAGTGAGCAGTAGCAAGGTTTATTGGGAAGAGTGAAAGGACAAAGCTTCCACAGCGCGGAAGGGGACCCAAGCGGGTTGCCTCTGCTGGCTGGGGTGGCCAGCTTTTATTCCCTTATTGTCCCGTCCCATGTTCCATTTCTGTCCTATCAGAGTTTCCTTTTTTCAATCCTCCCCACAATTGGCTACTTTTAGAATCCTGTTGACTGGTGTGTTTTACAGAGTGCTGACTGGTGTGTTTGACAGAGCACCGATTGGTGCATTTTACAGAGCACTGATTGGTGCGTTTTACAACCCTCTTGTGAGACAGAAAAGTTCCTGATTGGTGTGTTTTACAATCGTCTTGAAACACAGAAAAGTTCCGCAAGTCCCCATTCGACCCAGGAAGTCCAGCTGGCCTCACCTCTCACTGTGTTCCATAGCGGCTGTACCAATTTACATTCCCGCCAACAGTGGACAAGGGTTCCCTTTTCTCTACATCCTTGGCTACATTTGTTATCTTTGATCTTTTTGATGATAGCCACCCTAACAGGTGTGAGGTGACAGCTTGTTGTGGCTTTAATTTGCATTTCTTTTTTATTTCAATAGCTTTAGGGGTACAAGTAGTTTTTGGTTACATGGATGAATTGTAGAGTGGTCAAGTCTGAGATTTTAGTGTACCCATCACCCAAGTAGTGAACACTGTACCCAATATGTAGTTTTTCAATCCCTCGCCCCCCCACCCCCCACTTTCTGAGTCTTCGATGTCCATTATACCTTTGCATATGCCTTTGTATACCCATAGCTTAACTTCCACTTATGAGTGACAACATGTGGTATTTGCTTTTTCATTCCCAAGTTCCTTCACTTGGAATAATGGCCTTCAGCTCTATCCAAGTTGCTGCAAAAGACATTCTTTCTTCCTTTTTTATGGCTGAGTAGTATTCTATGGTATATGTATATTACATTTTCTTTATCCACTCATCGCTTGATGGGCACTTAGGTTGACTCCATATCTTTGCAACTGTGAATTGTACTGCAATAAACATATGCATACAGGTGTCTTCCTGATAGAATGACTTCTTTTCCTTTAGGTTGATACCCAGTAGTGGGATTGCTGGATCAAATGGTTCATCTGCTTGTAGTTCTTTCAGAAATCTCTATACTGTTTTCCATAGAGGTTGTACTAATTCACATTCCCACCAGCAGGACATAACCATTCCCTTTTAACTACATCCACACCATCTATTGTTTTTTGACTTTTTAATAATGGATATTCTGGTTGGGTAAGGAGGTATCTCACTGTGGCTTTAATTTGCATCTGCCTGATGATTAGGGATGTTGAGCATTTTTTCATTGTTGGCCGTTTGTATATCTTCTTTTGAGAAATGTCTATTCATGTCATTTACCTACTTTTTGATGGGATGATTTGGTTTTTTTCTTGCTGATTTGTTTGAGCTCCTTGTAGATTCTGGATATTAGTTCTCCGTCAGATATATAGTTTGCAAATATTTTCTCCCATTCTGTGAATTGTCTGTTTACTCTGATGATTATTTCTTTTGCTGTGCTGAAGGTTTTTAGTTTAATTAGGTCCCATGTATTTATTTTTGTTTTTATTGTATTTGCTTTTGGGATCTTAGGCACAAATTCTTTGCCTAGGCCAATGTCCAGAATAGTTTTTCCTAGGTTTTTTCCTAGAATTTTTGTAGTTTCAGGTCTTAGATTCAAGTCTTTAACCCATCTTGAGTTGATTTTTTTATATGGTGAGAGATAGGGATCTGGCTTTATTCCACATGTGGCTATCAAGTTTTCCTAGCATCATTTATTGAATAGAGTGTCCTTTCTTCAATTTATGTTTTTGTATGATTTGTTGAAGATCAGTTGGTTGTAAGTATTTGGCTTTATTTATGGGTTATCCATTCTGTTCCATTGGTCTATGTATCTACTTTTATACCAGTACTATGCTGTTTTGGTAACTATAGCCTTGTAGTATAATTTGTAAAGTAATATGATGCCTCCAGATTTGTTCTTTCACTTAGGATTGCGTTGAACTATTTGGGCTCGTTTTTGGCACCATATGAATTTTAGGATTGTTTTTTCTAATTCTGTGAAAAAACAAAGTAGGTATTTTTATATGAATTGCATTGAATCTGTAGATTGCACTGGACAGTATGGTCATTTTCATGATATTGATTCTTCCAATCCATGAGTATGGGATGTGTTTCCATTTGTTTGTGTCATCTGCGATTTTGTTTAGCAGTATTTTGTAGTTCTCCTTATAGAGAACTTTCATCTTTTTGGTTAAGTATATCCCTAGAGTTGTTTTCGTCTTGTTTTGTTTTTTGCAGCTATTGTGAAAAAGATTGAGTTCTTGATTTATTCTCAGGCTGGCCACTGATGAGTAGCAGTACTACTGATTTGTATACATTAATTTTGTAACCTAAGACTTTACTGAATTCATTTATCAAATCTAGAAGTATTTTGGAGGAGTCTTTGGGGTTTTCTAGGTATACGATCATATCATCAGCACACAGAGATAGTGTGACTTCTTTTCCAGTTTGGATGTCCTTTCTTTCTCTTGCCTGATTGCTCTGGCAAGGATTCCTTAATTTGCATTTTTCTGACCTGAACATCTTTCTCTGTGCTTATTGCAAAACAGAATACTTTTCTCTGTCTTGCTTAAGGGGGTACTGATCCTCAAAAAGTTTACATGCCTTCCCAAAAATCATATAATAAAAATAGAATAATTGTTTAAATGCAGGCTCTGGAGCCAAAATCCTGGCTTTTCTACTTATTAGCTGTGATGCTCAGGCCTCAGTTACCTCATCTGTGAAATGGGAGCAATCATAACTGCCTAAAAATGTGTTGTGAGATTCAGAAATAAAACAGATCACATTACCACCACTACCTGACCCCTAAGAGAGTCACTGTATAAATGGCAGCATGATTATCATCTTCCGACAAGGCAGGGTGAAGTCTGCATGATGTGAGGCGGATTCTCCTGACCATTCCTGCCTCTGCATGTTGGTGGACTGGCCTCTCGCTTTGCTGAATGTTTTTCCCACAGATATTAGATCAAATCTAGAGTTGTTGTTCATGGAGGGAAACAGACAAATGGGAAATCTGTATCTCTCTTGATCCCAGATCAATTGTTTAGAGAGCCCAAATAAGCTCCCGTGGTGGTACCTGAGCGCCAGAATCAGAAGGAAAAATAAAAAAAAGAGTTCTTATTTTTGGGGATGATCTTTGTTTTTGTCATTCCAGGTTGCTGTAACAAATTATCATAGGCTAGGGGGCTTAAACAATGAACATTTATTTCTCATAGTTCTGGAGACTGGAAGTCTGAGATCAGGGTGCCAACATGATTGGGTTCCAGGCAAAGGCCCTGTTCCTGGTTGACAGACACCTGCCTTCTCACTGTGCCCTTACATAGTAGAGAGCAGAGAGAGGAAGCAAGCTCTTTCCTTTTTTTCCTCAGGCCCGGAGTCTCACTCACTCTGTTACCCAGGCTCGAGCGCAGTGGCACAATCTCAGCTCACTGCAACCTCTGCCTTCCACGCTCAAGCAATTCTCCTGCCTCAGCCTCCGAAATAGCTGAGACTACAGGCATGCACCACCATGCCTGGCTAACTTTTGTATTTTTAGTAGAGACAGGGTTTTGCCATGTTGGCCAGACTGGTCTTGAAGTCCCGACCTCAAGTGATCCACCGCTTTGGCCTCCCAAAGTGCTGGGATTACAGGTGTGAACCACCTCACCCAGCCTTTCCTGTCTCTTTTATAAGGGCACTAATTCCATCATAAGGGCCCCACCCTTATGACCTAATCACCTCCCAAAGGCCCTACCTTCTAATATCATCTCCCTGGGGGTTAGGATTTCAACCTGTGAATCTGCAGGGGACATACAAATGCAGTCAATAACCATCAGAATCCCAATGAGCTCCTTCTAGCCAATGGTCATTGGTTCAACTTTAGTTTTCTGTGCTACAATATGACACAGTGATGTGGAAAAAAAGGATAATAATATTATTATAATTATTACTATGAGACTGGCTCGGTGGCTCACACCTGTAATCTCAGCACTTCAGGAGGCCAACACGGGCGAATGACTTGAGGTCAGGAGTTCAAGACCAGCCTGGCCAACATGGTGAAACCCCATCTCCACTAGCCAGGCATGGTGGCGCACGCCTGTAATCGCAACTACTCAGGAGGCTGAGGCAGGAGAATCCCTTGAACCTGGGAGGCGGAGCCGAGACCATGCCACTGTACTCCAGCCTGAGCAACAGAGTGAAACCCTGTCTCAAAAAAAAAATAATTAACTAATTAATTTTTTTTTAATCATTATGGAATTTGGAAAGATTGGGGCACTGGTAATTCAATTCCGGTGGGTCTTCTGATCTTGCAGTTTACAAGTTATCAAGCCAAATGCTGAAGCTACACAGGGAAGACAGAAAAAGTGAAACCTCTGTGCGTTTCCTCACCCTGCTTGCTAACCGGCCCCTCCGTCCTGCCGGTTCCATGCTGGGGGTGTGGGCAGACAATGTCCATTCTTAGAATTGAGAAAGAGCACGTGCTAGGGAGGCCTGAGACTTACTCTCCTTTTTTTTCAATGAATTTAATTCTTTTCCAAAGATGAAATATAAACCTGCAAAGATTCTCTGTAATAATGATGATATATGAGCTAACATTTATTGGATTCTTAACCCTGGGAGGGCCCACACAGATCTCTCAGCATGCATTATGCCATTTAATATTTACAGAAAACCCTGAGTTCAGAACCGATGCTAGAGATGGAGAAAATGAGGACCAGAGGCAAATAATTCGAGTATTATAACATTGCCCCAAAGCTGAAATTTTTAAGAATCCATCGTGACATCTAAAAACCCGGCCTCCTTCCTTTCTGCTGAGTTTCTCTGGCTCTACACCTGAATAATAGTTTCAATAAACCGCGCCAGGTGTCATCTACATATTTTTTCACGAATAAGTCAAGGTACAGTTTATCATCCTCTGAATGCTAACAAATTCTGAAGATGCAAAACCTACAGGGTGTGTATAAATAATTTCACTCAGTGGTATAAATATGAATTCAATGCTGTTTTAAAAAAATGAACAACCTTGTTTGCCTAAGTTGTTGTGTTACCTCTTCTCTCCTGGACTTTTTATTGGCTCTCTGGTGCCAATAGGAACCTGTTCTAAAACTGATTAGCCCCGAGAAAGACTCTGTAATCAAATAAATCTGAAGTTATGCGTGCTTTCAATTTTTGTTAAGAACTGAGTTTTTTTTTCCAAACAGGACGTGTTTCCCAAAGAAAGCTTGGTGTCTTTTGTATTCTAAAACATGTCTGCTTCTGTGATTTCAAAGGACAGTAGAACCAATTCTGCTTGTAACTGGCCAATTTCAGTTCCTGTGAAAGACCTGTGGAGGAAGTGGTTTGTGAATAAGATTTGAATAAAGCGTATTATTAGATCTCAAAGAGAATCAATAGATTCTAACGTAGTTTTTCTTCCATTTCATCAATAAAGCAATGTTGTTATGAAAGCACTGCAATCATGTCTTCTCTCGTTGGTTTTAAAGCTTGTTTTTTGTTGCTGTTGATCAGCCTTTGGATGGTCTATCCTAAGGACAAATTCGTTTGGTTCTGCAATGCGTCATCGCTGCAACCATACCTTAAGGCTCAGAACACCTAGGGTTTTGTTTATTTTTGAGACATGGTCTGGCTTTGTCACTCAGGCTGGAGTGCAGCAGCACGATCTTGGCTCACTGCAGCCTCAACCTCTCATAGCCCTAGTTTAGTGGAGTGACCTTGGGCCAATCATTTAATCTGTCCACTGATTTTCTCATCTGTAAGCTGGAGATCATAATACTAGTGCCTGCCTCATAGGGTTATTGTGTGCAATAAATGTGTTAATTTGTGAGTGTTCAGAGCAGTGCCTGGCGTACAATAAGTGCTATGTATGTGTTCACTATTATTACAATTAGGTAGAAGTCATTTTTCCTTCTCTAGCCTGTATTCTACTGAAACAGTTTTTAAACTACTTTTTTGGGATATTCCTTTGTGAAGGAGGTATTTCAAGACTTCCATAAGCATCTGACTTACATTTAATTTTTTTTTTTTTTTTTTTTTTTTTTTTTTTGAGACAGCGTCTCACTCTAGTGCACAGGCTGGAGTGCAATGGTGTGATCTCAGCTCACTGCAACCTCTGCCTCCCAGGTTCAAGCAATTCTCCTGCCTCAGCCTCCTGAGCAGCTGGGAATACAAGTGCACGCCACCAGGCCCAGTTAATTTTTGTATTTTTAGGAGAGACGGGGTTTCGCCATGTTGTCCAGGATGGTCTTGAACTCCTGACCTCAAGTGATCCACCTGCCTCAGCCTCCCAAAATGCTGGGATTACAGGCGTGAGCCACTGTGCCCAGGCTGTTCCAACTGTTTACCACAAAACTAAGCCTTTAGCTCTGGCCATTCATTTCTCAATTATCTTGGGAGAAATAGGGACGAGGCTGGGGGTATAGGAGAAGGACCTCCTGACTGGACAGCAGGAAACCAGCCTGCCATTAACCACCCAGTGACCTCGGGCAAGTGCATGAACCTCCCTGCCTCTGAGGGTTTGGGGCTCTGCCATCCTCTGTATCTTGAGGCAGGTGCTTTTGACAGCAGCCCCTCCTGTCCTTTAGATGAGTGGTCCCCAACCTTTCTGGTACCAGGGACCAGTTTCATGGAAGACAATTTTTCCATTGTCCTGTGTGGGGGAAGGTTTCAGGATGATTCAAGCACACTACATGTATTGTTCACCTTATTTCTATTATCATTACATTGTAATATATAATGAAATAATCCTAGGCCAGGCGTGGTGGCTCACGCCTGTAATCCCACCACTTTGGGAGGCTGAGGTGGGCAGATCACCTGAGGTCGGGAGTTCAAGACCAGCCTAACCAACATGGAGAAACCCCATCTCTACTAAAAATACAAAATTAGCCGGACATGGTGGCCCATGCCTGTAATCCCAGCTACTAAGGAGGCTGAGGCAGGAGAATCAATTGAACCCAGGAGGTGGAGGTTGCTGTGAGCCGAGATCAAGCCATTACACTCCATCCAGCCTGGGCAACAAGAGCGAAACTCTGTCTCAAAAAAAAAAAAAAAAAAGAAAAGAAAAGAAAAAAAAAAGGAATAATTCTACAACTCACCATAATGTAGAATCAGTGGGAACCCTGAGCTTGTTTTCCTACAACTAGATGGTCCCATGCAGGGGTGATGGGAGACAGTGACAGATCATCAGGCATTAGATTCTCATAAGAAGCCTGCAACCTAGATCCCTGGCTACACAGTTCACAATAGGGTTCATGCTGCTGCTGATTTGAGAGGAGGTGGAGCTCAGGCTGTAATGTGAACGATGGGGAGCAGCTGTAAATACGGATGAAGCTTTGCTTGCTCACCCGCCACTCACCTCTGGCTGTGTGGGCCCGGTTCCTAACAGGCCGTGGGCCAGTACCAGTTCACAGCCCAGGTGTTGGGGACCCCTGCTTTAGATAACCAAACAAGCAGCCAGGGCCTGACATAGACTCATGTAGAACCTCACCCTCTTCCCACTCCATTTTCGAGGCCATCCTGTTAATAAGAAAGTAACCAAAAGACAGCAAAGAGAAGGAAGAGGCCCTGCATGAGGATCTCACCCCGAGACCAGGCTACCTGTGGTTTTGGGCTCCTGTCATTTGCCTGGGAAACCTGGGCGTGTCTTTGCAGTTGCTCCCATCCACAGGCCTCTGTCCAATTGGCTTTCATCCCAGCCCACTTAAATTTCCTGCCCAAGAGCTACCTGTGGTTTCCACCAGCCGCATGCTACTCCCCCTCCTGAAATGCCTCTACTCCTTCCCTGCCCTCAGGGACCAACCAGACCCGGCCTGAAGGCCCAACTCAGTCCCTCCTGCTTCCCTGCCTCCCTTATCTCCTTATTGTTTGTGGCCCTGTTTCACTCCTGCCCCTGTGCTATCCCACAGACCTGACATTTGCACAGCATTCACGGTTGAAAGGGCATGTTCACAGAACCCTCAAAATACATTGATCTGTCAGCTTCTAAAACAAATCACCAACTCTGGCATCTTAGGGCTACTGTAATGAAACACCATACATTGGGTGGCTTCTCAATACAGAAATCAATTCGTTCTGGAGGCTGGGAAGTCCAAGATCAAGGCAGATTTGGTGTCTGGTGAGGGTGTGCTTTCTGGTTCATAGACAGTGCCTTTATGCCGTGTCCTCGCATGGTGGAAGGGGTAAGAGGGTTCCCTTGGGCCTCTTTTATAAGGGCACCAATTCCATTCACGAAGACTCCACCCTTGGGACCTAATCACTTCCCAAAGGCTGATCTCCTAATACCATTGCCTCAGGGGTTAAGATTTTAACACAGAAATTTTGAAGGCACACAAACATTCAGACCACACACCCAGGGAGCTGAGTGGGATTTTTGCCCCCACCTGCCTGTCTAGTGTCACTGGATAGCTGCCTGAAGTAGAGGGCTGGTTAGGGACTGTTGTGCGCTTTATGTACACACACCACCTCCTGTGAGCTTGGCATAACCCCTGTCAGGTGGGTGGTAGCTTCTTTTTTAGAAACTTCAAAAGTGAAGCTCACTTTCAGTCTGGGCTCAGACTTGACATCTGGTATACCAAACTGTCTTACAAAGAAATAAGCAGAAGCTGATCACATGCTGAAGCTCAGGGCCAATGCAGAGCCCGTTAAGAGTCAGAGATAGGTCCAGCCCTGTCTATATGATGCCAAAGCCCCTCTCTTCCACCTCAGTCTCAGCCAGGCCTTGCCAGTCCACCCTTCTCCCTCCTCTGTCACCCCTGCCCTTGACCCTCAGTGGTTGAGGCTCTACAAAGCCCCTGGCAGTCAGGGAACACGGAACCCTAGAATCCTGCAAGGAGGGTCTGGACAAGACAAATCAGTTCTTTACCTGGGAGGCACAAAAGGCCTCCTCTCCTCATAGAGAGCAAATCAGAGGCAGGGCTGTTGGGTACCAAGGGGGCATCTGTCCACTAGGAAATGTGCAGGGGCGTCACTTTTGTTTAGGGTTGGATTTGGGTTGGTCGGCACAGTGGCTCGGATCCAGAGCCACTCGGATATTTGATGGGGTTGAGGACAGCCCTGCCAAACATCCTGCACCGAGCAAGTCAGTCCTGTAGAAGGAAGGTCTGCCCATGCTGCTAGTACGGCCCTGTGAGGAATCACTGAGTCCCATCAGCTAGCTTTTCCTTTAGTATCCTCTCCTTACTGTTTATCATCTTGACATTGGCCCAAAGGGCTCAGTCCAGCACTCTAGACTCTACTGCCTGCTCTCAGGCTGCTGGAGGAGACAGGCATCCAGAAACACGTGACCAAGCCTCTGTGCACTCGGGATTTTTAATCTCCTTAATTGAAATTGATTGGCCTCTTGGGAGGCAGCTCCGCATTGGCCCTGAGCTTCAGCATGTGATCTACTTTTGCTTATTTCTTTTAAAGACCAATGGACACAGCATGGTATCCAAACTTCTCCCCGAATACCAGACCTATTTGCCAACCAGAAGCAAAACCAGAAACATACACACTTAGAAAAACAGCTCAGGAAACAAAAGCGCCTGATAAAAATACGGAGGGAAATATTCTGTCTCATGGTGACTTAGCATTATACAAAAGGCCAGTCAAAACCCCATTACCAAGGAAAGATGCAGTCACATGGGAAAGGAGAGATGGGAGAGGTTGGGGGAAGAGTAAGCTGCCTGAAGCTCACAAGATAAATAAGCTGGGCTGGAGAATATCTAAGAACCAGCTGCAAAAAAAAAAAAAGATAAAAAGGGAAGAAAAGTGAAACACTTTTTTTTTTTTTTTTTTTTTTTTTTTTTTTTTTTGAGACAGAGTCTTACTCTGTTACCTAGGCCAGAGTGCAACGGTGCGATGATCTTGGCTCACTGCAACCTCCATCTCCTGGGCTCAAGCAATTTTCCTGCCTCAGCCTCCCAAGTAGCTGGGATTACAGGCATGCACCACCACGCCCAGCTAACTTTTGTATTTCTAGTACAGACAGGGTTTCACCATGTTGCCTAGGCTGGTCTTGAACTCCTGGCCTCAAGTGATCCGCCCACCTCAGCCTCCCAAAGTCCTGGGATTATAGGCGTGAACCACATTCCCAGCCAAAATATCTTTTTAAATTGAAAGAAAACCAAACATCAAGAGATTCGTTTGAGCGTCCAGATTTATGTTCTTCCAGATACACCACGATCACTCCGAAGCAGCTAGAGCTGGTTTACAAACCAGCTTGGCAGGTCATATCTCTTGGCAAAGCCTCTGATAAGGGCCCCTTACCTACCAGACTGATCGTATATCCTGGACATATCTCTCTGGGGCTCTCCTGTGCAATGCTGGTGGGTCATTTCACCAACTGGGCACTGGGCTTCAAAAGAACAGTTCTAGTTGGGGTGGGGCCACCTTGTGACTTCCAAGCTCTGGGTTCTGTTTCTGCACCAGCTGCATGAGGTTAACACCAGGGCAAAAGAAGCAAGAGGCAGGACCTTAGAGGCAAGAAAGCACAGCACTGATAAGTCAGTTAATCACTATTGTGCCTGTCAAACTCAGTGCAAACACCTTGCTTCCTGATCCTCTGAAGATCAAGTCCAGAGTCCAGATTTTAAAAGCACAAAGATCCAGCTGTTTTGCTGCTGGAAAGTTCCACTTACAAATCAATTCAAGGAAAAAGTACTTCTTAGTCTCCATGTCCCCTACATAGAGGAAGAAAAACATTTTGTCTACCCTCTTATGTTCAGTTACTGAAGCTTGCAAATTACACGGATAAAAGCCAGATTAAGAAGAGAAATATATAAGAATTTTATTTGATGCTAATATTTTTTTCTTACACAGGAGGCCTCACAGAAAATAAGACCCCAGGCTGGGCACGGTGGCTCTTGCCTGTAATCCCAGCACTTTGGGAAGCCGAGGCGGGTGGATCACAGTACCATTCACCTTGGTACTGTCTCCAGTGATAAGTCATCTCCAGTGATTAACAGTTATTCTCCTCTTCTGGTATTGGAGAGAGGCACCACTTCGCAATTCCTTTACAGTGGAAACTTATGTTACCTTTACAAAGGGAAACGTGGCCTGCCTTTAGGCAGAAAGGAGAAGGACAGAGAGCTTTTCCTGTGGCTGTATTTTCCCAATTGCCTTCAGCTCAAAATAATCCTTAAACCAAAGTGGCATATTCTGGGCCCCTTCACCTAGCAGCAAGAAAGTGATGTAATGATGAAGGAGAGGGTGAATGCTGTAAAGACAAGGGCTGTAACATCATCCATCATCACTGAACCAGGGTCTAAGGGTGCTGAACACATAGTAGGCACTCAATAAATATATGTTGAATGAATAAATAAATCAGTGGTTGGCTGGCTGGCTGGCTGGCTGGCTGGCTGGCTGGCTGGATGGATAAATATTGAATAAAATAGGATTGGAGCAACTACATAGTGTGGAAAAGAAAATTGCAGCTTATTGAATGCTGGCTCCCATAAAACACCACCAAGGCAATATGTTGATAAAGCAAAGCTCATGGCAGTAAGAGAGAGCACTACCCTGGTGGTCATAACAATGTCTGAGTGGGACAGATAAATTCAGGGTGTTTATGATGTTTAAGAGTCTGGTTTAAGGAAGGTCTTTCAGTGTGGGGCAGTCTAAGATTGAATAGGATTATGATATGATCCAAGATCATGGAGACAGCAAGGTGAGTTAACAGTCATTTGATGCAATCTACCAAAGTTAAACAGTTTTAAGTAAGTTTAGGGGAAATTCCTAAAACAAACACTAAAGTTACTTGCAGTCTTTATCTTTCTGGGCAAGTGTTTCCTGCCACAGTGAAATCATGTTGGTTGATACAGTTTGGATATGTGTCCCCGCCCAAATCTCATGTCAAACCGTAATCCCCAGTGTTGGAAGTGGGTCCCAATGGGAGGTGATTGGATCATGGGAGTGGATCCTTCATGAATGGCTTAGCACCTTCCCCTCCGTGCTGTTCTCATGATGGTGAGTGAATTCTCACAAGATCTGGTTGTTTGAAAGTGTTTGGCAGCTCCCCCACCACATCCTCCTGGTCCAGCTGTGTAAGATGTGCCTGCTTCTCCTTCACCTTCCATCATCATTGTAAGTTTCCTGAGGCCTCCCCAGAATCAGAAGCCACTATGCTTCCTGTACAGCCTGTGGAACCGTGAACCAATTAAACTCCTTTTCTTTATAAGTTGCCCCATCTCAGGCATTTCTTTATAGCAATGTGAGAACAGACAAATACATTGGTAAAGAGAGTGGAATAGTAAAGTCATGTTATGAAGACCACATGATATTAGTCATATAATGCAGACATAAGCAAGCTTATGTAGGTTTCGGTGGTTTCAGTCCTCAAGCTAACGGCCTTAAGTAAACTGTTTTCCTTCCACAGTGTGGCACATACAGACAAGTAAACCAAGTTTGTCCACAGGAAGACAAGCAAACCTTAAGTCGGCCCCAAGATAGAGGTGACGGTTAATTTCTGGTCATCGAGGCTGAGCCATATAAAGGAGAGGTAATTCAGGAGGCCGGGCACAGTGGCTCACACCTGTAATCCCAGCACTTTGGGAGGCTGAGGCAGGCAGATCACCTGAGGTCGGGAGTTCCAGACCAGCCTGACCAACATGGAGAAACCCCGTCTCTACTAAAAATACAAAAAAATTAGCTGGGCATGGTGGCACACGCCTGTGATCCCAGCTACTCGGGAGGCTGAGGCAGGAGAATCACTTGAACCCAGGAGGCAGAGGTTGCAGTGAGCCAAGATCGCGCCATTGCACTCCAGCCTGGGCGACAAGAGGGAAACTCTGTCTCAAAAAAAAAAAAAAAAAGAAAAGAAAGAAAGAAAAGAATTGAAAACAAGGACTGAAATACGTACCTGTATGCCAATGTTCATAGCAGCACCATTCACAACAGCCAAGAGGTGGAAATAACCCTAGTGTTTATCAACAGATAAACGGATAAGTGGTATATCCATATGATGGAGCCTTTTCAGCCATCAAAAGGAATGATATTCTGACACATGCTGCAATATGGATGAACCTCAAAAACATTATGCCAAGAGAAATAAGCTCAACACAAAAGGACAAATATTGCGTGATTCCACTTCTATGAAATATCCAGAATAGGCAAATTCGTAGAGACAAAGTACTTTGGAGGACACCAGGGACTGAGGGGAGGGGAAATGGGAGTCACTGCTTAATGGGTACAGAGTTTCTATTTGGAGCAACAAAAAGTTTTTGAAATAGATAGTGGTGATGGTTGCACAACATTATGAGTGGAATCGATGCCACTGAATTGTACACTTAAACATAGTGAAAATGGCCAGGTGTGGTGACCTATTATCCCAGCACTTTGGGAGGCTGAGGCAGGCAGATTGCGTGAGCCTAGGAGTCTGAGACCAGCCTGGGCAACATGGCGAAACCTCATCTCTACAAAAAAATACAAAAAAAAAAAAAAAAAAATAGCTGAGTGTGGTGGCACACGCCTGTAGTCCCAGCTACCCAGGAGGTAGAAGTGGTAGGATTACCTGAGCCCGGGAAGTTGAGGCTGCAGTGAACCGTGATCACGCCACTGCACTCCAGCCTGGGTGACAGTGTGAGACCCTGTGTCAGAAAAAAGACAGTCTCACAATTAAAATAAAATGTCTCACAATTAAAAATTAAAGTGCACACACACACACACACACACATATAAAACTGCACGTGTCTGTGCCTTCTTGTTAATTGTGGCAAATCACTATATTATATGTATTTTATCACAATTTTTTTTAAGTCGTAAAATAAGAAAAATGAAAAATTCCAAGATTGCAGCAGCAGAGCATTAACCAAGTCCGGGGTCCTTCTGAGCATGAGCTCTGTGTGAAGCCAGCCCCACTGAGAGGACGCAGAGCCCAAATCTAGGTGTCATTCCAGCTCCTGGAGACCAAGAGAGTGAAAGAAAGTGCCTCACTGGGTCACTGTAAACCTACTTCTGGACTCCAGAATCTACTCAGTGATCAACGAGGACGATCATGTGGCTCACGCCTGTAGTCCCAGCACTTTGGGAGGCCGAGGTGGGTGGATCGCTTGAGGTTAGGAGTTCAATACCAGCCTGGCCAACATGGTGTAAACCCCGTCTCTACTAAAAATAAAAACATTAGCACGGCATGGTGGTGCACGCCTGTAATTCCAGCTACTCATGAGGCTGAGGCAGGAGAATCGCTTGAACCCGGGAGGCAGAGGTTGCACTGAGCCGAGATCGCACCACTGCACTCCAGCCTGGGTGACAAGAGCGAGACTCCATCTCAAAACAAACAAACAAACAAACAAACCAATAAACCAAAAAATATATATATATTAGTACCAATGAGAGGTGGAGAAGGGAATGAAAAGGTGGGCAAGGCAAGCTTTGTCCCAATAAACCTAATGAAAATGAGATTGCTTGCCACCTTGCCACCTTGGCCACTTGCACCTTTGATGATCAATCCTTGATCTGGGCTTTACTGAGTAAAAAGAGTGCCCTGGTGGCAAGCCAGACCAAACCAGTGACCTCAAGATGAGCTTCCAGAGCCCGGAGGCTACCTCTTGCTTGCAGCAAAAATATACACATTCAGTTGCGGCCTTCAGCTCTTTCACCTCTGGGTGGTCACTCAGCGGGAGGGTGGGGACTCCTGCCTGCTGGCAGAGACCAGATCCCAAACCAAACATCCCCCGTTAAAGTTATAAGAAACAGTTCTCTGGCTCCAACCCTGTCTACCATTTAAGTGCCCCAGACACCCAAAAGCTTCTCTCATCATTTCTGGGACATTCCATGGGTATCTGTGATTCTCTCAGCAACCCCATAGTACGCAAAACTTCCTCCAATTCTAACACTGGTTTTCCGCAAGGATAGGCGCTGCCTCAATCTCTGAAAGCCTGGAAGCCCCAGGAAGGTGCCTCACCCCAGTCCTGCCTCCTACACACATGCCTGTGGCCAAGCAGGACATCAATCCAGCCCCTGTGCTATGCTCTTCCTCCCTAAATAAGAGAGAATCCTGAATCACCCCCAGCACCCCCAGCACCCCAGCGTGGAGCCATGGCGTAGGTTCTCAGGTACTCCTAAGATCCTGAGGAAGGTCTGGGAGGACGATGTGTGGCCTTGCTGGGCTAAAAGTTGCCTTTCCGGGTTGGTGCCAGGCCTGGGATCTGCCCCAACAGCCCTCCAGGCAAATCCAGATGGGGCCTGAATCCTGGAGATTTCAGTTTGATTAGCAGTTCCTGACATACCAGAAGCCAAAAAATCACAATACACCTCCAGTCCCGATCCCTTCTCCTCTAACGCAATAGGACTACCGATATCACAGGCACGAGCCTGCCTTGAGAGACGGGAGCATAAAACAGCACAATGTTCCAGTTACCGCCTTTCAGGGTTTTCGAGTCAAATCACTCTTCTTTTAATAAGGTAGTGAACAGATCGGCTTTTTCAAATTTTTTTTTTTAACCAATAGATATTAACTTTTGTAAAATGTGCTGAAATAGTGCCCCCTAACAGGGGTCCTTCACCACCACACTCTGCTTTCATGTTGCCACCACTGTTATAGGAAAGGGATCTTGATCCAGACCCCAAGAGGGGTTCTTGGATCTCGCCTAAGAAAGAATTCAGGGTAAGTCGATAGAGTAAAGTGAAAGTTTATTAAGAAAGTAAAGAATCAGGCACAGTGGCTCACGCCTGTAATCCCAGCACTGTGGGAGGCCGAGGCAGGCGGATCATGGGGTCAGAAGTTCGAGACCAGCCTGGCCACAAGGTCTGGACTTCGAGAGCAGCCTGGCCAATATGGTAAAACCCCAGCTCTACTAAAAATACAAAAATTAGCCAGGCGTGGTGGCGCTTGCCTGTAGTCCCAGCTACTCGGGAGGCTGAGGCAGAAGAATTGCTTGAACCTGGAGGCAGCGGTTGCAGTGAGCCAAGATCATGCCACTGCACTCCAGCTCGGGCGACAGAGCTAGACTCCGTCTAAAAAAAAAAAAGAAGAAATAAAGTAAAGGAATGAAGAATGGCTATTCCACAGACAGAGCAACCCCCGGGGGCTGCTGGTTGCCCATTTTTATGGTTCTTTCTGGATTATATGATAAACGATGGGTGGATTATTCATGCCTCCCATTTTTAAACCATATAGGGTAACTTCCTGACGTTGCCATGGCATCTGAAACTGTCATAGCGCTGGTGGGAGTATAGCAGTGAGGACCACCAGAGGACACTCTTGTCGCCATCTTGCTTTTGGTGGGTTTTGGCCGGCTTCTCTACTGCAACCTGTTTTATTAGCAAGGTCTTTATAACCTGTATCTCGTGCTGACCTCCTATCTCATCCTGTGACTTAGAATGCCTTAACCATCTGGGAACGCAGCCCAGTAGGTCTCAGCCTCATTGTACCCAGCCCCTATCCATTCCTGGGAGCTTCCTTTGCCAAAAATGTGCCTTTAACAATAAGAGCTAACATTTACTTAACACATTCTTTGTCTGAGGCTTGGTCGCGTGATCTCATTTCATTCTTACAACAACCCTGTAAGAGAAATATTCTCTCTCCTTTGCAAAACAGAGAGCACGTTCAGGAAGGTTAAGTGACTTCCCCAACATCACAGGCTAGTTTGTGGGGCTAAGATTCTTCCTTATCCATATGCTGTCAGGATCCAGACGAGATGTTTATCCTCCTATACCCGGGCTTGAATTCCAAGGAACCACTGGGCAGGCTTCAAATGTACAAATGTAGGCACAGTGAGCTGATTTGTAAAAATAACAGCCAATATCTGAGTACCTACCATGTGCCAGGCAATGTACATGGAGTCTTTCATTTAACAACTCAAATGTGTCTATATATATATATATATATACACATACATACATACATACATACTTTTTTTTTTTTTTTGAGATGGCGGAGTCTTGCTCTGTCGCCCAAGCCAGAGCGCAGTGGCGTGATCTCAGCTTACACAACCTCTGCCTCCTGGGTTCAAGAGATTCTCCTGTCTCAACCTCCTGAGTAACTGGGATTACAGGCACGCACCAATACACCCAGCTAATTTTTGTTTTTGTTTGAGACGGAGTTTCGCTCTTGTTGCCCAGGTTGGAGTGCAATGGTGCGATCTTGGCTCACCGCAACCTTTGCCTCCCGGGTTCAAGCTATTCTCCTGCCTCAGCCTCCCGATTAGCTGGAATCACAGGCGTGTACCACCATGCCCAGAAAATTTTTTTGTATTTTTAGTAGAGACTGGGTTTCTCCATGTTGGTCAGGCTAGTCTTGAACTCCCGACCTCAGGTGACCCACCTGCCTCAGCCTCCCAAAGTGCTGGGATTACAGGCATGAGCCAGCCACTGTGCCTGGCAACAAGATATATATTTATCCCCATTTTACATATGAGGCTCCTGGAGCTCAGAGTTTGAGCAACATCCCTGACTATGAGGAGTCATTGACAACTTGGGCTCTGCAGCCCAACTGCTTAGTTCAAATCCACCTCCCCTACTTACTAGCTGTATGACCTCGGACAAGTTAGTTGACTTCTCTGTGCCTCCATTTCCCCATCTGTACAACAAAGCAATGATAGTACCTATCTCATAGGATTACTATGAGAATTCAATGAGTGCTCAGAACTGTCCCTGTTACCTAGTCAGAGCTCCATAAATAGGTGGGTTGTTGTTATCCTCCTTCAAAGTCCATGCTTTTGTTCCAAGAGATGGCTTTGTCCCCCACTCTCTACTGAGAGATTAAGAATATACTGCACATTAAAATAAACAGGTTTCTTTTTACTGCAGTAATGCTAAATGCTTAGATGACGGAAGAGATCAACGGCAGTCCAAATTCACCTACATTACAATTCTCCCTGACGTTCTCAGGGCAGTGGCGCTAAGCCAAGAGAATGAGCTCCATTTACACCTCTCTTCCTTCCACCCACATCTTCCTCCTTTCCCTTCTCACTAGGCTCTCAAGGGTAAATTCATCTTTTTGGAATTGCAAGGGCAGTTGCTGCAAACGTCTACACTCCCTATGTCTTACTAAGTTAGTCCCTTGTCTGGTACTAGGAGAAAGGTCTGAAGATCGGAGTTGATTTCTGGCCCAGTTATTTACTGTGTGACCAGCTATAAGTCCCCTAATCCTTGAGCTTCTATTTTGTCATCTGTGTAAAACAACCACCTCCCCAGACTTACATGAGAATCAAATTAATGATGTGTGTTAATACGCAAGATGGGGGCCAGCAAGGTGGCTCACATCTGTAATCCCAGCACTTTGGGAGGCTGAGGCAGGAGGTTCGCTTGAGCCTAGGAGTTTGGGACCAGCCTGGGAAACATAGCAAGACCCCACATCCCCATCTCTACAAAAATAAAAAAATTAGCCAGATGTGGTGGTACACACCTGTAGTCCCAGCTACTTGGGAGGCTGAGGCTGGAGGATCTCTTGAGTCCAGGAGTTCCAGGCTGCAGTGAACTAATTGCATCACTGCACTCTAGCCTGGGTGACAGAGACTCACCCTGTCTCAGAAAAAAAAAAAAAAAATTAACATGTAAGATGGTTCGTAAACCATAAATTATAGTGCCTGGGAGAAATCAGGTCCCTTTGATTCACCTGGCAGGAAATCTTGCGTCTTGGCTTTCCCAGCCATTGCTCTCAGTTGCAGTCAGCTTGCTGAGAACATTCTGTAAGAAGCTGCCTAGATTTCACCTTCCTTGGGGCAGGCTGGGGATGGGAGAGTGTCAGGGAGACTCCTGTGGTAAGCACCTCTCTGCTGAAAGAACTTTTAGCAGTAACAGAGTGTGAAGGAGGAGGCTATGTGAGGATGGAGAGGGTGGGGCAGGGAAGAACCCTACTAGTGAAATTGGCTTAGAACAGCCCAGTGCCTATGGGGGTAGATTGGGGAATACATGAGATGCCTAGCCAAGTCTGGAACAAGCTTCTCAGGAAGGGGAAACTGACCCTGCTCTGGGGAGATTGGAAAGCTCTTAGGGATAGGGTTAAGTGAAAGCATTTGTTTTTTGACACTGAATCTTCCAACTTAGGTGAAGGATAAATGTCAAAGAAGAGATAAATGTCATGCATCACTCTGGAAATGCCCAATCCACCTACTCCAGAGTAGTGATCAGGGACTTAAGAAGGGAAAAATTTGTGATTTGATGACTTGTCACAAGAACTATGGACCCTGCCCAAGTTACTGTCAACGGTGAAATCAGTGAGGACACATCTGGGCTCCCTATTAACACCAAGTGTGTATGTAACAATGGACATGTGGACAGAAATAATCAGGTATGTGAGGGCACCTCACCCAGTAAACGCTTGGGGGACAGTGATGAGAAGGCAGAGCTAAGCGGGCGGAGAGAAATGGCAGCCCAGAACAGCAAGAAGATGGAGGAGCCTGAGGAATGAACCTCTGTCAGGTTCTCTGTCCCTGACAGAGAACCCACAGTGTGCTCCTCACCATGCCTTCCACAAAGCCACGATTATGCTCCTTCCAAATTTAATTGCATCCTTTCAAAAACTCACCATACCCAAAGAGTCCATAAAACCTCTTGCCAATCCTGCTGTCAGATGTGACTACTGCCGCACGAAGAACAGAAAAGCTACAGAACTGTTCTTGTTCTTTTTTTTTTTTTTAGAGACAGGATCTCACTCTGTCACCCAGGCTGGAATGCAGTGGTGTGATTGTAGTGAAGCAGTGTCGTTGTCTGGAGTAAATACCCAAGTTTCGTTGTTTCACACCAAGGGAATTGAGGAGGTGGACACACAAGAAGTGGGTTTAGGAGCAGAGGTTTAATAGGCAAAAGAAAGAGAAAGGATAATAGCTCTCTCTCCTGTGAGGGCCAAAGATAGGTTGGATCAGGTGTGACGTTTACATAGTGCACAAAGAAGCTTGGCTACCCCACCCTAATCTTTTTATGATGCAAATGGATTTTCTACTTGGCCGGCGCCATGTTGTCTGCTCCTTACTGTACACGTGGTTGGCAAGGAAAGGGAAGAGGGAGCCTCCATGTTGAACATGCCTAGCCCCAGGTAGCCTTTTCCTATTGGCACAGCTGCCGGCATTCACCCATGCAAGTTTCTAGCTTGCTTATCTATGTCTGCAGCTCAATATTACAGGCTGATCTTTGTTAGAAAATAAATAATTTGGGGGCTGCTTTTCAGTAAAAGGAAAACTTTTAAAACCTTACCGAGGACTTCCTTACCCTCACTAGCTACCTAAATAATTTCTTTTTAACTCCTATATCAATAGCTTAATGCAGCCTTGAACTCCTGGGCTCAAGCAACCCACCCACCTCAGCTTCCCAAGTAGTTGGGACTACAGGCATGTACCACCATGCCCAGCTAAATTTTTTTTTTCTTTAGAAATGGGGCCTAGCTATGTTGCCCAGGCTGGTCTTCCTGCAGCTTTGACTTCCTGGCCTCAAGCAATCCTCCCAAAGTTGGGGGATTATTGGCATGAGCCACCACACTCTACTCACAGCTGTTCATAAAACTTCAGATGATAAGCAGTTTTAATGCCCAGAATTTAACTACGTGGAGTATGTTCCCAGCTTCCTGTAGTTTCTAATCTCTGGGTAACAAAACTCTCCCATTTTTGCTCTCCCAGTCCTTCCACCGGCTTTATAACTTAATTCTCTGCATTCAAGCTGTCTCTGTTTGAAATATCTAAGGTGATTTCTGCTTTTTTCTACCAAACACTTACTGATAAACCCTTTTGCTATTTCTTTTCCTTTGTAGATTTGTGTAAATACCCAAGGTTTTATTATTCAGGTGCCTGTCCTTTCTCCTTTTTGCTGAGTTCTTTAATGTGACCTTGCTGATTTCAATTTTTTTTTTTTTTTTTTTTGAGACGGAGTCTCACTCTGTCACCCAGGCTGGCATGCAGTGGCGTGACGTCGGCTCACTGCAACCTCTGCCTCTCGGGTTCAAGGGATTCTCATGTCTCAGCCTCCCAAGTAGCTGGGACTACATGCACTAGTCACCACGCCAAGCTATTTTTTTGTATTTTTAGTAGAGACGGTGTTTTGCCACGTTGACCAGGCTGGTCTCAAACTCCTGACCTCAGGTGATCCTCCTGCCTTGGCCTCCCGAAGTGCTGGCATTACAGGCATAAGCCACTGCACCTGGCCCTTTCTGGTTTTAATTTTTTGGTTATCCTAATGTTTTGCCAACACCCTCTCAACACTGACAGGTGAGAGTCGACGCTTGCCTTTCATTGCGCTCCTCTGCTCTTAGATCCCTGTTACATTAAACTACAAAGTAGCTAAAGCACTGGACAACCCAATCCCTTCTCTGGGACGCTGCCACCTGGGAGCATCACTGAACGTTTTCTCCCACTGAGTCATTAGAAACAGGATCTGCAGGCTGAGTGCGGTGGCTTATGCCTGTAATCCCAGCACTTTGGGTGGCTGAGGCCAGCATATCACTTGAGGTCAGGAGTTCAAGACCAGCCTGGCCAACATGACGAAACCGCGTCTCTACAAAAACACAAAAAAATTAGCCGAGCGTGGTGGCACATGCTTGTAATCCCAGCTCCTTGGGAGGCTGAGACAAGAGAATCGCCTGAACCCAGGAGGCAGAGATTGCAGTGAGCCGAGATCGTGCCATTGCACTCCAGCCTGGGCGACAGAGTGAGACTTCATTTAAAAAAAAAACAAAAAAAAAAAACAAGATCTGTCATAGGGGGGCTCTGCCCCTGTTGAAGGGAACCATGCATAACTAATGAACAGGAAAGTTAGTAGCAAAATGGCCTGATCCTTCTCAACATGCTTCTAATAACTTCCAAATTCCCCAGTCTAGATTTCCTTATATATCTTCTTTTCTTCCTAAATGATTACTCCACGCCGTCAAACTCAGACATTTTTGAGTCTACATTTGCTCTTCCTTTCCTCCCCATCGTATGGCACCTTTCTCTGCCGAGGATTAACCCAGCTTCTCGGTCACACTGACATACTTGATTTTTTTTTTTTTTTTTTTTTTTAGATAGGGTCTCACTCTGTCACCCAGGCTGGAGTGCAGTGGCGTGATCTCCGCTCACTGCAACCTCCGCCTCCCGGGTTCAAGCGATTCTCCTGCCTCAGCCTCCTGAGTAGCTGGGATTACAGGTGTATACCACCACACCTGGCTAATTTTTGTATTTTTCATAGAGACAGGGTTTCACCACGTTGCCCAGGCTGGTTTCAAACTCTTGGACTCAAGTGATCTACCCGCCTCGGCCTCTCAAAGTGCTAGGATTACAGGCATGAGCCACTGCGCCCGACCCACTGTACATATTAGAAGTAAGAGCTGGCTTGGTCTCTAGTTGTGGATGCTGAGATGCCAGAGGTACCCAACAATCCGGCAGATTTAAGACTAGACTTTATTTTGTAGCATTGCAAATACCACATGGGATAGATACCAGATCTCTGCTTCAAAGCTGCGGTAAATAATGTTCAGAAGAGTTTACTACTTGTCCAAAGTCACACAGAGGGTAGGAGGCAGAGCCAGGTCCTGAAACCACGTCTTTCCGTTGCCACAGCTCCTGCCAAACACTGCAGTCAACCGAGGAAAACATAAACGAAAGCACTGGATCTTAAAATTCCAGCAAAACGCTATTGCTCCCCTGTCAACCTGCCGGACTTCTTGGACAAACATTTCATTTGGGCATTTTTCAGCAACTCTAGAAGGTTTATCAGGAGAACTTCCAGTTCAGAAGGGCCTTCCAGAGTTAATGTCTCCTGAACCATTCATGCATGTGGAATACAATTACACCAACAAGGAGGGTGGTGTGGCAGGAAACACAGGGCATAGAAGCCAGGAGACGGAGAGTAGGGAGGTCATTAGTTTCACCTTTATACACCTATGTTACATCTGCTACAACAAGCTGGATTCTTTTACAACTTGGAAAGCATCTAATAACAAAATTAGGAGCTTGTGGCAAAGATAATATTACACGTTCACCAAATCCCATTTTATTGTTTTCTTCCTATGTACACAAGAAGACTATAATTCCCAGCCTTTTTTTTCTCTTTTTGTTTTTTTGAGACTGAGTCTTGCTCTGTCACCCAGGTGGGAGTGCAGTGGCACAATCTCAGCTCACTGCAAGCTCTGCCTCCCACGTTCACGCCATTCTCCTGCCTCAGCCTCCCCAGTAGCTGGGACTACAGGCGTCCGCCACCACGCCCGGCTAATTTTTTTTGTATTTGTAGTAGAGACGGGGTTTCACCACGTTAGCCAGGATGGTCTTGATCTCTGACCTTGTGATCCGCCCACCTCAGCCTCCCAAAGTGCTGGGATTACAGGTGTGAGCCAGCGTGCCCAGCCGGCTTCCCAGCCTTTTTGGCCCTGAGACTGGGCCACTATAACTGGATTCTGACCAAAAGGACGGGGGCCAAAGGGATGTATGCCACTTCCAAGCGTGCCCATAAAATATCCCAAGTCATCCTCCACCCTCTCTCTTCCTCTTCCGTGGCAAATTGTTTTTTGAGAGAGGGTATCGTGTCACCCAGGCTGGAGTGCAGTGGTGTGGTCACGGTTCAATGTAGCCTTGATCTTCTGGGCTCCAGCGATCCTCCCACGTCAGACTTCTAAGGAGCTGGGACCACAAGTGTGCACCACCAGGCCTGGCTAATTTTATTTGTAGAGATGGGGGTCTCGCTAGGTTGCCCAGGCTGGTCTCAAACTGCTGGACTCAAGCGATCCTCCCACCTTGGCTTCTCAAAGTGCTGGGAGTACAAGCATCATGAGCCACCGCACTTGGTCTGTGGCAAATTCGTGAGGGCACGTGATGGAGATGACACCATCACAAGATGGATGGAGCCTAGATTCCTGAACCAATTATCGGAGGAAAGCCACCAAGGAAAGCCACTTGACCTACATCAAACAATAACCTGTTGTATTGATATAAGAGTTAAAAAGAAATTACTTAGGCAGATAGTGAGGGTAAGGAAGTTCTCGGTAAGGTTTCCCTTTTAATGAAAAGCAGCCCCCAAATCATTTCTTTTCTAACAAAAAGCAGCCTGTAAATTCGAGCTGCAGACATAGATAAGCAAGCTGGAAGCTTGCACGGGTGAATGCCGGCAGCTGTGCCAACAGGAAAAGGCTACCTGGAGCCAGGCATGTTCAACATGGAGGCTCCCTCTTCCCTTTTCTTTATCAACCCTGTGTACAGTAGGGAGCAGACAACATGGCACCGGCCAGGTAGAAAACCCATTTGCATAATAAAAGATGAGGGTGGAGTGGCCACTTTCTTCTTGTGCTATGTAAACATCACGTGGTCCAACCAATCCTTGCGCCCTATGTAAATCAGACACCGCCTCTTCAAGCCAGTCTATAAAGCCCTGTGCACTTCCCCATGGGACCGGAAGACCCAGTCGGGAGCCCCTCTCTTTCTGCAGGAGAGAGAGCTTTTCTCTTTCTCTCTATTAAATCTCTCTCGCTATTAAGCCTCCACTTTTAAACTCACTTCTCGTGTGCCCGTATCCTTATCCCTTAGCATGAGATGGCGAACCTCCAGTATTTACCCCTGACAACGAGGCTGCTTCAGTATGAAGCCATTGAAAATAAAGATTTTCTTTGTTACCACAGCACAACCTTACCTATCCTGACTAATTTGGATTTCATATATGCCAGGGGATTCCAATGTCCCACAGAAGTCCTGAGAGGGCCTCTTGGTTGCCTCACTCATGGAAACAGCCTTTTGGTGTTTTTACGACCTGGATTTATTTCAGAATCTAAGTTCATATGAGGATATATTTCTGAGTACAGTTCCGTTTCCTTCTTCTTCCTCTGAATTATCTTCTCATTCTCACTTTGTTGTGGTGTGCTTGTGCCAAAATAAAATAAATCAACGACTTCATCACAAAGCACATAGCACACGTACTTTACATTCTCACTGAAACAAGACCTGAAAAAGGAGGAAATTGTATTACAATTTTATTCCCCCTCAGGGACCATTCTGAATTTTATCATCCTAATATTTACTTCTTGTTATGGTAAAACCTTGAGTAAACCATCAGGGACTGAGTTGTTCTAGACAAGTGTTTTGCATAACTAGAGTTTATGCATTTAGGCATTAATATGCTGTTGACTCTCACATGTTTGGAAAGAAATATTAAATATGAAATAGGAAGCACAGTGAATGAACTGGGGTGACATATTTTGCATTTTTATGGAGATTCAGGATTCACCTGAGTTCCTTAAATGTGCTGTGCTCCCTGCAGAGGCTCCTGCCATCATCTCTGCTTGGAGCAGTTTTTTCCTTCCTTTGTCTCATTAAATCATTCCTATCCTTTGGTTGTCAGCTCACAGAGCAGTTCCCTCAGGCACAACTGTATACATTTACTAAAACTCATCTAACTGTTCACCTAAAGCAGGTGAATTTTGTGGCATGTAAATTATACCTCAATAACGCTGTTAAAAACAAAACACACTGTCCAGGAGGTGGTGCATGAACATAACCCCCGCTCTTCTTTAAAAAAAAAAAAAATTTTTTTTTGAGACAGGGTCTCCCTGTGTCATCTGGGCTGGAGTGTGCAGTGGCGCAATCTCTGCTCACTGCAGCCTCAACATTCAGGGCTCAAATGATCCTCCTGCCTCTGCCTCCCAAGTAGATGGGACCACAGGCATGTGTCAACATGCTGAGCTAATTTTTTTTTTTTTTAGAGATGTGGTCTCGCTATGTTACCCAGGCTGGTCTTGAACTCCTGGCCTCAAGCCGTCCTGCCACCTCGGCCTTCCAAAGGCCAAGGATTACAGGCTTGAGCCACCACTATGGCACATTACCTCTGTGAGCTTCCTCCCAAAACCCATAACCCCAGTCTAACCGTGGGAACATCATTAGACAAATTCTAATAGAGGGCATCCTACAAAATCTACTGGATCAATACTCTTCAAAATTGTCAAGGTCATCAAAAGCAAGGAAAGGCTGAGAAATTGTCACAGCTAAGGGGAGCATAAGGAGACATGATGACTCCACGTAATATGGTTACACGGATGGGGTCCTAAGACAGAAAAATGACATCAGATAGAAACTACAGACATCTGAATACCTGGCTGGGCATGGTGGGTCACACCTGTAATCCCAGCACTTTGAGAGGCTGAGGCAGGTGGATCACTTGAGTCCAGGAGTTTGAGACCAGCCTGGACAACACGGTGAAACCCTGTTGCTACTAAAAATACAAAAATTAGCCAGGCGTGGTGGCAGGTACCTGTAATCCCAGCTACTCAGGAGACTGAGGCAGAAAAATCACTTGAACCCAGAAGGTGGAGTTTGCAGTGAGCCAAGATCGTACCACTGTAGTCCTGCTGAGGCAACAGGGGGAAATTCTCCATCTCCAGAAAAAAAATAAAAATTAAAACTAAAAAAAAGAAAAAAAATATATATATATATATATCTGAATATCTCATGGACTTTAGTTAATAATAAGGTATCAACACTGGTTCAGTATTATAACAAATGTACCATACTAATTTAAGATGTTAGAAACAGAGGAAACAGTGCGAGATATATGGGAACTACTCTTTGTATTAACTTCATGATTTCTCTGTAAATCTATAACCATTCCTAAAAATAAAGTTCATTTGGCCAGGCACAGTGGCTTACGCCTGCAATTCTAGCACTTTAGGAGACTGAGGCGGGTGGATCAGTTGAGTCCAGGAATTCAAGACCGGCCTGGCTAACATGGTGAAACCCCATCTCTACTAAAAATACAAAAAATTACCCAGGCATGGTGGTGCACACTTGTAGTCCCAGCTACTCAGGAGGCTGAGGCACGAGAATTGCTTGAACCCGGGAAGTGGAGGCTGCAGTGAGCTGATATTGCACCACTGCACTCCAGCCTGGAAAACAGAGAGTCTGGCTCAGAAAATAAATAAATAAAGTTCATTTAATTTACATTTTTTAGGAATTCCCCAGTTCCCAAGCCAGATCTAATCACCTGCTATATGTTCATATAGCAATCTGGACTACCGGCTAAATGAATTAATTTATCACCATATGTAATTATATGTTTGTGCACTTTGCTCACTGCCGTATCTTAGTGCAAGGTCAGGGCCTGGCTCTTGACAAGTGCTTAGTAATGGATATAGAGCAAGTGCAACCTCACAGAATAAAAGTTTCATGACAACAGAACTTCATCTGCTCTGTTCTCTGTTGTATCCCCATTATCTAGATGATGTCTGGCACACGGTACACAATCGAGATAAATTCCTCCCCAAGTGGAGTAAAGGAATCTTTTCCCTAGTGATCCAGGGCTCTCGGCCACCCTGGATCCCTTTGGGGTGGCCTGTCCACAGTGGGTTGGGGCCCACAGGCTTGTGGGAAGGGGGGATTGACTTCCCTGGCCCTGGCTGAGGCTCCACATCTTTCTTCTGCACTGGGCTCTGCAGAAGGTTTTCAGCTGCGGCAACTCACTACTCAGTTAGTGCCATTTACCAAAATGAGGGAAAGTGAGAGAGGGGCAAGGAGGAGGAACAGTTTGAAGAAGATCCGTGAGGCATCTAATTGACAAGATCAAGTAGGAAATTGCATACAACTCAGGGGCACCATAAAGCTGTAGCTATAAAGCTGGAATTCATCAGCCTTATAGATGGTGTCTGAAACCATGAGAATGATAGTGCAGCCGCTGCGGGAAACAGCACGGCGGTTCCTCAAAAGATTAAACGTGGAATGACCATAGGATCCAGCAATTCCGCTTCTGGGTATATACCCAAAAGAATTGAAAACAGGGTCTCAAAGAGACATTTACATACAAATGTTTATAGCAGTATTATTCATAATACCAAAAGGTGGAAGCAACCAAAGGGTTTATCAACGGATTTTTAAAATGTGGTCTATCCATACAATGGAATATTATTCGCCCTTAAAAAGGAAGGACATTCTAACCCATGCTGCATGGATGGACCTTGAGGACATTATGCTAAAGGAAGTAAGCCAATCACAGAAGAACAAATACTGTATGATCCCATTTATATGAGATCCCTACAGTAGTCAAATTCATAGAAACAGAAAGTAGAATGATGGTTGCCAGAAGCTAAGGGAAGAGGGAATGGGGAGTTGTTGTTTCACAGAGACAGACTTTCTGTTTGGGAAGATGAAAAGGCCCTGGAGATAGATGGTCATGATGGTTGCACAACAATGTAAACATACTTAATGCCACAGACTGTACTATTAAAAACAGTTAAAATGGCCAAGCACAGTGGCTCATGCCTGTAATCCTAACACTTTGGGAGGTGGAGGCAGTGGATTGGCTGAGCTCGGGAGTTCAAGACCAGCCTGGGCAACATGGTGAAACCCCATCTGTACTAAAATACAAGAAAAAATTAGCCAGGCGTGGTGGCGGGCACCTGTAGTCCCAGCTACTTGGGAGGCTGCGGCATGAGAATTGTGCTTGAACCCAGGAGGCAGAGGTTGTAGTGAGTCAAGGTCGCGTCACTGCACTCCAGCCTGGGCAACAGCTTGAGACTCTGTCTCCAAAAAAAATTAATACTACTAATAATTAATGAATATAAAAATAAAAACGGTTAAAATGGTAAATGTTATGTTATGTATATATGGTTTTTTTTTTTTTCTGAAACGGAGTTTCACTCTTGTTGCCCAGGATGGAGTGCAGTGGCGCAATCTCGGCTCACCGCAACCTCCGCCTCCTGGGTTCAAGTGATTCTCCTACCTCAGCCTCTGGAGTAGCTGGGATTACAGGCATGCACCACCACGCCCGTTTAATTTTGTATTTTTAGTAGAGATGAAGCATCTCCATGTTGGACAGGCTAGTCTTGAACTCCCAACCTCAGGTGATCCGCCCACCTCGGCCTCCCAAAGTGCTAATATTACAGACATGTGCAACCGCACCGGCCTTGTTATGCATATTTTACCACAATAAAAGAACTCATTATTATGTACTGAATGCTTCTTGTATGCCCAGAATGTTTTAAGTGCTGCCTGTGTTTCAAACTCATTGAATCCTCCTATTTCCAAGGTAGGTACAGTATCACCCCCATTTTATAGGCAAGGAAAGTAGTGATCAGAGAAGTTAAGTAAAGGGCCTAAACTCACACAGCTTCTAACTAGCCAGGCTAGGAATTGGATTTAGACAGTTGAGTTCCAGTGCTCAAGCTTTTTATTTAACAAACTGTATGAGCTGTGAGAGATTATCTCACTACTACAAGAATTTATGTTTCACATCAAAAAGTAAATTTTTAGGCAGGGTGTGGTGGCTCACACTGTAATCCCAGCACTTTGGGAGGCCAAGGCAGAAGGACCACTTGAGACCAGGAGTTCAAGACCAGCCTGGGCAACATAACAAGACATTGTCTCAAAAAATAATAATAATTAGCCAGGCATGGTTACACCTGTAGTTCCTGCTACTTGGGAAGCTGAGGCAGGACGATTGCTTGGGGCTACAGTGAGCTACAATGGCACCACTGCCTTCCAAACTGGACAGAGTGAGACCCTGTCTCAAGAAAAAACAACAACAACAACAACAAAAAACGAAAACGAAACAGCCACGATGGCTCACGCCTGTAATCCCAGCACTTTGGGAGGCCAAGGCACTTGATCACTTGAGGTCAGGAGTTTGAGACTAGCCTGGCCAATATGGTGAAACTCCATCTCTATCAAAAATACAAAAATTAGCCAGGTGTGGTGGTAGGTGCCTGTAATCCCAGCTACTTGGGATGCTGAGGCAGGAGAATCGCTTGAACTCGGGAGACAGAGGTTGCAGTGAGCTGAGATCGCGCCACTGCACTCCAGCCTGGGTGACAGGGCGAAACCCTGTCTCAAAAAAAAGAAAAAAGAAGAATTTTTTATGAGAATTTAAACGAAAGACTGAATTTACAACTCCTAAGCAGCTAGGCCCTGGCCTTTTACCACATTCAGACAGCGCCTCCCTGCATAGGGCCTGGGGCTGCAGAAGGGATGAGTTCGAGTGGGAAGGACAGTTAGACCATTGTATCATCTCTGCAAAATTGCTCTATGGCCAGGGATGACCCCCTGGAAGTACCCATTGGAGGCTTCCTGCTGTGTGTGTAAGGCCAGGGGGGCCCACAGCACCTGTCCCTCCTTTGCCTTCAGAAGAATTCAGCCCTGACTCAGACCCTCTCAGCCAAGAGGCCAGAGCCCCAGTTCCAAGGCAGGTGGACCCAGGAAGGAGATCTGCAGCTCTTTGGCAGCCAAGGGAGAAGCTTGCTATGCTATTTGGGGCTGCTCTGTTGTGTTATCCATGAAACCTCTCAGACAAAAGCAATGCCAAGGCCTGGCTACTCCAGACCTGCAGCTCAGAAACACACAGGGTCCTTACATGGCCTTCCCTCTGAGTGTGTCTGTGTTCTAATCGCCTCTTCTTACAAGGACACCAGTCATTTTGGACTAGGCCCCACCCTAAGGGCCTCATTTTTGTTGTTGTTGTTTTAAACTTTTATTTTGGGTTCAAGTGTACATGTGCAGGTTTGCTATACAGGTAAACTCCTGTCATAGAGCTCTGTTTTACAGATCACTTTGTCACCCAGGTACTAAGCCTAGTACCCAAGTTATTTTTTCTGCTCCTCTCCCTCCTCCACCCTCTAACCTCAAGTGGAACCCAGTGTGTGTTGTTCCCCTCTGTGTCCATGTGTTCTCATCATTTAGCTCCCACTTATAAGTGAGAACATGGGCTATTTGGTTTTCTATTCCTGCATTAGTTTGCTAAGGAAAAGGGAAGGGCCTTATTTTAACTTAATCACCAGTTTAAAGACCTTATCTCCAAATGTGTTACATTCTGAGATATTGAGGGTTAAGGCTTCAACATATGAATTTTGAAAGAGACATAATTCGTCCTGTAACAGCATATAAATAACAAAGGAGGCCCCACCCAATAAAGCACTAGGATAATTCCATTCAAAACGATTTGTTTAACTTACTGGAAAATAGATAAATTTTTACCAAGGGAGGCAAAGAAACTGCATTGTTCCGTCATCTTCATTTCTACTCTCAACTGCTTTCAAACAACACTTCAAAAACAACATCTATGGTAGTTTAAACCTCAGCACTTGTTAGCTATGGTTTTTCTCCCCAGTGTTTTTTGTTTTGTTCTATATTTGAGATGGAGTCTCACCTTGTCGCCCAGGCTGAAGTGCAATGGCAAGATCTCGGCTCACTGCAACCTCCGCCTCCCAGGTTCAAGCCATTCTCCTGCCTCAGCCTCCCAAGCAGCTGGGATTACAGGCGCGTACCACCATGCCCGGCTGATTTTTTGTATCTTTAGTAGAGATGGGGTTTCACCATGTTGGCCAGGCTGGTCTCAAACTCCTGACCTCATGAACCGCCCGCCTCGGCCTCCCAAACTGCTGGGATTACAGGCGTGAGCACCGTGCCCCTCCCCTCTCCCCAATTTTTTAAAACTTCAGTCGCATAATCTATCCCCAAAGGAAGGTAAAGATCAAAAAACAACCCAAAGCGTTACTATCATCTGTAGCCAACATAACATAACCAGCACAAGAATCCAGCCTCTGTGATCTTTGTTGAAATAACATCACTGATAATTTCATCATTGATAATTTCACCAAGAAATAACAAATGAGAACATCTGGGGTATTCCCTTGATTTCTTTTCTGTCCATCGGTATTTTACTTTGTTGACTACCTTCTTTACATTGAAATCAGAATCTTGCTTTTTTCTCTCATGCTCATTTCCCAACAACATGAACAATGATTCACTTACATGTTGAATGTCTGCATAATAATATTGCGTGGCGTTTCATCTTATTTACCTAACCATTGTCCAGTTGCTGGACATTGGGTTAACATTTACAAATAATGCTGACAGACGTTATTGTCATATATCCTTTCTGGTTATTTCCCTTTTTTTGAGACAAGGTCTTGTTCTGTCAACCAGGCTGGAGTACAGTGGCATTATTAAGGCTCACTGCAGCCTCAACTTCCCAGGCTCAATTGATCCTCCCACCTCAGCCTCCTGAGTAGCTGGGACTCCAGGCACGTGTCACCACGCCCAGCCAATTTTTGTATTTTTTGTAGACACAGGGTTTCACCACGTTGCCCAGGCGGTCTCAAACTCTGGGCTCAAGCGATCCACCCACTTCAGCCTCCCAAAGTGCCGGAATTACAAACGTGAGCCACCACGCCCAGCCTTGCTGGCTATTTCTTTAGGCTAATCGGGTTTTCTATAAGTGAAGTTACTATGTCAAATATTCACAGATTTGTTTGAAAGCCTTTTGGAATACAGGAAAACATCTGTCTTTTTAGGTTCTTTGACTTTGCCAGTCAGAGAATAATCTGTCAGCCACCCCTGCAATACTAACCAAACATTTGGTCCTATGTTCCTACACAGGATGTCCTCACCCTCTGCCCACATTCCCACTCAAAGCGCAACCATGAGTTCCAATCATTACAGGGTGCTGTGACAGGTGCTGGGAATAGAAAGGTCATACAACTGCCAATAGGGGACGAAAGGTAAGGAGGGTCATAGAAGAGCTTGCGTATGTGATGCGCTTCTCTGAAGAGCTCAAAGGTTTTCAGAGACACGGCCTTTTTCATCTTTATGGGTGTGTTGTTTTTCCTTCTGAGTCAGACCCAAACATAAACCTCACGCATTGGCTTCTATTTACACGTTCACTCCTGTTTTCTTGATACTCCCTAAAATGGCTTTTATAGATCGGACTTCGGGTTCATATAGATGACAAAAAAGCCCCAAATTGATCTGTTCATCTCTCACCCCTAAGACCCACAGGAGTGACAGGCATGGTGACTCATGCCTGTAATCCCAGCACTTCGGGAGGCCAAAACCGGAGGATCACCTACATCGCCTAAGCCCAGGAGCTTGAGACCAGCCGGGGCAACATAGTGGGACTTTGTAGTAGTCCGTTCTCACGTTACTTTAAAGAACTACCTGAGACTGACCAGGCGCAGTGGCTCAGGCCTGTAATCCCAGCACTTTGGGAGGCCGAGGCGGGTGGAACACGAAGTCAGGAGATCGAGACCATCCTGGCTAATATAGTGAAACCCCGTCTCTACTAAAAATATAAAAAATTAGCCAGGCATGGTGGTGGGCGCCTGTATCCAGCTACTCGGGAGGCTGAGGCAGGAGAATGGCGTGATGCTGGGAGGCGGAGCTTGCAGTGAGCTGAGATCACGCCACTGCACTCCAGCCTAGGGGAGAGAGCGAGACTCCGTCTCAAAAAAAAAAGAACTACCTGAGACTGGATAACTTATAAAGGAAAGAGTTTTACTTGACTCACAGTTCCAAAGGTTTAACAGGAAGCATGACCGGGAGGCCTCAGGAAACTTGCAATTACAGCAGAAGGCGAAAGGGAAACAAGCACGTCTTACCGTGGCAAAGCAGGAGACAGGGAAGGGGGAAGTGCCACGCTTTTAAACAACCAGATCTCATGAGAACTCACTTACTATCACGAGAACAGCAAGGGGGAAGTCCGCCACCGTGATCCAATCACCCCCTAGCCAGTCCCTCCTTCGACATGTGGGAATTACAGTTCGAGATGAAATTTCGGTGAGGACACAGACCAAACCATATCAGACCCCACCTCTACAAAAAATTGAAATTCAAACATTAGTCAAATGTGGTGTTATGTGCCTATAGCTACTCAGGAGGCTGAGGTAGGAGGATCCTTGAGCCCAGGAGTTGAAGGCAGCAGAGAGCTAGGATTGTGTCACTGCACTCCAGCCTGGGCGACAGAAAGAGATCCTGTCTCTAAAAAAAAAAAGAAAGAAAAAGAGACGTTATTCCAGCAAGCAGTTTTCAAACTGGGGAGAGGCCGCCTTCTGTACGAAACAAAAGTGCACTCCACCAGAACCAAGAGGGGACGGTCAGGCTAGGGAAAGTTCCAGCCCGGGATCCCCCTCCAGTCTGCTATGCAAATGAGGCATGTAAGCTCGCTCAATCCTGATTGGTTGATGTTAAAACTGACCACAGATCCCAGTTCATGGATGAGGTCCAGGTGGCAGAATGGGACCTTCCAGTAGCAGTTGATTCTGGTGGCATCAACAGGGCCAGACGGCTATGAAAGCTCCAAAGTTGAACTACTGTTCAGCTTGTACGGGGTACAAGTGTAACCTCCAGTTGGCAAATGGCTCTCAGCTCCATTCAGGACTTAGATCCAGTTACCCACTCACAATCTATCTTGAAGGGTGACTCTTTCTGGGTTCACACATTTCTCCTGGATACTATACAAGAAGATCGGCCCGGATTTTCAATAATAGACTGGTCTATCTTGGCAAAGGGTGTCCATTAGAATGTAAATGAGCAAAAAGGAGAAATCTATGCCTGATTTTAAAGTTATAGAAGTCTGACCTACAGTCATCATTGACAGAAATGTATCTGAGGATTGCAAGTTTTAACTTTAACCCCCTCTTAATCACTTTGAACTTATGAACAAATGGACTTACAAACAGCCTGTTTGTAAGTAAAAGCAGATCGATTTGGTTAAGTGAACTAATATCTGGTTGAACAACTTTACCAAGACATACAGGTTGAGAGTCTCATAACTAATCTAAAATGAGGTCTCTATGGCTTGGTCAGTCTTCATTTCTGCCCTGTTTAGAACTCTCCAATTTGTCATGCAATAGGAAAATCAGAAAGCAATATGCTGTATCTGCACTGTTATAAATGTGTTAAAGTAAAAAATCGTGGTTCTCTTTTTTTTTTTTTTTTTTTTTTGAGACGGAGTCTTGCTCTGTCCCCCAGGCTGGAGCGCAGTGGCGCGATCTCGGCTCACTGCAAGCTCCGCCTCCTGGGTTCACGCCATTCTCCTGCCTCAGCCTCCTGAGTAGCTGGGACTACAGGCGCCTGCCAACACGCCCGGCTAATTTTTTGTATTTTTAGTAGAGACGGGCTTTCACCGTGTTAGCCAGGATGGTCTCGATCTCCTGACCTCGTGATCCGCCCGCCTCGGCCTCCCAAAGTTCTGGGATTACAGGCTTGAGCCACCCCGCCCGGCGAAATCATGGTTCTCATACAAATATAAAATAAGCCAGGTGTGGTGGCTCACTCCTGTAATCCTAGCGCTTTGAGAGACTGAAGCAGATGGATCCCTTGAGGCCAGGAGTTCAGGACCAGCTGGCCAACATGGTGAAACCCCATTTCTACTAAAAATACAAAAATTAGCAGGGCATGGTAGCACATGCCTGTAGTCCCAGCTACTCAGGAAGCTGTGAAATGGGAATTGCTTGAGCCCGGGAGGTGGAGGTAGCAGTGAGCCAAGAGTGCGCTACTGCACGCCAGCCTGGGCAACAGAGGGAGACTCTGTCTGAAAAAATATATACACACACACACACACACACACACACATATATACACATACACACATATATATGCATATATAATTAATATATGCATGTATATATGTGCATATATATGCATATATAATATATAATGAATATATATGTGCATATATATTCATATATAATATATAATGAATATATATGCATAAATATGTGCATGTATATATATATATAAAATGAACATGTGTCCAAGATTTTAAAATTAATTTAACTCATTAATTAATGATGCAGACAGCAAAATATTACAACTGGCTGAAAGAGAATCCAAAGAACAGACATATCTACAAGCAGTCAGGAGTGCTGAAATAAATTTACTAAGAGATGCAAGACTGAGAGCCTCTCTATGGGGTAGAAATCAATTGCATTTCTACCAGACAAAACTCGTTTGTATCTCTATGGACAAGAATCATTTCCATAACCTTGTGTTTTCTATAATTTACAGTTACAAAATAGTTCAGTCAAAAACGATGAAAGACACAGACCCCTGTGAAATCAGACAACCCTGAAGCCTCTGCTAGATAATACCCAGCAATCCATTGAAAGGAAACTCAGTAATCTTTCTGCCCATTTCAGGGCCTTTTCCTGACAAAAAGAGGAGATTTAATCATCATAAAGCAATCTGAAGCTCTGTGCTGGGACCAAGTGCAAGGAGAGAGTGGAAAGGTTGCAGCTTAGCAGTAGTGTATGTGGGAATGGCTTGGGAGTTTAAACTAGCATTATATTCCGAGATTCAATGTGATGAGGCTGCCAAAAACTTTTTGGGTTTTTTTTTTTTTTTTCAGTTCAGGCATCATCTCTAGAATGAAAGAAAGGAAGAACCTGCTCTGGTCAGCTATGATCAGACAGATAACTGGATTCTGTGTACCACATTTTACAAGGGCTAAAGGGACTCAGGAAGGTAAGGGAATGTGACACCCATGCGTAAGGAGTGCTGGAAGAAACCAGGAATATTTAAAGAGGAAAAAGCTCACACAGAAATGGACAGTTGTCTTCAAATACTTATAGGACAACTGAGGAATAAGGCTTAAGGAACACCTTCCTAAATAATAACCAAGCTGATGGTGATGATGGTGATGATGATGATGATGATGATGATGATGACAGTGTCAGTCAACATTAATTGAGCTTTACTACATTATTTGAGCTTTATTAGGTGTCAAACCATGGGCTGAGCACTTTACAAGTGCCCTCTCATTTAACCCTCATGACAGTGAGAAACTAGTTTCCCAGCCCACACTTGGTAGACAGAGATGTCAAACTTTTGGTGGAATTAAAGGCCTTTAAGTCCCCTTTGAGCTCTAAGATTACATGGTTCTGTGTCACTCTTCTGCTCAGAGGCGTTTGATGAATCCCTATTGGCTACTATATTAAATACAAATTCCCCAGCCTGCCAAGAGAAGCTCTTCACAGCATTGCTCAAATCAAGCTCTCCAGATTCATCACCGAAATACCACTACCACCACTACCTTCATTTTAAACACCACTACCACCACTACCCCCATCAAACATACCAAATGCAGCCATGCAAGATACTCACTCAACCAGCTCTCAATCAACTCAATCAACCATCCAACCTCTATAGTCCTACTCATGCCCTTCCATCTCCAATGGTACCTCCTCCATAGCCATTCTAGTGCATTGTTTCCCTCCTCTTCCACCATTTCCCTTCCTGCAATAGCACTTTTGCCACATGCTGGTCACTATCACAGTCACTTATTAGTGCTTGTTCTATCTCTTCTAGGTTGCAAGCTCCTTGAGGGGGCGGCTGCTGAATGAATTCGTTGAAGGGCCAGAGAGGGAAAGTGGGACATAGATGGGGCAAGGGAAGCTCGGGAAACAATCTAAGGCAACAGGAATAACGTCAGGTCCTTTACTGGGGAAGCAATTTCTGAAATGCCTTTATCCCAGGTGCATCCCTGAGAGTTATTTTTTCAGCTCTTAAGGGTATGAGCAAAGGTGTCAGGGAAAGAAACTTTGCTTTCTGGGCCAGGTGCGGTGGCTCACGCTTGTAATCCCAGCACTTTGGGAGGCTGAGGCGGGCGGATCACGAGGTCAGGAGATCGAGACCACGGTGAAACCCCGTCTCTACTAAAAATACAAAAAATTAGCCGGGCGTGGTGGCGGGCGCCTGTAGTCCCAGCTACTGGGAGAGGCTGAGGCGGGAGAATGGCGTGAACCCGGGAGGCGGAGCTTGCAGTGAGCTGAGACTGCGCCACTGCACTCCAGCCTGGGCGACAGAGCGAGACTCCATCTCAAAAAAAAAAAAGAAACTTTGCTTTCTGAAGAGAGATGGTCTACCTGGAGTAGAGGGCATTCCCATTAGATAAAAAGAGCAGAGTCAAGGCTTCATTCTTTTAGTTCCTAGCCCAAGACAGGTGGTCAAGAAAGGTTTTTGTTTTATTTTGCTTTGTTTTTTAAAGGCAGGGTCTTGCTCTGTCACCTACGTTGGAGTGCAGTGGTATAATCATAACTCACTATAACCTCAAACTCCTAGGCTCAGGCAGTCCTCCTGTCTCAGCCGCCTGAGTAGCTTGGACCACAGGTGTGCACCACAGCACCCAGCTGATTTTTAACTGTTTTTTTTTTTTTTTTTTTGGTAGAGACAGGGTCTCACTATGATGCCCAGGCTGGTCTCTAACTCCTGGCCTCCAACAATCCTCCTGCCTCAGCCTCCCAAAGTGCTGGGATTACAGGTGTGAGCCACCACGCCTGGCAAAGAAAGATTTACTAAATGACTTTATTTATTGTAGTGAGGGCCGAGACTGGTTAGGTGCATTTGGGTCAAAATCATGGAAGGCCTTGAATACCAGGACAAAGGGAACACTTACGTGTCTTGATTCTCCCTAAACGTCTTAAATGTATTTTTTTGTATTTATATTATTGTATGCATTTTTAAAAATATGCTCATATGATTTTCTTTTCTTTTCTTTTCTTTTTTTTTTTTTGAGGTGGAGTCCTGTGCTGTTGCCCAGGCTGGAGTGCAATGGCGTGATCTCGGCTCACGGCCACCTCCACCTCCCGGGTTCAAGCAATTCTCCCCTCTCAGCCTCCCAAGTAGCTGGGATTACAGGCACGCCACCACCATGCCGGGTTAATTTTTGTATTTTTGGTGAAAATAGGGTTTTGTCATGTTGGCCAGGCTGGTCTCAAACTCCTGACCTCAAGTGATCCACCCACCTCAGCTTCCCAAAGTGCTGGGATTACAGGCGTGAGTCACCGCGCCCTGCCCAATTTTCTCATTTCTGACCTCTCATTCACACAGATCTTGTTCTGATTGCTTCTGAACACTATCACAGGCGTTTGATAGTTTTGTATTTCTTCTGCTTTTGTCATTCCCCACCTAGTCCTAGAATGTACTTTTCCTCTCTGTCTTGGACGTGTAAATTTCCTTTTCCCCTCCCCTCCCTGAATCTGTAAGCGCCCCTATCATGTCCTTTAACTTGTCTGCTTTTCTCTTGAAGATTTTCCCTTTTTCCTCCCTTTGCTGTCCAACTGTCCTGATTCTACCGACCATCACTTACTTCGGTTTTATGTTCCCCAATTCCCATTACTTAGGTCCTACTCATTTCCCATCGAAGGCTACAGAGAAAAATAACCTCAGCCAGAAAGCAATCAGGAATTGCTCACTAATTGGTGGGTTGCCTGCACTTTTCACATCTCTTTTCCAGAACCACTGGGAGCGCCAGCAGATCCTGCCAACCCCTGGCCGTCCTGCCTGTGGAGACAGGCTTAGAATGATGCTGGAAGCTACTGCTTCACCCACTGCTGTCCAAGGAGCCTTACCCACATGATCTCAACCTTCAAACAGCCCTGTCATGTGGGTTCCTGACCCTATTCCACTGATAAAGATGTTACAATTTAGAGAAATCTATTTTTTTTTAGACGAAGTTTCGCCCTTGTTGCCCAGGCTGGAGTGCAATGGCGCGATCTCAGCTCACTGCGACCTCTACCTCCCAAGTTCAAGCGATTCTCCTGCCTCAGCCTCCAGAGTAGCTGGGATTATAGGCACCTGCTATCACACCCAGCTAATTATTTGTATTTTTAGTAGAGACAAGATTTCACCATGTTGGCCAGGCTGGTCTCAAACTCCTGACCTCAGGTGATCCACCCGTCTCAGCATCCCAAAGTGCTGGGATTATAGGTGTGAACTACCGCTCCTGTAATTTCTATTTATAAAGATTTTCTTTTAAAAATTGCCAAGATTAGGCCAAGCAAATCCCACCTCCCAAAGTGCTGGGATTACAGGCATGACTTGTCCAGCCAAGGTAGAGGGATCGCTTGAGTACAGGCGTTTGAAACCAGCCTGGACAAATGGTGAGACCCCCGTGTCTACAAAAAAAATTAAAAATTAGCAGGGCACAGTGGCATGCGCCTGTAGTCCCAGCTACTTGGGAGACTGAGGTGGGGGGAATACTTGAGCCCGGCAGGTCAAGGTTGCAGTGAGTCATGATGGCGCCACTGCACTCCAGCCTGGGTGACAGAGAGAGACCTTGTCTCAAGAAAAAAAAAAGAAAAGAAAAAAAAAAACAGGGTTGTAACAAGTCCATTCACTTCCTCTCCCTCTCTCTTTACAGCTTCAGCAGCACAGCCTCCATCTTTGGACCCAAGCTTGGAAAGCATAGCTCCCTCTCTTAGACATTGTCCATTTCAAAGCATCTCCAGTCTGGATCAACAGAAGGATGATGTGTTTATGTCCTTCCCTGTCTGTTCCTTAAAGCAACCTTAAGTCTGGAACATAAATTCTCTTTTTTAAGTAAATTTTAAAACTTAGTAGAGAATTCAAAATGTACAAAGGGTAGCCACACAGGCTACTATTGTCACCGCTTCCTTGTAGCTCCTGGACTCTTGATGGCATTTGCCAATTCAAACAAAGAAAAAGTCTATGTGAATAGTTTTGTTTTCCCCTGTGACTTTAAGCTACTTAAAAGAAAATTTGGCCAGACATCGTGGCTCACTCCTGTAATCCCAGCACTTTGGGAAGCCACGGCAGGCAGATCACGAGGTCAGGAGTTCGAGACCAGCCTGACCAACAGTGGAGAAACCTCGTCTCTACTAAAAATACAAAACAATTAGCCGGGCATTGTGGCACATGCCTGTGATCCCAGCTACTCAGGAGGCTGAGACAGGAGAATCGCTTGAACCTGGGAGGTGGAGGTTGCAGTGAGCCGAGATCGTGCCATTGCATGCACTCCAGCCTTGGAACAAGAGTGAAACTCTGTCTCAAAAAAAAAAAAAAAAAAAAGCATGATCTTTATCCTAACCCTCCTGGCATCTTCATATAGTTCACCAAAAAAGAGAGAGACAGGAAGAGGAAGAATCGCTTCTATTAATTCTCTTCACCTAGGTTCAATCGGCAACATCATCAGTTCTCCTCATTTGCATGATCTGTTCTTTCTCTCACTATTATTGAGTATTCTAGTCCCTGCTTATTGGCAAAATAAGACCTAGGTTTCTGATCAGTTTGAGTTTGCTGAAGAGTCAGAGGCTAAAGATTTTACCTTGCCTGGCAGTATTTTCTCTCTCCAAAGCAGTATCTGACTGACTCTCTGGTGCCAACAGTTGAGATTACTGGCAAGAAATGAGCTGGTGAGGGTGTGCCATCTGCTTCTAAAACTTCATTCAGAAAGTTACATGCAGTTTACAAATATAATGTCTCAAAATACACTCAGAGGCAGCTGTGTTGGTGCTCTAGGGTGTCAGAGCCGTAAAGAGGTAAAAGGCTCAGAAGTCAGCCGAATCCCAGCTGGGTCTTCCCCCAGCCACCAGACTTGGAAAGGCTGCGAGCTGCTCTGAGCTGCTTCTGTGTTGAGCTCTACCTCTCAGGGTTTCTGAGGCTACTGAGCTAACAAACGCAAATGTCTACTATACTCCGCTGGGCGCGGTGGCGCACGCCTGTAATCCCAGCACTTTGGGAGGCCGAGGCAGGCGGATTGCCTGAGCTCAGGAGTTTGAGACCAGCCTGGCCAACATGGTGAAACCCCATCTCTACTAAAAATATGAAAGATTAGCTGGGGGTGGTGGCAGGCGCCTGTAGTCCCAGCTGCTCGGGAGGCCGAGGCAGGAGAATCGCTTGAACCAGGGAGGCGGAGGTTGCAGTGAGCCGAGATCGCGCCATTGCACTCCAGCCTGGGAGACAGAGACCCTGTCACAAAAAAAAAAAAAAAAAAAAAAAGGAAGAAAAAGAAAAGAAAAATCAGCTGGGCTTTTTTCCCCATCGTATAAAAATGAAGGCCGCCCAGCAGCACAGTCCTGCACTTTTCCCTCCAGCCTGGCCTTGCTTAGAGCTGCTCTGCTCGACAGGGTGCTCCGAGCGAAGAGGGCGCACCCCGCTACCTGCGCGCCTTGGCTCCTTGCCTCTCCAGCCGCACCTCCGAGTGGAATTTACCTGGAATGATCGCTTTCCTCCCCGCCCCCAACCCCGGCCACTCCCAGGTCCTCCTGTCATTTCACCTTTTCTCTACTTCACAGAACCCTTGAATGATAATCTGCTTTTATTTTCCTGAACTTCTGAACTCTTCCTGTGTCTTTAACCTCCGGTCGTTGGCGATCAGCCTCGGATTCCTTTATCTGCCCTTGGCCTGGCTGAGGCTTTTGTCATGGGAGAATCGAAGAATTTCTCACAGTGGTTCTGTCTCACGCGTGATCACACTTACCTGCCACGCCGCCTGTGCGTTCTCCCTTTTCTCTCCCTCCTTTACAGCTGAGCAAACATTTCCTCTCCTATCGGTGCTTGCATGCCAGGGTTCTTTTTCCTTTGCGATCTGGTCTGCCCTGCCTGGCGCTCCCCACCCACTTCTTCCAGGCTATTGCCGGTCTTTAGTCCCACAGGTGCCAGATTCTAGGCTATTGCTGGGCAAAATGAAATGGTCTTTAGTCCCACAAGTGACAGAGATGATACCATCTCCCCACCTCCTCCAAGGAATTCTGAACCACCTTGGTGGTTTCAGGAGTCTCAAGTTCAAGTGCTGGGAAACCTGTGTTTGTAGGCTGAGTAACCGCCCAGCTCAGCTCAGTAACCCGGGAACCTGGCTCTGCTCCCCAAGGTGGAAGGATCACTCCACCACCTCCCGTGTGCAAGCCTACATTCTCCTGTCCACACCCCAGTTCCCCTAAGTATTTTACTTGGCTGGCATTGCCGTGTCTTTTTAGCCACACTAAAACGGCGTCTTTCACACCTGCTTCCTGTCTCATTGAAGATGGAGAAGTGTTTGTTTCTTGTCCGGCTTGGTGTGGTGCAACTGCAAGACTAAATCAGAGGATCCCATTTTTTATCCCCATATATTTTTTAGGGCATGTCATGAATTCTTGCCCTTAGTAACACACTTTTTCTAAATTTCAAAAATTGTGTCTTCGAGGATTACAGTGGAGGGATTTTTGTCGTCTCAATTCTCCTCGCAAAATTTTTGCCTTGGAATATTTTACAGGTGATCAAACGTCTATTTATTTATTTATTTATTTTTGAGGCGGGATTTCACTCTGTCACCCAGGCACAACCTTGGCTCACTGCAGCCTCCTCCTCCCAGGTTCAAGCGATTCTTGTCCCTCAGCCTCCCGAGTAGCTAGATTACAGGATCATGCCACCATGCCTGGCTAATTTTTCTACTTTTAGTAGAGACGGGGTTTCACCATGTTGGCCAGGCTGGTTTTGAACTCCTGACCGCAGGTGATTCACCCACCTCAGCCTCCCAAAGTGCCGAGATTACAAGTGTGAGCCACTGTGCCCGGGCTTTTTTGAGACTGGGTCTTGCTCTGTCGCTCAGGCTGGAGTGCAGTGGCACCATCATAGCTTCCTGCAGCCTCAAACTCCTGCGCTCAAGGGATCTTCTCACCTCCTGCCTCCCAAAGCACTGAGATTACAGGCATGAGCCACCACACCTGGTCCAAATGTCCTTTCTAAATGGTGGTGGTCCTTTCTAAACTGTGTAAGTCCCTTTTTATTCGGGAGTTTCCTTTTTATCTTATGGAAAATGAGAGACATTGATATAGGAGTTAGGAAGAAATCACTTAGGCAGATAGCAAGGGTATGGAAGTCCTTGGTAAGGCTTTTTCTTTTTAATGAAAAGAGTCCCAAATCATTTTCTAACAAAGAGCAGCCTGGAAAGTCTGCAGACATAGACAAGCAAGTTGGGAGCTTGCACCGGTGAATGCGAGCAGGAACTGTGAGCTAGACATATTCAGCATGGCGGATCCATCTTCCCTTCTCTGCCAGCCACGTGTACACTAAGGAGCAGACAAGATGGCACTAGCCAAAGGGAGAATTCACTTGCATAATAAGATTAGGGTAGGCACCCGCCACCACGCCTGGCTAATTTTTGTATTTTTTAATAGGGACAGGGTTTCGTCATGTTGGTCAGGCTGGTCTCGAACTCCTGACCTCAGGTGATCCGCCCGCCTCAGCCTCGCAAAGTGCTGGGATTACAGGCATGAGCCACCACACCCAGCCTCATTTTCCTTCTTGAATCTGATCTCCAGATGACTAAATTACTTTGCAGTTCTATAATCTCACCCTCCTTCCCTCCTCAGTTCATTCTCGCATTTGCCACTGTGCATTCTGGTTTAAAATTTATTCTGGGGCCAGGCACGGTGGCTCACACCTATAATCCCAGCACCTTGGGAGGCTGAGGTGGGAGGATTGCTTGAAGCCAGGGGTGCCAGGCTACACTGAGCTATGATCATGCCACTGCACTCCAGCCAGGGCGACAGAGCAAGAAAATGTCTCTGAAAAAAAAAAAAAAAATTCTGTTTTTTGTTTGTGTGTTTCTGGACAGTATCAATCTGTCGCCCAGGCTGGAGTACAGTGGCATAATCACAGATCACTGCAGCCTTGACCTCCCAGGCTCAGGTGGTTCTCCCACCTCAACCTCCCAAATAGTTGGGAATACAGGTGCATGCCACTGTGGCCAGCTCATTTTTGTATTTTTTGTATAGATGGGGTTTTGCCATGTTGCCCAGGCTGCTCTCAAACTCCTGGGTTTAAGCAATCCTCCTGCCTTCTGCCTCCACCACACCTGGCCAAAAATTCTGTTTTTTACCTTCAGAGTGGGGACCTCTTGGTTTCTCCTCCTTGATTTCACTCACTATCCCCATAAGGACAAATGAAAGAAATGGAAGCAAGGAGATGCCCCGAGGAATAGCAACTCTTGTAACCAATGACTGGACTGCCGAATTCTGGGGTTCAACCACAAGCTTTCTTTGGGGGCCTCATCCTGTGTTAGGTTTAAACAGCTTCCTTGAAGTCTAAGCCACAGCTCCAACCTCATTTCCAAAAGGGTGTTCCCAAGTTGATGTTCCTGTTGGCTCTTCTCATACACTTTTTTTCTCCAAATGTTCCAATAAGGAACAAATGTGAGCACTTCCCTACAGAAGTAAACTAAGAACCTGCAGAATCACAGATGTTTAGAGCTGGAATAGCACTAGGGCAGGGAGTATCTTTTTCCCACTGCGATGGAGTAAAGGCCACGTGGATGTTTTCATTGACAATAGCAGCAATTTGACAAGAGTCCACGGATGGTGGTGCAGGACACGCCTCAAACATGAATCCAGACCGTGCAGAGGCTTCACTCATCTCTATTTTCTTTCTTTTTTTTGAGACCGAGTTTCACTCTTGTTGCCCAAGCTGGAGAGCAATGATGTAATCTCGGCTCACTGCAACTTCCACCTCCTAGGTTCAAGTGATTCTCCTGCCTCAGCCTCCTGAGTAGCTGGGATTACAGGCATGCACCACCACATCTGGCTAATTTTGCATTTTTAGTAGAGACAAGTTTTCTCCATGTTGGTCAGGCTGGTCTCGAACTCCCGACCTCAGTTGATCCACTTGCCGACGTGCTGGGATTACAGGCGTAAGCCACCGTGCCCGGAAGAATTTACTTTCTCCTCCCAGTTAATGTTTGCTCTCAGAAAAGAAGCTGATCAAGGTAATTTATGCCCCATGATTGCTTTTGAGATATAATATACATATCATAAAATTCACCCTTTCAAAGGACACAATTCAATGGTTTTCAGTGTATTCCAATGATGTGCAACCATCACCACCATATAATTCTAGAACATTTTTGTCACCCCCGAAAGAAACTCTGTCCCCAATGGTAGTCTTTCCCATTCCCCTCATTCCCAACTCCTGGCAACCAGCAATATATTTTCTGTCTCTGGGAATCTGCCAATTCTGGATATGTCCTAGAAAAGGCATCACAATATATGATCCTTTGCACCTGGCTTCTATTACTTAGAACAGTGTTTTCAAGGTTCATCCATTTTGTAGCATGGATCAACACTTGATTCCTTTTTATGGCTGAGTATTATTCTATTGTGTGGTTATACAGAACTCATTTGTTTTTTGTTTTCATTTTATTGGGCTTTTATTTAAAAATACTTTTTTAAAATTATGCTTTAAGTTCTAGGGTACATGTGCACAACGCACAGGTTGGTTACATATGTATACATGCGCTATGTTGGTGTGCTGCACCCATTAACTCTTCATTTAACATTAGGTATATCTCCTAATGCTATCCCTCCCCCCTCCCCCCACCCCATGACAGGCCCCGGTGTGTGACGTTCCCCTTCCTGTGTCCAAGTGTTCTCATTGTTCAGTTCCCACCTATGAGTGAGAACATGCGGTGTTTGGTTTTTTGTCCTTGCGATAGTTTGCTGAGAATGATAGTTTCCAGCTTCATCCATGTCCCACAAAGGACATGAACTCATCCTTTTTTATGGCTGCATAGTATTCCATGGTGTATATGTGCCACATTTTCTTAATCCAGTCTATCATTGATGGACATTTGGATTGGTTCCAAGTCTTTGCTATTGTGAATACTGCCGCAATAAACAGACATGTGCATGTGTCTTTATAGCAGCTTGATTTATAATCCTTTGGGTATATACCCAGTAATGGGATGGCTGGGTCAAATGGTATTTCTAAGAACTCATTTGTTTATCTATTTGTCACCTGATGGATATTTGTGTCGTTTCCATCTTTTAGCTGTTGTGAATAATGCTGCTGGGAACATTCGTGTACAGATTTCTGTGTGGACATATATTTCATTTCTTCTGGTTGAATCCTTAGGAGTGGAATTTCTGGTTCACATGGTAATGCTATTTTTAATCTTTTGAGGAACTGCCAAACTACTTTCCAAACTGGTTACATCATTTACACCTCCAGCAACAACATACAAGGATTGTAATTTCTTTGTGTCTTCACCAGCGCTTGCTTTTGTCTGTCTTTCTGATTCTAGTCATCCTAGTGGGTATGAAGTGGTATCTCAGTGGGGCTTTGATTGTCATTTCTCTAATGACTAATGATGTTGAACATCTTTTCATGCATTTATTGACCATTATATCTTTTTGTTGTTTTTTTGAGACGGAGTCTTGCTCTGTCCCCCAGGCTGGAGCGCAGCGGCACAATCTCAACTCCCTGCAACCTCTGCCTCCCAGGTTCAAGCAATTCTCCTGCCTCAGCCTCCTAAGTAGCTGGGATTACAGGTGCATGCCACCACACCCAGCTAATTTTTGTGTTTTTTAGTAGAGACAGGGTTTCGCCATGTTAACCAGGCTGGTCTCGAACTGACCTCAGGTGATCCACCTGCCTCGGCCTCCCAAAGTGCTGGGATTACAGGCATGAGCCACTGCTCCTGGCCACCTCCTAACACTTTTAAAGTCAAATTAAAGCTAATTACTTACTATCCAGAAACGAACAAACCCACCATTTCTACCAGTCCCACCGTGCATTATATAACCACTTCCCGACAGGAACAGAATGTTACACTCACAGGATTGACCTATTAGTCATTGTACTTAAAGCGGACTTTCATTAGTCGTATAATGTAAGTGGTTCCAGTTCAACTCCATTCCCATGACATCATGAAATTTGGGTACTACAAAGGATTCTTGGCAAAAGAAAATAGAGATGATCCAGGTGCAATGGCTCACGCCTGTAATCCCAGTGCTTTGGGAGGCAGAGGCTGTTGGATCACTTGAGGCCAGGAGCCAACCTGGCCAACATGGCGAAACCCTGTCTCTACTAAAAATACAAAAAAATTAGCCACGTGGTGGCACGTGCACCTGTAGCCCCAGCTACTTGGGAGGCTGAGGCACGAGAATCACTTGAACCCGAGAGGCGATGGTTGCAGTGAGCCAAGATCGTGCCAGTGCACTATATAGCCTGGGCAACAGAGCGAGACTCTGTCTCAAAAAAAAAAAAGAAGAAAAGAAGAAAAAAAAAGTCAAGCCAGGTGCGGTGGCTCACGCCTGTAATCCCAGCACTTTGGGAGGCTGAGGCAGGTGGATCATTTGAGGTCAGGAGTTCAAGACCAGCCTGGCCAACATGGTGAAACCCCATCTCTACTAAAAAATACAAAAATTACCCGGGTGTGGTGGCACGTGCCTGTAGTCCCAGCTACTGATGAGGCTGAGGCAGGAGAATTGCTTGAACCCAGGAGATGGAGGTTGCAGTGAGCCGAAATCATGCCACTGCATTCCAGCCTGGGCGACAGAGCAAGACTCCATCTTAAAAAAAGAAAAAAAAAAAAAAAAAAAAAAAACAAGAAAAGAGAAGAAAAAAAAAGTTGTTTCAGGCACCAAAAACCAGAAAGTGGACTTTTGAAAAGTTGCAACCAACAAAATATGTACATGCTTTTCTTGCAGCTAAGAAAGGGAAAAGATAAGACAAATCCTTGCTTCAAGAAGAAGTGCTTAGTTGTCAAAAAGTTATTGAAGGTACGTGGTTCCCACTCAATTGCCTGGGCCTGCACGCTAGTCCCAAGATGATCCCCTATAAGCTGCGCATGCTTGCATGAAACAGGTTCCTCTAAGCCTGGCAGATGTTTGCTGCCTTCCAAAAGCAGCTATCGGATAGCTGTTTGCTTACGTCGCACTGCCAGCTTGGGAAGGGAACTTGGGAATTTAATACTCACAGAGCATCCCCAGGAGAGAGACCAGCCCAGATCAGGTGACTTCGAACCTGGCTGGAATAATTACACACTTTCATTTCATAACAAAAAGAGATACACATTCAGTAACCTTAGAGGGGGATTTGACGTTTAAATTGTTAACAGACTTTGGATCAGAGAAATATTTGACAGGGAAAAGCAAACATTCTTCGGATGAGCTTTATGGTGGGTTGGAAGTTCTGAAAAAGCTCACGGTTTGATTAAAGGCATGCCATCCTCCCTCCTACACACCTGGAGGGAGCAATCATCTGCACTGGTGAGAGAAAGGTCTCTTGACTTATGATCGTGCCTCATGGTACAATTATGCAGCACTGATTAAAAAAAAAAAACACAGGGATTAATATGGGGAATCGTAAAATGCTTTTACAGAGGCGTGTAAGAAGAAATATTTCAGAGCAGGTTAAGAGGGGACCAGGTATTTCAAGCCTGTTTAATAAGAGCTACAAGCAGAGCATCTAGGCTGCTTCTGTCTGGGAGAGGAAAGCCAGCCCAAAGATAAAATAAAGACAGGGGAGCCGAGAGGAGGAGTGCCTAGAATGTCAGCAGGAAGACACAGTGAAAAGTTTGGAAACCAGTGAATTAGAATGGGACAGGGAGCTAAAATTATCTCTCACTAAAGAGTCTGATAAGTAGTTATGGTTAACATAGCAAGCTTGGCATAGTAGCTCATGCCTGTAATGCCAGCACTTTGGGAGGCCAAGGTGGGAGGATTGCTTGAGCCCAGGAGTTTAAGATCAGCCTGGACAACATAGCAAGACCTTATCTCTACAAAAAATGTTAAAAATTAGCCAGGCGTGGTGGCTCGCACCTATAGTCCCAGCTACTCAGAAGGGTGACGTGGGAGGGTCACTTGAGCCCAGGAGGTCAAGGTTGCAGTGAGCTATGATCATACCACTGCACTCCAGTCTGGGAAACAGAGCAAGACCCTGTGTCTTCAAAAACAAACAAAAAACAAAAACAACAACAAAAACAAAAACTGTATATACACACACGTACATATAGACACACATCATTTGAAGTTAAAAAAAAAAATGGCTAAACTCTCCACAGCCTCATCCTAAAACACACAGCAGCAACAACTCAACTAGAATTCAAAGCAACAAATAAACACAAGACCAAACCACCTCCTGGCCTAGACAGCAAGTGTCTCTCCTGATCCCTGCCTGGAGTATTAAGAGAAATGCTGGGAACAGTCATTAACTCTCAGTGAGCTTTCATTTTTGCATAACAAAGCCCCCTTTTCTTTTTTTTTTTTTTTTGAGACGGAGTCTTGCTCTGTCGCCCAGGCTGGAGTGCAGTGGC